>NC_073273.2:30796818-31099848 GCF_029289425.2 Pan paniscus | reverse complement strand
AAGTGTCTAACTGGCCAGGCCTGGTGGCTCACGCCTGTAATCCCAGAACTTTGGGAGGCTGAGGCAGGAGGATCACAAGGTCAGGAGATCGAGACCATCCTGGCTAACACAGTGAAACCCCATCTCTACTAAAAATACAAAAAATTAGCCGGGCGTGGTGGTGGTTGCCTGTAGTCCCAGCTACTTGGGAGGCTAAGGCAGGAGAATGGCATGAACCTGGGAGGCGGAGCGTGCAGTGAGCCGATTGCGCCACTCTACTCCAGCCTGGGTGACAGAGCGAGACTCCGTCTCAAAAAAAAAAAAAAAAAAAAAAAAAAAAAGTGCCTAACCAATTAATCTTGTCATCACAGCCAAAATATACAGGTGAATGATTGATGGAGACATGAAATTTTATACTGAAAGCATAATTTTAAGAAAAGTGAAAACATTTCTTAGCTATTTTAGAGAATTTAGGATTCCCATTTTCAGTATATTGTGATTAATAAGGATTATTTACATACCCAAAACAGAGTTTTTGGATAGAATTTCAGGAATTCAGGTTTACAAATGAGATTACACTGTAATCAGAGTCCCACTCTTAAAGGATCATAAAATCAACTAGACATAGAGACATCCTTGCAAAATTTACAAACTTTAAGAAAAATAAGTTTTTGAAGCTATCACTCTAATAAATTAAAAGTTTAATGCTAAAATCACACATAACAAAAATACTCTTTTCTGAGGGGAAATCTTCCCTTGAGGAACAAGGAAAGACCTGGTGTTGGTATCTGCCTGTCATGGAGGACAGTCAGTCATAAAAATAAATGTGATGGGCTTGGTGCAATGGCTCACACCCCAAATCTCAGCACTTTGGGAGGGTGAGGCAGGAGGATGTCTTGGGCCTAGGAGTTCGAGACCACCCTGGGAAACATAGTGAGACCCTGTCTCCACAAAAATATTTAAAAATTAGCCAAGCATGGTGGTGAGTGTCTGGGGTCAGTCGGTAGGCTGAGGCGGGAGGATTCCTTGAGTCTAGGAGTTTGAGTCTGCAGCTGCAATGAGCCATGATCACGCCACTGCACTCCAACCTGGGCAATAGAGTAAGACCCTGTCTCAAAAATAAATCAATATGTATGTGAATAAATGGATGATTCTTAAATTCTTGCTACATGCTTTAATCTACCTAAGGCTCTCAACCCACCTCTGGATTTTTGTTTGTTTTTTTTCTTTCTCCTGAGATGGTATCTTGCTCTGTTACCCAGGCTGGAATGCAGTGGCATGATCTTGGCACACTGCAACCTCTGCCTCCCCGGTTCAAGCAATTCTCCCGCCTCAGCCTCCCAAGTAGCTGGGATTACAGGCGCACGCCACCACATCCAGCTAATTTTTGTATTTTTAGTAGAGACGGGGTTTCATCTTGTTGACCTGTCTGGTCTCGAATTCTGGACCTCATGATCCACCCATGTCGGCCTCCCAAAGTGCTGGGATTACAGGTGAGAGACACTGCACCTGGCCCTGCCTCTGGTTCTTTCTGCTAAAAATGGAGAGAGACTAGCAAGGTCCTAGGAATGTGAATGGCTCTCTGGCACAACAAACAAGGGTTCTCCCCACATGCCCTCCCCGTCATGACTTACAAAGACCCATCGGTGCCCAATGCAATGGCTCATGCCTACAATTCCAGCACTTTGGGAGGCCGAGGCAGGCAGATCACCTGAGGTCAGGAGTTTGAGATCAGCCTGGCCAACATGGTGAAATTTCATCTCTACTAAAGATACAAAAGTTAGCTGGGCATGGTGGTGGGTGCCTATAATCCCAACTAATCAGGAGGCCGAGGCATAAGAATTGCTTGAACCTGGGAGGCAGAGGTTGCAGTGAGCTGAGATAGTGCCACTGCACTTCAGCCTTGGTGACAAAGTGAGATTCTTTCTCAAAAACAAAACAAAACAAAACAAAACAAAACAAAAAAAACCCATCCCTGCTCTCAGCTTTTATTGGATGAATGCCCTCAAGTGACTCGTTCTCTCCCTAAGGGCTTGAGACCTCACATTGAACAAAATCAACATAAATCTCTGCCCTGGGAGACCATCTGTTGTCCTGGGAGTCACAATAGAACTGAAGGTAGAAGAACTTAGTTTCGTGACTCAGTGTGACCCCACGTGTTTGTATCCATGAAACCATTTCTTCATTTCCTTCCCCCCAGTGTCCGGCCTGAGCACATGGCTGGGCCTTCCCGGGTGGGGTAGAGGAGGGTGTGGGCAGGTTCCAAGATGCTACCACTCCAAGCACGTGCTACAGCCTGTGCCAACCTCAGCTCACAAATCTGCTCAGGGCTGTCTCAAAAACAGATTAATAAATAAGCAAATAAATGTGATGGTTCTTAAGTTCTAGCTCAGTTCTTTCATCTAGGGTTAGGCCTCCCTGGTGCCAGGCAAGCTGAGGCTGCCAACACCCTGCCCCATAAGGCCATCTTCTTCTCTGTGTCTCCATCTGGGCAAATCCCACCTGCTCCATCAGATGGTGAATGCTAGGGAGATGGATCCTGTCAGTCTCAGATTTTAGATTTTGTCTGAATCTTCTGAAGAGAACCTGACAGATGTTTTATTTTATTTTATTTTTTTTGAGACAAAGTCTCACTCTGTCACCCAGGCTGGAGTGCAGTGGTGCAATCTTGGCTCACTGCAAGCTCCACCTCCCAGGTTCACACCACTCTCCTTCCTCAGCCTCCCAAGTAGCTGGGAATACACTGGCAGGTGTTTTATAAATCACTGTTGATTAACCAAAAGGCCATTTCTGAGCCACATCACTTACCCATGCTCAGCTCCAATGAAAGGGCAGTTAAAGCAAAGGGTCTCAATTACCAACACCAGCCAGGGAAGAAGGAGTCAGGCACCCTGGTCACAAACTCCAACATCAGAGAAGTCCAAGTTCAAACACAGGGGCAGTCACTGCTAAGGATGGTGAAAGTGCAGCAGTTGCCGAAGCTTCATTCTGTGTGCCATTTCAGGTCAGCTCCACACCCAGCCTTCAAGGACAGTGGCTTGAGTTTGCATATTTGCCTTGCTTTTAATTATTATTATTATTATTATTATTATTTTTGTAGAGATGGGGTCTCAATATGTTGCCCAGGTTGGCCTCAAATCCAAGAGATCCTCTCATCTCAGCCTTCCAAAGTGCTGGGACTGCAGACATGAGCCACTGCACCCGGCTGCTTTTGCCTTTGTATGTTATGAATTTTGTGGCTGGTGCTGGGGCCTCCTGCCCAGCATCTGTCCCAACAGGACAGTGACCCCAGTTAGGATCTCCCCCTGCGGGGAGTTTGGATGGGCCAGCAGCTCTCAGGTTAAACAATCCCATTCTCCCAGCCAGAGACCAGCTGAGGAAGTCTCATGCCATATGAGGAGAGGTCTCCAGAGGGGCCTCCAAGAAGGGTTTCTGCACCCTTGAGAGACAGTGCCACAGGAAACAGGCCTTCTCTTCCCCAGGACCCTGTCAGGGACATCCCACTACCACACCGTGAGTCTGCAAGCTGTGAGGGGTGAGACCACTGCTGACCCCGCAGACACCGTCCCCCACCAACCCCCATCCATGGCTGATTCCACACCACACTGGGGATGGGCCGAGACCAGACTCCCTTCCACATCAGTCCCAGTGGGGCCCCTCTCATCCAGCAGGTGACCTGGAGATTCAAAACCCAGAAGGCAGCAGCGAGCCTCTGAGGCAGATGCCTCGTGTCTGTGGGCAAGTGAGGTTGCAAGGCAGCAGGGCCTTTGAAGGCAGAGTTGTTTCTGGATCCTGCACTGGCCACCATGGCTCATGGAGGCCTGAGCATCCCATGGCAGGCTCCTTAGGCTGCAGCCTTGAGAGTTGCCTGTGATGCTCAACACATCTCAAAGATGTCGATGAGCCCAGCATTGACAGTCATGACCAGGCCCATTTCCTCAAATTCCATCCCGTTCTGCTCAGTCACCTGCCACCATGCCACAATGGATACGGGGTGGAGGCCTATTCAATGATGTGGCCCAGAGCCCACGAGTGAGGCACTCCAGGCCAGGGGGTGTAAGGGACCCCCCAAGAAGGTCCAGAGACCAGAGACGGTCTCAGGAGATACCAGTTACTTCCCTTACTCACAGGAACTGTAGGCCAGCGTTCTCAGCTCTGCCACTTGCTGTGTGACTTTGAGAAAGTCACCAGACCTCTCTGAATCTTGGCCCCTCCACCTGTAAAATGGGAGCTTTACTTCCCACCTCACAAGGCAAATCCACAGAAGTCAGCTTCTGCAGATGTGAACAAGCCACATATTAAAATAGAAGACTCAGCCACAAACTGTGTCACCACCTGGAGGTAGCCAGCGTTTGCTCCAGGCAAATGGGCAGGCAGGAGCCAGACTGAATGAAATGTGACCTGCTCTGGAGTCAATACCAGCAGCTACACGTGACCACTCAGTCAAAATGAACGTTGCATTCACGCCCCAGTAAGAGGCACTTCATGGATGGGAGGAAGACACAGCAGCAAGGATGCCTTGGCTCTCAAAGCCTTCGCTAAAACATGCACACTCCCCAAGCTGCAGCCCATGCAAAGCAGCTGCAGCCTCGAAGGGAGCATGCAGGAAAGATGTGACAAGACAGCCACTGCCCCTAGGACCTGAGCCCAGTGGATGCCCATGAAGCAGCTGGGTCATCAGGAACCATGGAAGGAAAGCTGGCCGCATGGACACCGCACCCTGCCATAGGAATTCCTAATTCCCTGTGCTGTAAAGACCGAGGATGACCTTGGCCAGACGTGCAGACCTGGTAGCCATGAGCTGCTGGGGACAGCGTCGGGGGTATTAAGGATTCAAGGAGACAGCAAAATGCCAGGCAGGAATCCCCTCTGGCAAAGAGAATGATGCTTCATTTCCAAACAGATTAATCTCTCAAAGGCAGACATGGTTTTGTCTTTTAGGGCATTTGTTTCCTTAGCAATTTTTTAGACAGATAAAATTCACATAACACAGAATTTACCACTTTAAAGTATTTAATGGTTTTTAGCCATGTTGTGTAACCATCACCACTATCTAATGCCAGGACATTCTCAGCACCCCACATGGAAAGCCTAAACCCTTTAGCAGCCACCTCCCAGCCTCTGGCAACTGCTAGTCTATTTTCTGCCTCTATGGATTGGACCATTCTGGACAATGCAGATAAATGGAGTCACATCACACGTGGCCTCTGCATCTGCCTCCTTTCAGCACACATAATGTCCTCAAGGTGTATCTATGCAGTAGTCCTCATCCGTAATCCATTCCTTTTCAGCCGAGTCACATCCCATCACATGGGTACACCACATTGTTTATTTATTACTCAGCTGACAGACATCTGACTGAGTCCACTTTTGGGCTATTATAAATAATGCTGCCATGAGCATGTATGTAAACATTTTCACTCGTACCTATGATTCCATTTCTCTTGGGGACACACCCAGGAGTGGGACTGCTGGCTCATGTGCTAACTCCACATTTAACTTCACTCTACATTTGACTTCACTCTACGTTTGACTTCACTCTACATTTAACATAACTCTACATTTAACTTCACTCTACATTTAACTTTTTTTTAGGGCTTGCCAGGCCGTCTTCCTCAGCGGCAGCCACATGTTAACCGATACCAGGGTTATGGCTCAGACAGTAATTCTCTTCCCACTGCTGTCATTTGGTCTTCAAGCCTTTATCTGCATGCTCAGTCAGGAGCTTCACACCGTGGTCAGATGTGTTTGCCCTCAGTCACCAGACCTCAGAGAGGTATCAAGTCTCAATTAATACACATACGCACACACACACACACACATGCACACACACACATTTCAGATCCTTATTTTAGTGACTGTCATATGGGGAAAACCCTACGTGTAAAAAAAGGTATGTGCTCAAAGCTTTGTTCAGTGGTGCATTCAACCAATATTGGGCACCTGCAATCTGGCAGGGCCTGCCACGGGCCCCGAGGATGCATCAGTAAACAACATAAAGCCCACACACCGACCTCCCCTGAGCCATCAAAGAGACAGACACGATAGTGACAGTTTAAGACAATTAGCAGTGCCCAAAAATTCCTCTCAAGATGGAAAATTAATCTTCCAGTCAGGCCATGAGGAGCTCCTGCAGATGACAGGCATTCATCTCCCTCAACTGTTCCTTATCCACAGCAACCATGTGCCCTCTCCCATATTCCAACTTGACAAAGCCGTGGAAACCTGAGGCACTGCAAAGAGAGAGGCCTCGGCTACGAGAAGCACCTCTGCCCTCATGGATATATGAGATCCGTTGTGATCCCAAGGATGAGCATATCCTTCCATGCCTCAGGAGAGCTGCGCTGCCTGCCACTGCCTGCCCAGAGATTGTGCTGAGCTGGCATGTGCCACAAAGGGTGATCACCACACTGTGTCCACTGCACTCCAATGCCACGATGGTTGGAGCTGCTGCTGCTGCTACTCACTTGGTCACAGATGGCGGTCACCTGCACAGCAGGGGCTCATGAGTGAGGGTCCCTATGAGCCAGTTCTCTTTCAAGCCCAGACACCAATGACTTCAGCTTTAAGATAAATCAAGTGACTATTCCCATTTTATAGATAAGAAAAGCAAGGCTGAGAAGTATAGGTCACAGGTTCACAGCCAGAGTGGGTACAAAGCTGAGACATGTCCACGCCCAGCACACAGGGTAGTGGGGCTGGCTTTTAAGTCCAGAAGGAGCACATCATCTCCCGCCAGAGGATGGCGGATGAATCTGTGGGAAGGAGGCAGGGACGAGGCACCTACTCCAGTTCCTCCAGCCACCCTGACCCAGGGAAAAAACCTGCCTCCTGGAAAATGCCCAGTGGCTTCTGTCAATGCCAAATTTCAGAGGCATAGCCATGAGCCCTCCAAATGGATTAGGGTCCCCTGTTCTACAGGATACTGACCAATTATTGTTATTTGTACAAGTCCTGGTTTATCTGATTCTCTGATTCTTCACAGCTGTGTGGAAGACGGTTGTACCCACATGGCTCACGGGTACACAGTAGGTGCTTAATCTCTGTGTGCCAAGTGAATGAATGGCTGCTTGGCAATGAGGGTGCAAGGCGCATAAACAACTCCCTGCCTTTAAGGCATCTGCATGGGCCTGGTGGACATATCCTTCTGCCGGGTGGCAGCCCGGATCAGGACCTCACCCCAGAGGCCACTGGTTCCCCAGCCCCATCCCCTCCTCATTCCTCCCCTCGGGGCCTAGACAGGTCATGGAACCACATCTCAGAATGTGCACAGAAGCACAGAGGGGACACAACCAGCCACTCTCTGCAGCTCAGGTCCTTGTACCTTAAGAACTGCCTATCTGGTGGGTGGGCAGGTGACTGAACCCATTTCAGAGATCCATAGACTGAGGTCAGAGAGGTGAGGGTGCTCCCAGCCCCTCAGCCAGACAAGGCAGAGCTAGGACCCGGGTCTTCCAACTCCATGCTCAACATCATACCCACATCTCAGACTACGCATCCTCAGGAGCTGGCTTCCAGGTGGCTCTGCCCAGGTGTCAAAAGGGGTCGATGTTGGCCAGAATGACACATTGGGAAAGCAGCCAGCACACAGAGTCACTAAAGGTGACCTTTGGAAAGTCTCTGAGTCATAGGCCAGCCAGAGCACACTATGGACACTCCTCTTGTCCATGTGGGATTCCTGACCAGGTCCCACCCAAAGGGCACAGCAAGGCTGTCTCCATCCACCTGGCCAGCTCCACTGCCTGCTGTGCCAAAGTCACCTGCCCTGGTTAAGTCAATGAGCATGCAAGGGGCAACAATGAGCATGGCACTGACCCAGGGTCAAAGCCATGGGAAACTGCCTCGGAAAAAAACGGAGCCAGATGCCACCAGGATAGTTGCCACTGGGGCTGGGTGACTTTGACCCATTTTCTCTGTTTTCCAAATTTTCTGTGGGGCAGCAAAATAAGAAGTAAATTGAGATTTGGAAAATACTATGTGTCCGCAGGACTGCACACACAGGCATGTTCACGGAGCAGGTGGGCCTGTGGGGTTCCAGTGAGCTCAGGTACCACCTGCAAGGGTGGGGTCAGCTTTTGGAATCAAGGGTCACACCAGCGTAATGACCATCTGTGAGAGGGAGGTGCAGGGTCTAGGGAGACGTGCCCAATTGTCTGCTGGAGATGGTGAGGAGGCAGTGAACTTTTGCCAAGACCTTAGTGGTCAGCATTTGCCAACAAGTCGATCTCCCACATGCGTAAGAGATAAGTGCTATGATAACCCCTATTTCAACAAGAAAATAATCAGATATAAGAAGTATCTAAATCTGAGAGCTAATAAATGGTCAAACCAAGATTTGATCCTGTGCAGCTTGGACCAGATGCCAGACATTTTAATACTATGGTGCAATAAAGGGTTAACTCAGCAGGCCTGGGTTGTCCAAACCCCACACACTTCAAAGAAATACTGGGTCCCCAGGAGAATTGCTTGAACTGGGGAGGCAGAGGTTGCAGTGAGCCAAGATTGCACCACTGCATTCCAGGCAACAGACCAAGACTCTATCTCAAAAGAAAAAGAAAGAAAAGAAAGAAAGACAGGGTCCTTACCCAGCTCATGGGAGATCCCCTCTGAGCCCTGGTAATATCCTTTGTGGTAAGAGTGCCTCAGTTCACCTGGGGCCTTGAGCAACATCAGATGGCCTGTGCTAACAGGCATTACAGTGGGGACCCCAGTCCACATGGCAGCAGCATGACCTCTGGGGTCCTAGGGACTAAGGCCAGTCATACCTATGTGAAGAACCCCCAGGAAAAGCCCTGGCTCCAAGGCTCTGAAGCAGGGTGCCGGGGGCTGGACTCCTTGTGTGCTGTCACACATCTTTGGGGGGAGCCATCTATGTGCTGCCCCAGGAGAGAACACGGGAAGCGGGTGCCTGGTCTCTCCTGGACTCTGCCCCACATGCCTTTTGCTTTTGCTGATTCCACCCTTCGCTGTGATGAACCCTGCCTGTCGCTAAAACAGCTTCACTAAGGACTCTGTGAGTCCTTCTCATGAATCAGTGAACCAGGTTGGGGGGAGGTCTTGGGTAGCCCTGAACACAGCTGTCCTGTTACGAGGAAAACTGCAGGCCAGGGGTGGGGAAACTGAGGTCTGGCTGGATTTACAAGAACATAAGTTACTTTTATAAAAGTCAAAGATGTAAATCCAAAAAATCCCCATAAACTCCATGGAAATGATCTGGAAGGGGCGTGCTCCCATGGTAACTGCAGCACCAGGCCGCCAGCTCAGGGCACAGGCAGAGGGCCCCTGCTGGGCTGGTGGTGTGGCTTGATAGGAGTGTCCCATGGGCAGGTAACAGGACCCGGCACACCTCCCATCTGCGCTGCCTCTGTAAAGTGAGCCTGTGTCAGGAAGGGACCCCATGGACACGTTCTCGGGTGACAGGCTCCAATGTGAAGAGGCACCACAGGATGCTGCTTGCTCACCTCCTCTCCCCTGGGCGAAGGCTGTGGCAAGGGACTGTTGAGGCAGGTGCACTTCACCCTGACACCTGGACACCTGTACCCTGCCAGCCATGCCCTTGCACTTTAGGGGAAGATGGGGTTTCTGAGAACAGGGTCCCCTCAAGGTTTCAGCTGGGGCCACTGTCTCCTTCCTAGACAGGCCCAGTCTAAGCCTGACCAGAGACACAGAAAACAAGACCAAGAATGCACTCATTCTGGGACCGCTAAGTGATGAGGGCCACCCTGGAGCCACGCCTGGACAAGTCCTGGGAAGGGGGCAGGAGGCAGGGGCTTGGAGCACTCCACCTCCCCAATGGCCCATCCACAGGATGCTGACCACGGTCAGACAGGGAAGGGACACCTGGTCCCAAGTAGGAGGGTCCCTCTGCAGATGGAGATGGCGGAGGCAGGGGACAGCCAGCTCGGGTGATGTCAGTCTTGGGTTATGTCAGCCTGGCCTCCCTCCCTCCCTCCATCACCTGCCCTCTCTCCTCTTCCCCATGAAGGCAGCCCCAGCAGGGTCCCCCAGTTAACACCAGAGGCAGGAAGGCCCCAAGTGCCCAGGGAGTCCCAGCCCTGGATTCTGTAGCACCCTTGTGTAATGAGCTACTCAGACCCAAGTTCCCGTGGCCTTTGCGGCCAGAGGCCTGACCACAGAAGTACCCCAGGCCACGGCCTCTCAGCACGGGCCCATCCTGTGGGGTAGCCCCTTTTCTCACAGTCACCACCCCGCATCCAGCCCACATTCTCCCCAGCTTTGGGTCATCTGAAAATCTGGTGGTCATGCCTCTCTCTGGTCAGAGGGTGCTGACCAGGGCCACCCTGACCCTCAATCAGTGGCAAATCCAGCAGAGTCCTGTGACTCTGTCTCATACCCCTGCTGGGCACTCCTGCAAGAACCTCCAGCCTCCAGCTCCTGCCTGTGCCCCTCTTGCTGGGTTCCAGTAGAGGCTGCACAGCCCCTCAGGAGGCAGTGCCAGGAGACCCCCGTGCCAGGAGGGAGAGTTCCCTTCAGCCTCCTTCCCCAGTCCCTCTAGCTGTTTGTCAACTTTGGGAAGTCCAAGTTTGGCCACCCAAAGGTTTCCAAGATGTCACGGAATCACCACACTTCCAAATTTTACCAGGAGGAAAGTTCCAGAGAAGAGTAGGTCTGCTAATGCTCCCTCCCTCACACCTACCAAGCCACTCCTAATGTGCATCTGGGCATGTTGGGTCAGGCGTGTTATTTATCCAGTTGTTGGTGGCAGGGTGGTGGCAGAGTCCACAGGGTCACTGTGGGAAGATGGCCAGGGACAGTCTGGGACAGCATCTTGGGGCCATGTCAAGAGTCATTTCTGGATGGCTGCTGAGATCTGGGAGAAAGGAAAGGCCCCTTAGCCCTGTGTCCCCCCAGGGCTGCAGCAGGTGAAATGAGGTTGGGGTCCTCTGGGGAGAAAAGCTCCAATCAGGGCTGAGCTCTCATCGGCCCCATCCCCATCCAGACAGGAGCCAGGTCCAATTTCTCTCCGTGTGCCCCACGCCAGCCTGCATGGAACCCTCCATGTTTCCTAAAGTGGCTACTCCACGAACACAAGGGGAAAGAATAAGTGAACGCACTCTGCAAAGTACACATCTGCCCATGCTGATGGAAGAAGGATGCTAGTGCAAAGTCTTCTGTTTCTGAATTCCCTCCCATTGCTTCCCTCTCCGGACAGGCACACACACAGGGCGACTCCAGAAAGGGCTGGGACAACACCTGCATGTGATCAACAGCATCCGCCCACCCGGATCTCCTCTGCGCGTTTTAGTTAACTATTCCTTAGAGGTTACATTGTGACTGTTAAACAGCTATTGGAAGCCAACTCTTCCCTCTGAAAACATCCAGACAGAATTAACACTGGAAGGTGGATCTGCAACTGCCACTCAGAGTGGCAGGAAGCACAGGAGCGTAAATATTTAGAGAAAGCCGGGAGACAGCAGTGCCGCACCCCCGCCAGCCTACATCCAGACAGACAGAGAGATCGCACTATTCTCAAATCCACAGTTACGGAACCACAGTAAAATTACAGAGCTCATGTCCCCATACCTCCAAAAGACTAGCTTGCTAACTCGGTAAACAGTCGATAATTTGTAATATAATAAAAACGTCAAGGCTGCGTGCAGTGGTTCATGTCTGTAGCCCCAGCACTTTGCAAGGCCCAGGCAGGAGGGTCACTCGAGGCCAGGCATTTGAGATCACCTGGGCACCATAGCAAGACGCAGCAACTATAAAAAATAAAAGTAAAAAAACTAGACGGACGTGGTGGCACACCCCTGTAGTCCCAGCTACTCGGGAGGTTGAGGTGGGAGGCTCGCTTGAGGCCAGGAGTTTGAAACCACCCTGGGAGACACAGCAAGACCCTGGTCTCTACAAAAAGTGAAAGTAAAAAAAAGATTAGCCAGGAATGGTGGTGCATGCCTGTAGTCCCAGCTCCTCAAGAAGGTGGGGAGTGAGGATTGCTTTAGCCCAGGAGGTCGAGGGTGCAGCAAGCTATGATTGGGCCACTTTGCCCCAGCCTGAGTGACAGAGTGAGGCCCTGCCTCAAAATAAAAAAAAAGAAAAGAAAAAAATCATAGAATGAAAGAAAAAGAGAACAAGAACATTTGGATTCAACCAACACTTTAAATTCTTTTCTTTTTTTTTTTTTTTTTTGAGACAGTCTTCCTCTATCAACCAGGCTGGGGTGCAGTGGCACAATCTCAGCTCACTACAACCTCTGCCTCCAGGGTTCAAGTGACTCTATGGCTTCAGCCTCCCGAACAGCTGGGATTATAGCCTTCCACTACCACATCCAGCTAATTTTGTATTTCTAGTAGAGACAGGATTTCACGATGTTGGCCAGGCTGATTTTGAACTCTGGACCTCAGGTGATCCACCCACCTTGACCTCCCAAAATGCTGGGATTACAGGCATGAGACATCATGCCCAGCCCATTTTAAATGTTATTTCTAACAGTCTCAGATAGGCCAAGCCTCCTACATTAGGTTTGTTTGCTTGTTGTGGTGAATTACATTCTGATTCTTCCCTTCTTGTTTCCAAGAAAAGGGGAAACTAGCAAGTTTCTAATCTATTTTCTGTGCTTTGCTGACATGCAGGCAAAGTTTAACCAAGAAGCAAAAACAAATCAACAGATCAGGACAGCACTGACTCCAGGGCCAGCTTCCCCGTGTGACCCCATGTCTCTCCCTCAGCCAGGTCTTCCAGTCCTTGTTTCCAGAATCTAAACAGCTCTAACTAGTCCTCAGTGTGACACCATGGCTGGAGGCTGACACTGCACCAGGCCTCTCTGGAAGGTGGCACACTCAGGGTCACTCTTGCCTCTCCAGGCTGGAGAGTGAAATGCTGAGAAAAGAATTCCTCTGCGTTCCTGCCTGCTTCTGAGGCAGGCTTACTGAAATTTCAACAAATTCCACTAAAAAAAAAAAAAAAGAAAGATTGGCGTCTGAGGGGTACACTGGGTTTGGCAGTCTGAGGGCTCCCAAGAAAGCTTTTAAGGGCCTTAAGACACCTAAAACCCACACATGAAGAAATTCACAGCTGCCCTGAACATCCAACTATTCCAGTGTCCCTGTACTTAAATCTGAGGGGGGGGGGGTGGGCAGAGAAAGCCATGCAGTGGTGTTCCCAGGGGCCCCACTGTGCACCCGGTGTGGCAGGAGGGTGCCCTGGAGGGGCATGAGCTTGAAGTGGGCATTGCTGGTTGAGTGGGATGTGCCAGGGCAGGAAGAAGCTGTCCTGGGAAAGAGGGCAGCCCCAGTAGAAGTGTCAGGGGAGATGGGGAAGTGGGGGGGAGAAGGGACACACACCAGAGCCAAGTATGTGCAGAAGGCTCCAAGGCTGGACTGGGTGAGGCTATGGAACAAGGGGAGAAAGAATCTCAACCCCATAAACCCTGGCCCAATGCTGCTTTCCAAATCTCAGATAGCTCCACCGGATGTTACCTTGCCAGGACAGGGCTGTGCACCCAAGTGTTCCTCCCCAGCCTCCCTTCCCGAGTCCTAGGCAGGTGCTGTGGACAGTACAGGTGCGTACAAAACAGCCCTGTCTCAAGGGAGCTCCCAGGATAGAGTGGCTTGCATGGCTAAGGGGACTAACAGGCAGTCTCTGGGATACGAAACACTGGCTTGGAATCCTGATTCCGATTCCCCTAGTTGTGATCCTTGGTGAGTTACTGAATCTCCAGTCTCAGTTTCCTTATCCATCCAAGGCACCCTCCAAGCCTCTTGGAGGCTTAACAAGAGAGTCTAGGAAGACTGGACTTT
This sequence comes from Pan paniscus, assembly GCF_029289425.2. Lineage (NCBI taxonomy): Eukaryota > Metazoa > Chordata > Mammalia > Primates > Hominidae > Pan > Pan paniscus. The sequence continues at coordinate 31,086,109 of NC_073273.2, read as the reverse complement.
TTATTGAGACAGAAGTGCTCAATAAATTGCATCTAAGGCACGCACACACACACACCCTGTGACTTAGAGCAGAGGTTGCTAAACTCTGGGCGATCACAGGCCAGGAAAAAGAAGAAAAAGAAATTTCATCATCCTGTTGGGATGACCAACATTATATGTCTCCAGGAAAAGGCATCTGCAGAAGTGAGATGCACCATCAGCCACCGTTCCTCACCAGAGAGGACACTCGGCCCCATTCTCAGGGGAAAGGTCAGAGCAGAATAAAGCCCAGTCCTCTGAGTCTAAGCCACTGTGCTTCAAAAGCAGAACATCCCTCTCAGGCCCTGGCTCTTCTCATCTCACCACAGATGGAAGGAGCTGGTCAGGAACCAGCCAGGCTGAATCAGGAAGCAGGAGTCTCCTCCAGCCCAATCCCCAGGCCAGGATAAATGTCGCTCTAGGTGAGGACTTGAGGAAAACCACAGGGCCTTGCAAGGACTGTCATGATTGTTCTCATCAAGAAATCCCCTTCACAATTTGTACTGGGCCACTCCCGACACAGGCCAATCAGACACACCCTCCCACGCCCTGCCTCAAGAAAACCCACGTGCAGGGCTGAGCCAGGAGGGAGCTTCGGTTCACAGAAGCCCAGCCAAGCATGGTGTGGAGGTTCAGGTCTCAGGCTTCCCTGTCCAGGGACACACCTGGGTGCTCGCCTTTGCATAGGTCATGCCTCCTCTCAGAATCGGGAACAGCCATGGCGCCCCCTCCCACCAGCACATGCGTGGTCATACCCAGACCCAGCTCCTCACTCTTGACTCAGTGAACTTCTGAGAGAGCTGCAAAACCAGGCAGCAGCTGTCCCTTGTGGCAGAACACACAGCAGACAGGAGCCCTGTGTCGGTGTCAATGTGCTGGGTGCTCCTGCAGGAGACCCTCCGTGCTGCATGTCCCTGGACTACCAAACAGCGCATCTGCTCTGGAGGTGAGGGTCTTCATCCCATTCCATCAACAGAGCACCTACTGTGAGCTGCCTAGAGAGATATACTGGGGGGTCTCTGCCAGACTAGATCCCAGAGGCCTGCCTGGCACTCCTTGGGGGCTCTCTGGGACAGCAGGACGTGTCCATTCTTCACAAGACTCATCAGATGACTGGCGCCCCGTTGGGTATCTCTGGTAGTGGCAATAAACCACTGAGGATTCAACACAGGATGTGGGTGTGTGCCGAGGCATCCATTCTTCACAAGACTCATCAGATGCTCAAACGAGTCCGTGACCCCAAAATGTGAAGAACAGAAGCTTTCGATCATCTGCAAGGGAACTTCAGAAGGCAGCCTCAGTCCCAAGGGGTCTCCAGGGGCTGCAAAACCATCCCTGGTGCTTAGTAGTACATACTTGGTCTCAGCCCTTGCCACCTGGTCCTCTTCATTGGAAATCCACAGGTATATGTGTGTATATATATATATATTTAATTTTTTAATTAATTAATTAGGTTTTTTTTGAGACAGTCTCACTCTGTTGCCCAGGCTGGAGTGCAGTAGTGTGATCTTGGCTCACTGCAAGCTCTGCCTCCCCGGTTCACACCATTCTCCTGCCTCAGCCTCCTGAGTAGCTGGGACTTCAGGTGCCCACCACCACACCCGGCTAATTTTTTTTGTATTTTTATTAGACATGGGGTTTCATCATGTTAGCCAGGATGGTCTCAATCTCCTGACCTCATGATCCACCCTCCTCAGCCTCCCAAAGTGCTGGGATTACACATGTGAGCCACCGCGCCCGGCCCAGATATACATTTATATTCATGTAATGTGCTTTCGTTTCTGTTCACACTTGGCTCACTTCTTCCCTACCAGCAGACTGTTCTGCAAGTGACAGGAAATCCACTGCAACTGGAGACCAGATCACTCCATCCACCCACTTCCCTCCACTTGACCTGGGGCTCAGTGGATACCGAGAGACCCAGGTGTCTGCTGAAGGAACTGGGGACAGAGCACCATTGTCCTAAATAAAACGTTCTACACCTGGACAGCACTCTCCCTGCTCCAAGAATGAGCCTGGCAGCCCCAGGACTGAAGAGAAAAACATCTCCAGGGCAGTGAAGAGAGAGTGATGAAGCGCCGGCACTCCCCTCGTCATCACAGATTTGGGGAAACACAACGGTGTCCAAGACAGAAGCAGGAGGAGAGGACAGGGGTGTATTCCAGCTCAGTCCATCTACACCACTGACAGGATCCTGCCACTTGACCCCTCGGGATCCTGTTTCAGGGGGTCCCCCGGGGCTGCTGCAGCCCTAATTGCTCCCCTTACCAAGTTCACGATGACAGCTCCTTGAGACACTCACAGGCCCCGTGGCTACTCCATACTCCCTGGCACCCAACCCTGGATTCAGTCCAGCACACTGAGTCCTATTGGTCAATTTCCTTTTTTTTTTTTTTTTTTTTTTGGAAAAAAAATTGAGATTTTAAAATTCACACATCATCAAATTCACCCATTTAAAGCATGTAACTCAGTGCTCCCAGAACTTTGGGAGGCCGAGGAGGGCAGATCGCTTGAGCTCAGGTGTTCAAGACCAGCCCAGGAAACATGGAGAAACCCTATCTCTGCAAAAACATAAAAATTAGCCAGGCATGGTAGTGTGCGCCTGTAGTCCCAGCTACCTGGGGGGCTGAGGCAAGAGAATCACTTCAGCTAGGGAGGTCGAAGCTGCAGTGAGCCATGGTTGTGCCACTGCCCTCCAGCCTGGGCAACAAAGCAAGATCCTGTCTCAAAAATAAATAAATAAACACAATAAATAAAATATATAATTCAATGGGTTTTAGTGAGTTCACAGAGTAGGGTATCTATCACCACAATCCATTTTTGAGCATTTGCATAAAAATAAATAAAAAAAAAAATAACTTGTATCCCTTAGCCATCACTCCTCAAGCTCCCCATCCTCTCCCTCCGTCTCTCTCCAACCACTAACTATTTTCTCTCTATATAACTTGGCCACTGAGGCATTTCATATAAATGGAATCACATGATGTATGATGAGTCAATTCTCTTCCATTCTTTTTTTCATTTATTTTGAGAAAAGCTTTGCGGTTTTCCAGATCTCCTCTGTGCCTGGTTCTTCAAGTTGCATGCCTGAATCACTTCAAAATATGAGATGGGAACACGCTGGAACCGCTTTGGCTTAACGTCCACCTCAAAGCCTATTCATTATGTCTTCAGCTTTCACTGAGGTCAAAGGTATTTGAAACCATTTTGCTTTTTGCGAAACCCCACCTGCAAACACCGTGTCACATTAAAAAATTCTTCCTAGATGAGAGCAGCAAGAAAAGTCTGCTTTCGAAATGAACTGATATTAGACAAAAGAATTCTGTTATTCCATCTTTCTCTTCTTGCCCTGGCTGCCAGGAAGCTCAGAGATTAAAAACCAGATGTAACTGTACAAATGCTCTCTTATGCTGCAGTTGGGTCTTAGAGACTCCTCATGCTTCAAGCAGAGTTTTACCAGCATGGCATGCAGCAGACTCATTTGGGAAATCAGCTAAAAAGACAGATTCCTGCTGAATCTGATATCCTATAGATAAGGTCTTAAAATCTGCAATTTAAATAACATGCCTAAAAATGTTCTCAGACCTGGCTTTAAAGCCAAAGCAAAATGTCACAGCCCTTTTCCTAGGACTTAAAAGACATTCTGGGGAAAACAAGCCTCGTTCCTCCTCTTGTGTCATCTTCATCATCACCCAGTGAGCACCCATGTGCATCATGCGGCTGTTTCCAGGGGCTGCAGTGAACAGAACAAATGTGCCCATTCCACATGAAAGGGTTGCCATTGCTCTAAGATGATGAGACCATCTTTGGCTGAGATGGGAGGATTTATAGAAATGAGCAGGCTGAACACAATCCTGTTCCCTGGATGCATAAACTCATTCCAAGTCCTCAAAGGGTTCCAGCAGTTTCCATGAATCCACTTCCTCAATGTCAAACACCAGAGCTTTGCAAAGCTTTAGGATGTTCTTGCCACCAGGAATCCCTGCTCTGGTAGGAGAGGTTTCTTTCCCCATTTCCTGCACTGGGTAACCAGGTCAGAACAGCAGGTGGAGGCACCAGGAGAGGAGCAGGAACCCCAGGTGGAGGCACAGGGAGAGGAGCAGGGACCCCAGGAGGAGGCACAGGGAGAGGAGCACGAACCGAAAAACACTGTGCCCATTTCTACAGAACCTGCAGGGTGCAGGACAGCTGCTGCCACCCAGGTAAGTCCAGGGGGCTTAAGGGCTGAGGTTCTTTACAGAGAATGAGCAAAGTTGAAAAAGGAGAATCTTCCCGGAGCAGCAGGGACTCCTAGCAGCTGAGGGGCAAGGCACAGTAAGGGGTGGCTCTCAGGACAGAGGCAGATATTTCCCACACGGCCAGCAGCCTGCACAGCTGTGCCTGCCAACAATTGTCTGGTATTTTGTGAGGACGCCAAGATTCCCGTACTCTTTCATCCCTCTATTCTGGAAAACACAGTTTGCTCCAACCTTTCACTATCCTAAATAGTGCCAAGTTGGACATCTTTATGATGACAGTTTCACTTTACTCTTCCCTCTGGATAAATCCCCGGGGGCAAGGTTTTTAACTCAAAGTCCATTTTCCTGTAAAACAGAGGTTCAAACACCACACAGAGGAGAGCACAGACTCTGTCCTCTGTGCTATGGAATTGTTTTTAATCACTGCATGAGCCATGTGGGGCATTAGAGCTAAATAGCATTGTTGAACTCTGAGGGTCTCGTTCTGATGTTCCCCACACTCGGAAACTGAATCCCTGTGGGAAAAGGTGGCGGCCACACCTGAGCACCCGGCTGATCTTCCTCCTACAAACACGTCATCTCCCTCTCTGGCTCTTGCCAGCCTGCTGCCTCCATCCACACAGAAGAACGGCCTTTCTGATAGGCAAACTGGACTAATCATGTCTTTTATTTTCTGTCGTAGGACGTTTTAACATCCAGGGGAGCCTCACAGACACTGGGAGAGACTGCCCCTTCCAGGGCTGACTAATTCCCACAGACAGTAAGTGGCTTTCTTGGGCCACTTACCATGCACTCACAGGCACAAGCCAACCACCTCTTTTTCAACTCCTATTCACCCAGTCAATATGAACCACCCCTGCCCTAAGGTTCCCCAGGACCAGGTGCCAGGCAAGCAAAGACCTCTGCTACGGCCCCAGGCCCACTGCAATGACTCACCCAGCCTGGCCCTGCCTCTCTCACAGAAACCCCCAGAAAAGCTCTGGCCTCAGTTTCCTCCCACATCCTGCCTCTTGACCAAACCCTGGGGCTTCCCCTGTGCCCCCAGGGCTCACACCCCCTGCTCTTGGGAAATGTAAGCCATAAAACCTTGTTTTGGGGAATCTTTTCTCCTCACTCAGCCACCTCCATCAGTTAAAATCCTGCAGCACAAATGAGACAGACACAACAAGGACGACGGTTTCCAGCCAGGTGAGAAACTGCACGCTGGCTCCCCTCTAGACCCCACAGCAATAAACCAGGGCTCCCCAGGCACCAGAGGGATATGCTCCCTTCTTTTCCACCCACAGCCGAAACACACACAGCCGGGAGTTCTTTCTTCTGTAGCCAAAAGACATCGTGATTTAGCGCCATCAGCTTTGCTTGAGAAAACGACCTTCCCTAACCACACGTTTCCAAAGAATTGTCGTCTTTGCTTAGCCTATGTTGGGAGACTAAAATGTGAAGATGGGTCTGGCTCAGGGTGCCACTGCTGTCTCAGCAAGTCTGGCCAGAAGCTAACTGGAGTCAGGCCAAGGGGGCAACACTGTCAGACCCTTGGGACACCCAAGTGCCCACCCACACATCTGTCACGTGCAACCCCAGGGCTGCCCTGTCCTCTGGGGTGGGGTATTGTGCAGTTCTGATTGGGACCCATGCAGCACTCCTCTCGTGCAAATTGCTAAGAAGATGAAGTGGGGTCACAAAAGGCCATTCTAGGACAGCAGGTGCTCGATGGGAGGTCTGGGGGTGACCACAGACTTTCGTTCTGGTCTCCAGGTATTGAAGGCCACCAAGCATCCCGTCTTCCACACATCCTCCTCTCAGCAGGGAGGGAGAACAGAATAGGGCTGTGTGGAGGTTTTCTCCTGGATCCCACAAACCCAGAGGAGCTGGCTGTGCTGCAGGTACATGGGGCCTTCCCGTCAGCCGACAGCTCCCTCCACCAACCATCCTCTCACAGCCCACATGGTCACACCATCAGGCAGGCATGCCCTGATGTATGATGTCCTTCCCTTCATCAAAACCCCTCATGATAGTGCAGCTTAATGCCATCCGAGTGCTGGAAAGAACCAGAGGCCCCAGCTCTCACCCTGGAGCCGCAGCAGGGCCCACGCTCTCTCTGAGCCTCGGTGTCCACCAGTCTCAGCGGGGGCAGCACCAAGTAACGTCTGGTCCCCTTGCCCCCTGCGTCTGTACTTTTGCGGCCTCCCTGGCTCCCCTCACCCTGTCTGAACACACCACTCTGTCATCTCAAGGCTTTGTGTCTCCCACGAAGCGTTCAGCAGGTTCTGCCCTGGTCACCCCTGGCTGCCCATCAGGAGGCTGAGGTCCCAGCGGCACTGAGGGAGCTTCAGACGGTGCCTCCTGCCAAGACAGGCCCCCTGAGCAAACGTGAGGTCAGGCCTGAAAAGAAAGCAATGAAGGCCTGCTGAGGATATACCTCCTTTCCCAGGCAGGCACCTGCAGAAAGCCACAGCCCCAACTGTTGCCCGAGGAGGTGTCCCCATATAGCCATCCGTGGCAAAGTGGCTCCCACTCAGGGCCCTGCTAATGTCCTCGGACATCCATCTACACCTCTCTCCCTGCACACACTGTAGTCATGCCAGCTCAGGAGCTCAAACCACTGCAAACACGATTATTCGGCAAAACCCAGACATGACACCCCAGAAGCGGCACCCCCACTCTGTATAGTCAGACCACCGCCTTTTTAGGGACAAGGAGTGGAGTCAGGCTCCCGCAGCACCTACCACCAACTTGGGCACATTGCTGATGCTCAAATCAAATCTTTCCAACCACAATGAGACAGCATCCCCACCATCTCCAACCTCCAGGATGAAGATAACCAAGAAGAGAGATGGGAACAGAAGCAGGTGAGGACGTGGAACAAGTGGAGCCCTCATCCGATGCCGGAGAGGACGTCCAATGGCGTGGCTGCTCTGGAACACAATTTGTCCCCCCTCAAAAGGTTGAACACCGAGCTCCACATGGCCCAGCAGCTCTACTCCTAGGAATCTACCTGAGAGAAATGAAACCACATCCACACAAAAGCCTGTACAAGAATGTGCAAGTGTGTAAAAGCCAAAAAGTGGGAACAACCCAGATGTCCAGTATGTGATAAACATAATATTGGATTAAAAAGATGCTATATCATATGGTGCAGTATCATTCAGCCTTTAAAAGAAAGGAATCACTGAATCATGCTAAACGTGGGCAAACCTTGAAAACATGATGAGTGAGAGAAGACAGACACAAAGGTCACATATTATATGATTCCATTTATATGAACTGTCCCAGATGGGCAAATCCGTAGAGATGAAATGGAGATTTGCGGTCACCAGGGCCAGAGGTGATTGGTTAGAGGGATTCAGGAGGAGGGAGTACCTGCTAATGGTAAAGGTTTTGGGGGGAATATAAAAAAAAGATTACTCTTCACAGATGTTAATATTGATTTTGGTGATGACTGCACCACTCCGAAAATATAGCCACGTGCTGCTGTCAATATTTCAGTCAAGGAGGGACTGCATATGTGATGGCAGTCCCATGAGATTGCAATGGAGCTGAAAACTTTTTATCACCAAGTGAGGTCACAGCCACAGGGACGTCGTAGCTCAATGCATTCCTCACGTGTCTGTGATGCTGCTGGCCTAAACAGACCTCCTGCACTGCCAATCTAATTAAAGTCTAGCACATACAATTTTGTAGGTATATATAGTACTCAATAATAAGAAAAAACTATGTTACCGGTTTATGCATTTACTATATTTTTTAGAGTATGCATTCTACTTATTAAGAAAATAAAGAGGCTGTGTGCAGTGGCTCACGTCTGCAATCCCATCACTTTGGGAGGCTGAGGTGGGAGGATCAGCTGAGATCAGGAGTTCAAGACCAGCCGGGCCAACATGGTGAAACCCTGTCTCTACAAACAATACAAAAATTAGCAGGGCTTGGTGGCAGGCGCCTGTAGTCCCAGCTACACAAGAGGCTGAGGCATGAGAATCACTCAAGCCCAGGAGGCGGAGGTTGCAGTGAGCCGAGATCATGCCGCTGCACTCCAGCCTGGGCAACACAGCGAGACTCCACCTCAAAAAAAAAAAAAAAGAAAAGAAAAGAAAAGAAAAAAAGATGAAGATGGTAAATTCTGTATTACTTGTATCTTGCTAAGACTTTAAAAATAAAAACAAAATTTCATTTACAAAAGCAAGCAATGAGCAGGATCGGACCCTCACACCACAGTCTGCCAACTTCTGGCTGGGCACAAGTCAGTGGGTGCCCAGCAGGAGACGGTGGCTGCAGCGCAGGTGCAGAGGACAGGGTCCTCACCCCAGTCCAGCTCTGGCAAATGCTGCTTGATCCCCTGTTTCCCCACCCAGGAGGGTGCACTGGAGCATATCCTCTTGGGTCATGTCATTAATCATTAGGGGGTGTCTGATTACACCCACAAGTGGAAAATATATTTTGAGACAATAGCAAAGAACACCTCAGGAAAAACCACATCTTCAAATTCATCTAATCTAGTGTCTTCAACAGTCGATGAGAATTGCAACATTGTCAATTAACTCCGTTACTCCTAAGTGGAACCCTTCTGCCACTAATTATGCGATACCCTGGGCTGCTCACTAAATTACCCCTCGAGGGCAATTTTCCAGTTTTTTTTTCTGAGCAGCAAGGGGAGGTGATCGGTAGACAAGGCTAGAAACCCAGGATGTGTTCAGGTGCCTAGGCGCTGGGAGTCTCCACTGTAAAATGACACTGCAGCCATGCAGAAGCCGCTGGAGGGTGAAGCACCCAGGTGAGCATGGCCGGGTTGGTGATTCTGGCTCACCCTTCTCTGCACCAGGACCAGCACCACCTGGGCCTCCCAGATCATCGACATCCACAAAAGGAAAACCCCACCCACCCCACCCAGCACCACCATTCTGCCTCCAGCCGAGGAGACTGATCTTCCCAGAAAGCAGCCCAGCTCCCCTCTCCCGAGGTCACCAACTGTGTAGGCTGAAAGTGCCCTGGCCAGAAAAACAAAACTAAAACAAATTCACTCCCAGCCTTCATGAGTTGCCCAGACAAGTTTTCTTTCTCTCCTTCCCATTAATTGCAGCCACCAGGGTTGCAGGGTTGCAAGGCTGCTGCTCTGGAAGCAAGTGCTCCCCATCACCTGTGAGCCAACAGCAGCTCCTGAGAGACAGGCTCCCAGTGACAAGCAAAGGCTCAACCCAACAGCCCGAGTGTCCCTTTCTTACAAAGCTCCCAGAGGAGCTAAGAAGGGAGTTTCAGGGAGACAGGTCCCAGCTGTGAACCGAGGCCAAGCTGGCCGGATGCAGACACCTTCCAAAGGCAGAAGTGCATGCGCACCATGGGTGTTAGCTCTGCCCCAGCCACAGGAGAGAGTATGAATAAATAGCAAGTCCCAAGTCCAAGCTCCAAGGAAGCCAAAGGCAGCTGACTGCTGACAATATCTTATGGCTCAATCTCGGGCCTGCAGGGACACGTGCTCCTTCCCAGGTGGACAGGGACTAATGTCCTTCCCTCTCTGAGTCTGCTCCTGCTCTAGGATAAAGGGGTGGACCACCTTCTCCAGCAGGGTCACATGTTCTCATATGCATCCTTGTGACACCTTTTGAGCAGGAACCGTTCACTGGGACAGTGTTTCTGCACAAGGGACAAGTATGCAGCATCAGCTAGAGATGAGGGGGACTGTGGAGGATGCAGACTCAGCCCTCGGCCATGGCAGCCAGGGAAGGCAGGAGCACCCTCCACAGAGCCGTGTCACCATCCCTCCACCCGGGAGGACACTTGTCCACATCTGGGAAGGGAGTGACAGCAGAGGATAGAGAGGGAGCTCAGAGATTTGGAGGGACACGCGGGTGCATAGAAGGGCTTGAACATGGGGAGTGAGAGAGTCCGACTGGATTTCAGACAGGATTGGTGAGCTGCGGAGCTGGAGACAGGAAAACCAGGCAGGTGAGGCCACCCAGCTGCGATGGTGGCCAGGAACAGGGTAGTCCTGCATGGGGCTGTGACTCCGACATTCCATTCCTGCCTGCCGTGTTTAGGACCCCAGCGTATGCATTCTCATTTGGTGGTGGATGGTGAAGCAGAGATACACAATCGGCACATCAACAGCCTTCCATATGCATGGCTTCAGTTACTCTGAACTTAACCAACCATGCACACATTGGAAATATTTTTTAGTTGCATCTGTAGTGAACATGTACAGACTTTTTTCTTGTCATTATTCCCTAAACGATACAGTATAGCAACCATTTACATATCATTTACATTGTTTATGTATCACATAATCTGGAGATGTTTTAAAGTATATGAGAGAAAGTACTTAGGTTATATGCAAATACTGCACCATATTAAACCAGGGATTTGAGCATCCATGGACTGGCATTCACGAGAGGTCCGGGAACCAATCCCCTTTGGTTGCTGAGGGATGACTGTATGGCCTTTCCACAGTATTAAGATCTCATGGTGCATACAATTAGGAAAGCATATCTGACACAGCTTCTTGGGCAGGCCCGTGCAGCTCAGAGGCCCTTCCCTGAATGCAGGCACCACCAGGTACACCCCGTCCACGTGAAAATGACGGAGAGGAGCTGGAAGCACCTGCACTACTCATCTGTCTGAAGCTACACTCTCTGGGTCTGTCATGGGCACGTTGGTAAGGATAGCTCAGAAGGATTGAGAAATTGCCCACGGGGCTCTGGACCACACAGATCTGTCTTTATGGTCCCTGATATACATACGCCATGCCAGGAGGCAAGGGTCCTGTACCAGCAGGAGCCCAGTGTGCAGACAAGCCAAGCTGGATTCAGCGACTCAATACCCACGTGACCATGACCAAGTATCTAACTGCTGAGAGCCTGTGTCCTCACTGTAATTGGTAATTCCACTTTCCGCATGGAGCTGGTGGTAGTCAGGATCAACGTTGATAAGATATTTGGCAGACGGGGCCTTTAAGCACATTACATGTGAGGTGATACCAGCAAGACACAGAGGAGGCACTCAAGAATAGAGCCACTGAGCACCAGCCCACGCTCTGGCCTCTGCAAAGCACACAGACCTGGGCTTCACTGCATCCTTCCCTGCACGTGGGCACCACAAGGCGCACCCCCATTCATGCGAAAATGACGGAGAGGAGCTGGAAGCACCTGCACCTCTCACCTGTCTGCAGCCACCCTGACTGGGTCTACCCTGGGCACACTGGTGAGAACAGCTCAGAGCACAGTCCAGAAGCCAGAGGCATAGTCCCTTTCATGCCCCACAAGGTCACACAAGCGGGCCACCAAGGACAATGCCATCCACCCTCTTCCCACCCAAACACAAGCACAGGGCCCACAGGGCCTGATAACAAGAAACTGAAAGTCCCTGGCCACAGTGCAAAGGTGGGGAGGTGGACAAAACCCAGACAGTGGCCACTGGCTTGCAGGTAACAAGGACAGGGGAAAATGTTATAACTCACCAGAGGTGTTGGGAGACTGAGCCCCACAGATGGCCTCTTAGAGCAGGAAATGTCTGTATTCTAGGGGGCCAAAGCAGGGTGCCTGGAGAGATTTCCGGACGTGTGGAAAGATAATGAGACCGGGGCATGGTCAGACACAGGCCGTTGAGAGGCACATGTTAAAACTTCATGTAGATTCTGATATTTCTGCGCTACAAACCAGGGATCGAACTTCTGCTTCTGGGCAGATGGAGTAGACACATTTTTCCCTATTCCTCACACAAAGCACAACTAAAACTCAGGATGCTGTATATAAAACAAACCTAACACTCTGCAAGGTGGAGAGAAGGCAGACCAGGCAGGGACATGGTGTGAGCTCTCTGGGTTTTCTTCTTGCCTCATACATCCCAGACGTGGTGTTGAATAAGCCAGCAACCCAGAAAAGCCAACAGGAGCAGGAACAATACCACAACAAAAGCATATCCTCTTTAGTCGAAAGACTAGGAAAGCGGCAGCTAACAGGGCAATACATTTAGACAACAGGTCTACTCCAGCCAGATACTGCAGAAAAATCTGTGGCCTCAGCCCCACCCACAGCAGCAAAGGCCGAGTAGGGAGTCTACATTTCCACCCTGTGTGGCTATAATGAAGCACCAAATCCCTGCCAGAGTGGCATCAAATAGACCAAAGGAAGGAGCTGGCACATTCATCCCCACCAGGCAGTAGTACATCCTCCTTTCACTCTGCCATTAGTATCGGCAGCATGAAGAGCCTGGATTTCTATAGCACCTGTCAGTAATGAGGTGACACCCCTTTCCACCTTCCCTTGTGGAAGTGGCGTCCGGAAAAGTTAGCTTACAAAAAAAGTTTAAGTAAGACTAAAAGTCTCATAACATAATACAAATATGTCCAAGTTTCAATGGAAAATCAGCCATCAAACCAAGGATCAGGAAGATTTCAAACTGAAAAAAAGAAAATCAATGGATGCCAACATAGAGGTGACCGAGATGTCAGGATGATCTGACAAAGAGTTGAAAAGAACTATGATTAATGCTTCCATGAACAATTACAAACATGCTAGGAACAGACAAAACAGAAAGCCTCACCAAAGCAGTACATCTCACCAAAGACATAAAAAAGAATCAAATGAAAATGATAGAACTGACAGGGTGCAGTGGCTCATGTATTCCCAGCAATTTGGGAGGCCAAGGTTTGTGGATCACTCGAGGTCAGAAGTTCAAGACCAGCCTGGCCAACATGGTAAAACCCCATCTCTACTAAAAATACAAAATTTAGCCGTCTGTGGTGGTGGGCACCTGTAATCCCAGCTACTCAGGAGGCTGAGACAGGAGAATCACCTGGACCCAGGAGGCAGAGTTTGCAGTGAGCCAAGATCATGCCATGCACTCCAGCCTGGGCAACAAGAGTGAAACTTCATCTTACAAAAAAAGAAAATGATAGAACTAAAGAATACAGTAACTGAAATAAAGGACTCAGTAGATGGACTCAACAGCAGGATGGAGGGGACAGAGGAAATAATCACTGAACTGGAAGACAGAACAACAGACATTATCCCAACTGAACAATAGAGTGAAACAGACTGAAAATAAACACTCTAGAGTCTCAGGGAGTTATGGGACAATAATAAAATATCTAACTTTAAATGCTTGAAATCCCAGAAGGACAGATAACAGAGGGAGCATCTGAAAAAGTACTCAAAATGTCCCAAATTCGATGAGAGATATAAACCTACAGATTCCAGAAGCTGAATGAATCCCAAATAGGATAAACCCAATAAAATTCACACCAACATACATCAGAATTAAACTTCTGAAAACTAATAACTAAGAAAAAATATTGAAAACAGGCAGAGAAACCAATACTTCCATTTCTCATCAGAAACTGTGGAGACCAAAATAAAGTGGCACAGTAATTTTCAAGTGATGAAAGAAAAGAACTCTCAATCCATAATTTTATACCAGCAAAAATATCCTCTAAGAATGAAGGGAAAATTAAGATAGTCTCAGATGAAAGGAAACTTGCTACTGGCAGACCGATGCTGGAGCAATTGGACATCCATCAGCAAAACAATGAACATCAACCTAAGGGTCATGCCTTATACAAAAATTAATTCAAAATGAATCATGAACTTACATGTAAAATACAAAACTACAACTCTTAGATAAAATGGGAGAAAATCTTCAGGATCTAGAGACAGGAAATGAGTTCATAGACCCAGTAAAAAACACAATCCACATACAAAAATATTGACAAATAAGTTCTCATCCAAATTAAAAACTTTTGTTCTAAGAAAGACCTGCTGAAAGGAGAAAAATGCAAACCACAGAGTGGGAGAAAAATGTCTGCAAACCACATATTTAACAAATAATTTGAAATAATTTCTAGAATAAAGAACTCTCAAAGCTCAACAGTAAAAAAAAAAAAAAAAAAAAAAAAAAAAAAAGACAATCCACTTAAAAGACCAAAAGATAGAAAAAGACCATTTATCAAGAGGATATACACATGGCAATAAGCACATGAAAACATGTTCAACACACCAGCTATTAAAGAAATGCAAATAAAACAAATATGACCGTACACCTATCAAAACAGCTAGAATGAAAAATGGTGACACCAATTGCTAGTTAGAAAATAATCACACTGCCTGTGGAAAACCTGGATCTTACACATCGCTGGTGGAAATACAAAATGGTATAGACATTACAGAAAACAGTGTAGCCGTTCCTTAAAAACTTAAATATGTAACTCCCATGTGACTCAAAAACCACAATCCTAGGCATTCGTCCCACAGAAATTCAGACTTATGTTTATGGGCCACGTGCAGTGGCTCACGCCTGTAATACCAGCACATTGGGAGGCCAAGGCAGGTGAATCGCTTTGACCCCAGGCATTCAAGATCAGTCTGGTCAAGGTAGTGAAATCCAGTCTCTACTAAAAACACATAAACTAGCTGGGCATGGTGGCATGCGCCTGTAGTCTCAGCTACTTGGGAGGCTGAGATGGGAGGATGGCTTGAGCTGGGGAGACAGGCAGTGAGCCAAGATCATGCCACTGCACTCTAGCCTGGGTGACAGGGCCAGGTGTCTTCAAGAAAAAAAAAAAAGACAAGGAAACCTATACACAAGTTTATAAGCAGCTTTAATCATAATAGCCAAAAACTGCAAACCACCCAGATGGCCTTCAGAAGCTCAATGGTTAAACAAATTGATACATCCACACCAGGGAACATTTACTCAGCAATAAAAAGGGAAGAACATTTGAAACACAAGACCTGGGTGGCTCTCTAGAAAGTTGTGCTGACCAAGAAGAGGAAAGCCAATCCCAAAAGGCTACTTACGGTGTGATTCCATTTCTGTATAATTACTGAAATGACAAAATTACAGAGATGGAGAAGAGATGAGTGGCTACCAGGGGTTATAGAGCAAGTAAGGGTGGAAGGAAGTGTGTCAGGCCATAAAAAGGGCACCGTGGGGGGTCCTGGTGTGGACAGCAGCATTTGAATCTTGACCATGTCAACATCAGCATCCCAGCCATGATACTATAGTACTGTCCCAGGACGAGACTATGGGGTTAAACGGGGTGTATCTCTGGACTATTTCTTACAACTGCAATCTTAATACAGTTGCCCCTTAAGCAACACAGGTTTGAACTTCACAAGTCCACTTACACGTGGATATTCTCCCACCTCTGCAGCCTCTGAGAAGGCAAGACCAACCCCTTTCTCCTCCTCCTCTTCCCCCTCCTCTCCTCCTCCTCAGCCCACTTAACATGAAGACAATGCAGATGAAGACCTTTACTACGATCCACTTCCACTCAGTGAGGAGTGAATGTATTTTCTCTTCTTTATGATTCTCTTAGTAACATGTTCTTTTCTCTACCTTATTTAAGATAAGGTTATTTGTTTTTATAACATACAAAACATGTGTTAATGGACAGTTTATGTTATCTGTAAGATTTCCATTAAATAGTAGGCTATCAGTAGTTACATTTTGGGGGAGTCACAAGTTACACCTGGACTTTGACTGTGTGGGAGTTGGAACCCCTAACCTCTCCATTGTTCAAAGGTTAACTGTAAAAATTTTAAGTCTTTTTAAAAGTACATTGTGGAA
This sequence comes from Pan paniscus, assembly GCF_029289425.2. Lineage (NCBI taxonomy): Eukaryota > Metazoa > Chordata > Mammalia > Primates > Hominidae > Pan > Pan paniscus. The sequence continues at coordinate 31,070,300 of NC_073273.2, read as the reverse complement.
AACAAAAGAACAAAACTTTCACACAGTTTCAATGAGGCAGCAATTTCACTCCTAGGCATACAACTAAAAATAATAAAACATGCATGCCAGCCACAGTGACTCACACCTGTAATCCCAGCACTTTGGGGGGCCAAGGTGGGAGGGTGGCTTGAGCCCATGAGTGTGAGGCCAGCCCTGAAGTACAGGAGACCCCATCTCTACCAAAAAAAAGAAGTGTATATGAATGTTCTCATGGCAGCATCCCTAACAGCCCAAAAGTGGAGGTAACCCAAATGTCCCTCAGCTGCGGAATGCATAAATGCACTGTGGTCCAGCCTTAAAATGGAACATGATTCAGCCATCAAAAAGAATAAAGGCCTGACCCAGGCTACAACACGGATGAACCTCGGTAACACGATGCTAAGAAAAAGAAGCCAGTCACAAAGGATCTCATTTTGCACAATTCCATTTACATGAAATGCTCACGAAGGGCAAACCTACCGAGATGGAAGGCAGATTAGTCATTGCCAGGGACTGGGAAGAGGAGGGAAGATCGGAGTGGGGAGCAATGCTGATGGTTTTCGCGTCTTTATTAGGGAGGATGAACATGTTCCTAAGTCGACTCTGATGGTTGCACAATCTCCCTAATTTACTAAAAAACATGGCAACCGCAGGTTTTCAAAGGGCGAATCACAACGATATGTAAATTACATGTCAACCAATTCTCTAAGAAATCTGCAACTGGGTTCTAGGAAATTTTAATGGCATCAATTAAAGGGAAATGCTCCTTCCCCCAGTAGCGAATAACTGAATTACTGAACTATTTAAAATGTTGGCCTGCAAGCCAGACACAGTGGGTCATACCTGTAATCCCAGCACTTTGGAAGGCTGAGGTGGGAGGATCACTTGAGGTCAGGAGGTAGAGACCAGCCTGACCAACATGCAAAACCCCATCTCTACTAAAAGTACAAAAATTAGCTGGGGGTGGTGGTGCACATCTGTAATCCCATCTTCTTGGGAGGCTGAGGCAGGAGAATTGCTTGAACCCAGGAGGCAGAGGCTGCAGTGAGCCAAGATCATGCCACTGTACTCCAGCCTGAGCAACAGAGCAAGACTCATCTTAAAAACAAATAGGGCCGGGAATGGTGGCTCATGCCTGTCATCCCAGGACTTTGAGAGGCCAAGGCAGGCGGATCATGAGGTCAGGGTTTTGAGACCAGCCTGGCCAACATGGTGAAACCCCCTTCTCTACTAAAAAAAAAAAAAAAAAAAAAATCAGCTGAGTGTTGTGGCACATGTCTGTAATCCCAGCTACTCAGGAGGCTGAGGCAGGAGAATTGCTTGAACCCAGAAGGCAGAGGCTACAGTGAGCCAAGAGCATGCCATTGCACTCCAGCCTGGGCAATAGAGCAAGACTCATCTGAAAAATAACAAAATGTTAGCCTGCAGATGCACCTCTATTTCTGGAGGTGCTCATCACTTCTACAGAGGTGGAAACCATCATTGTGAGGAGTTCTGAAACAGCTCTGGGATCCACAGGAAATGCCCCCCCCTCCAAAACTGGTCCTCCACGTGCTGGACTCCGAGTCGGGGGGCCTGCCTGTAGCCAGCCAGACCCAGTCTGCCTGAGCCTTGGGCCCCTTTTCTGGAAGGTGCCACAAAGCAGGGGCCTGGTCTGTGGAGCAGCCCACCTTGCCTGACCCCAGCCCCCTCCATGGCTTCCCCACTGCCCACATTCGAGCTAAGTCTGTGTCCTCTTCTGTCAAGGGGGGGGATGAGTGACCACACTCATTCCAGAGTCCTGGGCACTGGAGGAGCATGGCCAGGTGGCCCTGCTGCCCCACAGGCACCCCATGAACAGGGAGGAAATGTCACACCCTCCCCCTCTAATGTTTGAAACATGCATACAAATGTTCACAACAGCACATTTTGCAACAGCCAAAACCCAGAAAGAACAAAACACTGATCCACACACAATGGAGACACAAATATGAGCTACCGTACAATGGAGTACCTTCAGCCATAAAAAGGAAGGAGGCACTGATTCTACAGCACGAATCATCTGTGGGATAAGAAATACACTGGGCTTTGTCCCCAATTCCCAGCACAGAGATCCTAATACCCTTAGAATTTCCTGAGTAGAAGTGAGTCCCTTTTGACCCCACTGGAGCTTATGCTAATGAGGTGACAGGGTGGGGGCCCCAGTCTCAGACTGGGACTGGTCACCAAGAACACAGGTGTCTAAGAAGGTGGGAACTTCTGGCCCCACTTGCTGAGCTCCGGAAGGTACTGGAGATTAAGCTCTATAAAAACTCTTGCACAGGACGGGCACGGTGGCTCACGCCTGTAATGCCAGCACTTTGGGAGGCCAAGGCAGATGAATCACCTGAGGTCAGGAATTCAACATCAGCCTGGCCAACATGGTGAAACCCTGTCTCTACTAAAAATACAAAAATTAGCCGGGAATGGTGATGTGCGCCTGTAATCCCAGCTACTCGGGAGGCTGAGGCAGGAAAATCGCTTGAACCCAGGAGGCAGAGGTTGCAGTGAGCCAAGACCATCCACTGCACTCCAGCCTGGGCAACAAGAGTGAAACTGTCTCGGGGGAAAAAAAAAAAAAGTTAACTTTATGTTATGTGTATTTTACCTCCATAAAGAAACTAAAAAGAACCTCTCATTCTCAACAGCTCACAAGGGTTCAGTATCCGCTTCATGGAGCGAGGGGAAAACACTGAAGGCAAAAGGCCACCATGTACAGGCATGCAGCAGGGACAGAAGAGCTCCGATCTTCAGTTTTTGTTGGAAGCCACCTCCTGAGGTCTATGTGACACAGCCTGTGGGGAGTGGCTGCCTTGACGATGGGCACACATTCTCCTCACATGTGTGTGTACACCGTCTCCCATCCTGCTGGCTGCCTTTGCTGAAGTCTGTGCCAGAAGCAATTATGACTTTATCAGATGCACCCATTCTCCTGCTGAGAAAACTGAGGCCAGACCAGCAGGTGCTGGCAGCAGAGCCAGGACCAGGAGGAAGCCAGGCTGGCCATTCCATTCTCCCTGCTCAGCCTCCTCCAACACCTCCATGGACACTGTTTGAAAGGCAGGACCAGACTGAGGGTGATGTTGCTGGGGACCCATCTCACCATCCATAGAACACTCCTCATTCTCCTTGTCCCCAGCTCAGTGGCCAGAGAAGGCAACGGGGCAGGCTGAAATTAGCTTACCAACAGTCACTGGGCAAAATTCAGGAATAAAATTAAAACATGCATTATGCCTCCTGGTTGAACCAAAATGCTGTGACCAGTAAAAGCATCAAAACCCAACATGGGGGCAGGTGTTGTGGCTCATGCCTGTAATCCCAGCACTTTAGGAGGCTGAGAAGGCTGGCAGATCACTTGAAGTCAGGAGTTCTAGACCAGCTTGGCCAACATGGTGATTACCCCATCTCTACTAAAAATATAAAAATTAGCCATGTGTGGTGGCATGCACCTATAGTCCCTTCTACTCCAGAGGTTGAGGTTGCAGTGAGCTAAGATGACACTCAGCTTGTGCCCCGTTCCAGTAGGCAACTTACAGAACCGTGACCTCAATAAATCACAGTCAGCAAGTGACCACCCACGGGCCAATTCTAGCCCAGGCCTGTTTTTATAAGTAAAGTTTTACTGGAATACAGCTGCGCCCATTCCTCCATGTATTTGCCTTTCACTGTTTTTTCGGAGAGACAGTACACAGCCCACAAGCATGACATTTTTACTCCAGCCTGGGTGACAGAGCAAGACTGTCTCAAAACAAACTTACTTTAGGCTTGGGAGACAGAGTGAGACCAAGGCCCAGAGAGGCCAACTGGCCTGTCCAAGGTCACACAGCAACATGGCAGAGATGCTCTGCAGTGCAACATACCACTTACTACATACAGCAAGGAATCCAACACTCCCCAAAGCCCAAAGATGTCAGGGTAAGAGCGGAGAGGCCAGAGGCCCCTCCTGGCCAGTGCTATGCTCCCTCTGTGGCCCAAGTTCTCCAGGCAGATCGCCCGTCACCATGGCCTAGAGAACAGGGTGCTGAAACACAGTGACGTTCAACTCTGCTGGACAAATGCACTATCTGTGGCCAGAGCTTGCTCGAGTCAATCAGTAGAAGCGTTGAAGAGCTGGGGCCCTCTCAGACACCAGCACACCCCCACGGGGTGACCCCCTCACAGGGGACCCCCAGGGGGTGAGCACCAGCAGTGGGGAGAGCACAGCAACGGGTCTCACTCCCTTGGCCCCAGGATTCGGTGAGTGCTGCTGCCCGGGGGGCTGTAACACTCAGGGGGGTTCAGTCCCTCCACTGCCGCCGCCGTCACTGCCGCCTCGACCCACACGCCCTCCTGAGGGACAACTTGGTGCCGGGGAAGATGGGGGTGGAGGGAGGATTGATGGACGGACAGGGCCCCCCCAGCCACCTTCCCTATCGGGCCTTCCTAGCCATCCTGGAGCCGGTCACGGCACACCACCACAGTGGAAATGCACCCTGCTGCGGCCTGTCGCCTGTTGCGGGATGGTACCCCGCCAAAACCCCTCCCCCACCCACCCACCACCACACCCACCCACCATGCCCACCGGAGCCCACCCCCTCCTGAGGAGGGGTAGCAGGGGAGGGAGGGAGGCTGGAGGGGTCAGTAGGAACCGGGGGCGGGGAAGGTCTGCCGGGCCACTGACACGGCTGGACCCATGGCCAGGTTGAATCCTCCAGGTGGACTGCACAGATGCCAGCCGTTTACCTCTTAATGGTTTCATCCCCTCTCGAACTCTCTTCAAAGTTCTTTTCAACTTTCCCTTATGGTACATAACTATCGGTCTCGTGCAGGTAATTAGCCTTAGATGGAGTTTACCATCTACTTTGGGCTGCATTCCCAAGCAACTCGACTCCAGGAAAACCTGGGCCCAGCACACGGGGGGCCACTACCGGCCTCACACCATCCATGGGCTGGGCCTCAATCAGAAGGATTTGGGCCCCCCACGGGCAGCACCAGGGAGTGGGTCTTCCATACACCACATATCCCATGCCCCAGCGCAGGGGGAGGATTCAGCACTGGGCTCTTCCCTGTTCACTCACCCTTACTGAGGGAATCCTGGTTAGTTTCTTTTCCTCCGCTGACTAATATGCTTAAATTCAGCAAGTCACCACTTCTGATCTGAGGTCAAGTCTCAGGGGAAGGAGGCAAACGGGCAGGGCAGGGCGGGGGTGGGCTGGTCGGCGGATGGACGGAACGCACCAGCCAGCCCACCCGACCACCCGGTGCTCCGTCAGGAGAAGGGCCCAGCAAGGGGAGAGGCAAGAGAGAGAGCATCACAGCCGACGGCACCCCCGCCACCCCGCCAGAGCAGGAAGATGGGAGGGAGGGGCACGGGGTGGGACAGACACGGCACACCCCGACCCGTCCCCCACACAGATGTGGGGGACAGGTCCAAGGACGCAGAGGTGGCGGAGCTGCCCCACCCCAACGCAGAAGCTCAGGACGGGGCCCCGGCAAGGCACAGCGCGGCCACGCGACAGCGGACAACACCGCGGCATCCCGCAGGTCACCGCCAGGGAGAGGCAAACCCCGGGATAACAGCCATGAGCACAAACAGGCGGGCCATGGGGTGGGCTTCCAGCCCCAGAAAACGCACCACAAAGCGAGCTGGGCAGGTGGGAGGGCGAGGAGGACGGGGCCTCGGATTAGGGGTGGCGGGGAGGAGGAGGGGCATGGGAGCGGCAGTCAGCCGGATGCCAGCCAGGCCGCCACCAGGGGCAGGTGGCAAACTGCAGCAACCGGGACACACTCCCCCACCCGATCCCTTCCTTCCGGGCCTGCCTTCCTCCCCCCACATGCAACACGCCCCCGCCAACGCACAACAACGATGGGCACGGGACCTTCCACCCGGCCAGGGCCGACAAACCCCAAACCCCAAGCCACGTGCGGCACAAGGGAGCCCCCTTCGGAGGAACCCAGACTGCAGTGGCAGCCACAGGAACTCAGCCAGAGCCGGCTCTCTTCCCTCTCCATCTTCGCAGGCGGCAGCGCCACCCTCTGTCTCTCTCCCAGCCGGGCCCCCTTCCCCCTGCCACCCAACAGGTGACCATGCAGGGCCCACAGGGGCAGGCGGAAGGGGCGGGCATGACAGAAGGGGAGGGGCAGACGTCACTGGGTCTGCACTTGAGGGGACAGAGGGCCCTGGCGGGCCCTGCGAGGGAACCACCAGCCATGCATCCCATGGATCCTGGAAGCATCCCCGGGGGCGATTGATTGGCAAGTGACACTCAGGCATAGCCCCGGGAGGAACCAGGGGCCACAACAAGGGCGTTTGAAGTGTCCATGATTAATGTGTCCTGCAATTCACATTAATTCTTGCAGCTGTGTTCTTCATCGATGCATGAGCTGAGTGATCCATGGCTAACTGTTGTACGAGGTCCCCAGAGGGGGTTGCCTCAGGCCAGCCAGTGAGACAGCAAACAGGACCAGACTCTGGGGAGGGGTCAGAAGGTTTCACACCACTTGGAGGCGCACACTGCCCACACAGGGTTGAGCGCAGACACCACCCCACAGGCACCCGGGGGTTCCCACCCCCACAGCACAAGGCACACACCACAGGCACGGCACGCGCGCAACTGCACGACGGCCGCCGGGTAAAGCCCCCACCCAACAGCCGCCAGGACTGCAGCATCAGCACCTGCACGCGAGTGCGGTGCGGCCCGGCCGTGGGGCGGAGTCCGTGGTGGAGGCGTGGGAGGAGCCAGGCCCTCCTGACGGGACTCCCCGGAGGGCCCACCACCCCCAACCCATGGGCAGACAGGCAATCCCCCAAGGGGTCTTTAAACCTCAGTACCATGAACGCACTAGGTACCTGGACAGCAGGGGTGGCAGACGAGGAGGGGGGAACCAGCATCCAGTACCCGACCCTCAAGACACCTTAGCAGGAAGGCCAGGGAAAGCAAGCAGGCCGGGCCCAGTGGCACAGCGGAGGCAACGGCGGCGGTGGGAATCCGGCAAGCCCTGACGGGAGCCAGCGGGGTGGGGCCAGACAACGGGCCCCAGCAGGGAGTAGGGCACCAAGACCCCCCAACCCCGCCGTGACGCCGCCGAGAACCACCTCCGCACCCACGGACACACACATCGGGGCCACAACCAGGGACCACTCCCAGCCACTCACCAGGCCAGCCAGCCAGCCCCACAACATGCACACACACACACACACCTTCCTCTCCCCCATCTCCCTCCCCAGTTCTCCGGCTCTCACGGCCGGCAGGGCTGAGCAGCGAACTAATGGCAAGGGCCCCACCCGTGCAGCACCGCAGTGGGGGAAACACGGTCAGCCGAAGAGGAAGGACACGGCGGCAGCACCAAGCCTTGCTCTTTGCTCCGTTAATGATCCTTCTGCAGGTTCACCTACAGAAACCTTGTTATGACTTTTACTTCCTTCTAGATAAAGTTCGACCGTCTTCTCAGTGCTCTGCCAGGGCCATGGGCTGACCCCGGCAGGGCCAATCCAAGGTACTCAGTAAACCATCCAATTGGTAGTAGCGATGGGTGGTGTGTGCAAAGGGCAGGGACTTAATCAATGCAAGCTTATGACCGGCACTTCCTGGGAATTCCTCCTTCATGGGGAATAATTGCAATCCCCAATCCCCATCATGAATGGGGTTCAATGGGTTACCCGCACCTGCCAGCATAGGGTAGGCACACACTGAGCCAGTCAGTGTAGCACACGTGCAGACCCGGACATCTAAGGGCATCACAGACCTGTTATTGCTCAGTCTCGGGGGGCTGAATGCCACTTGTCCCTCTGAGAAGTTGGGGGACACCGACCGCTTAGGGGTCATGTAACTAATTAGCATGCCAGAGTCTCATTCGTTTTCAGAATTAACCAGACAAATCGCTCCAACTAAGAACAGCCATGAACCACCACCCACAGAATCGAGAAAGAGCTATCAATCTGTCAATCCTGTCCGTGTCCAGGCGAGGTTTCCCATGTTGAGTCAAATTAAGCTGCAGCCTCCACTGTGGTGGTGCCCTTCCATCAAGTCCTTTGTTTCAGCTTTGCAACCATACTCCCCCCGGAACCCAAAGACTTTGGGTTCCCAGAAGCTGCCCAGCGGGTCATGGGACTAATGCCGCCACATTGCCAGTCAGCATCATTTATGGTCAGAACTACAACAGTAACTGATCTTCGAACCTCCAATTTCGTTCTTGATCAATGAAAACACTCTTGGCAAATGCTTTCGCTCTGGTCCGTCTTGCGCCGTTCCAAGAATTTCACCTCTAGCGGGGCAATACAAACGCCCCCAGCCATCCCTCTTAATCATGGCCTCAGTTCCGAAAACCGACAAAATAGAACCACGGTCCTATTCCATTATTCCTAGCTGTGGTATCCAGGTGGCTCAGGCCTGCTTTGAACACTAATTTTTTCAAAGTTAACACTTCAGGCCCCGCGGGACACTCAGCTAAGAGCATCGAGGGGACACCAAGAGGCAAGGGGCAGGGATGGGCAGGGAAGTGGCTCGCCTCATGGCGGACGGCCCAGCTGCTCCCAAAATCCAACTACAAGCTTTTTAACTTCAGCAACTTTAATACACGCTATTGGAGCTCAAATTACCACAGCTGCTGGCACCAGACTTGCCCTCCAATGGATCCTCGTTAAAGGATTTAAAGTGGACTCATTCCAATTACAGGGCCTCAAAATAGTCCTGTATTGTTATTCTTCGTCACTACCTCCCTGGATCGGGAGTGGGTAATTTGAGCACCTGTTGCCTTCCTTGGATGTCGTAGCTGTTTCTCAGGCTCCCTCTCCAGAATAGAACCCCTGATTTCCCATCACCCATGGTCACCATGGTAGGCATGGCAACTACCATCAAAAGTTGACAGGGCATTCGAATGGGTCATCACTGCCACAGGGGGCATGCACCCACCAAGACCCACCTCACAAGCCCCGGGTCCCACCACCAGGGCCCCAAAGCAACCACAGCCACAAACCCACCAGGGGCACATGATTCTCATCCATCCTGCAACCCAGCCCCGCTCTAGGAGACCAGCACACCCCCACCGTGGGACGCTTTCCCAGGGCCAGGCAGCCCGACCCTGTGCCAAGCAAACACACTCATCGGCACCAGTTGTGACTCGGCACAGGAGCAGGTAGAGAGCCGACTCACACCAGAGGGTTCACACGCCAGACAGAACGCCACGCACACCCACCGCTCACTGACATCCACATCCTAACCTGCTAGGACACCAGGCCCGGCCCAGCGGGATCCTCCCCCTACTCAGAAGGGGGAGGCATGGGCCACAGTAGACAAACAAGCCACACTCAGCCACCACCGCAGTGGCCGGCAGAACCCTCACTCTCCCCACCTTCACCCCGTCAAGGGGGAAGCGGAGGAGGGTCCTCTGCAAGCAAGTCACTATGGCAGCACTACCATAAAGGAGACAGAGACAGAGGCGGCCGGCCAGGGGATCCAGTACCCCAAGGCACACCTCTTGGATCATTTGAGAAGGCTTTCTCACCAAGGGTGGGTCACACTCCCCACCTGACAGCCACCCCTCATAGGGCCCACAGAGGTACTCAGGGATGCCTGGGGAAGGGAGGGGGCCTGCCATATAAGGAAATACCTGTGTGCAGCCACCTTGAGCATTCACAGTCAGGGTGAAGGCCCAGCCGGTGCACACGTGCACGCAACCCCACAAGGCCCCCCCATTCACCCGCCTCCTTTCTTCCCAGGCAAACCACCTCCAAGTAAACACACACACAACCAGTCGGAGGCAGAACGGTAGCCCCTCGGTGGCCAGCCAGTACACACATCACCGGCCCGAGCCCACCGCGATTGCTCACACGGCCCACACGCACCCACCAGAGGGGAGCACGGAACGTGCACTCACCAGACCAGGCAGGCACCCTTCCCCGCGTGGGAGGGACGCATCTCATCTCAATCAACCACCTCAAACCCCACCCCAACGAGCTCTCTCAGGACCCACACACGGACACCACAGTGGCAACTGCAAGAGGGGGCACCTGGGGTGGGAATGACACACCACCACTCGGCCTCGTGCACCTGAGGGACAACCCAGAGCGCACCAGAATCACTGCAAAGGCCCAGGTGGAACCAATGCTTGCACAAACCCCCCAAGAGGGCAGCACGACGTGCTGGCGAGACAGCACCCCCACCACCACAGAAGCGGGTATCCCACAAGTTGACAACCACAGGAGGCAACAGTGAGGAGTGAGTGCCTGCCGTGTCAGAGGACCCCGCCAACCCACCCTGCAACGCAGAAAGCGGCGGCGGGACACCGAGGTCAGGCCAGGTTCTGCACCTCATGCCTTCCCAACACACCACCGGCAGGCGAGAAGAGAAACAAGGGGCCCCCACAGGGCGGGGCAAGAACAGTCCCATTCACCACGAATATCCGCCCCTCACCCGTCGCAGCTCAGACCCGGCCAGGGAGAGCATGATATCACCACATCCATCACGAAAAGCCCCCCGGGAGCGGGGATTGGCCAGCCATCCATAACTGCCAGCCGATCAGCCCAGCTACTCCCCATTCCGAGGAAGGGGAGGCAGACAACCCAGTGGAGATGAGAACGCCTGACACGCACGGCACAGAGCCAACGGGGTGGGGTTGTCACGGCTGCCCCAAGTGCCTAGAGCAGAGAGCGCACTGGGGCAGAGTAGCCCTCACCGCTTTCCCCACCACCCCCCCTTGGTGGGTCAGAGACCCAGACCCGGGCTAGCACCGGGAGTCGGGACGGTCGGACGCACGAGAGAGCAGCAGGCCTGCAGGCTCCAGCAGGCGGCTCAAGCAGGAGCAGTGCCAGCTAGCCAGGTCACCGGTAGGCCAGAGCCCCGCACGCATCCAGAAGCCCAACATCTCCAACGACCGGTTGTCAGAGAACATGTCAGCAACAACCCGCTGGCCCAGAATGCCGACTCGGAGTGAAAGATATACCTCCACCGGGGGCATGAGGTTGAGTCACCGACCACGCTGCTGGTCCAGGAAACTCACGACACGGACATCTGTGTCCAAAAACGTCACCATTGCAGCCAGACACGGAGCACCCGGGACCCTCTGGTCGACCACAAGACACACGCGGGATCAACGCTGGGCCAGGGACGCCCTCCCGGGCGCCCGTGCCACACGCAGGGTCCGGCATGTGTCTCCAGAGCGAGATCAGGAAGCATTTTCGGCCGGCCCCTCCTACGACAGGCCGGCCAGGTGTGACCTCTCGGGCCGCACGTGCGCTCAGGGAGCGCTCTCCGACTCTGCACGGGGACTTGCCAAAAAGGATCACAGCAGAGGGACCGTGTCCCGGCCCAGGGACCGCTCCCCGGCACCCGGGGGACGGGGGCAGGATGGTGCCCGGCTCCCCACGGGGACTCGGAAACAAATTCGGCCGCCGCCTCAGATGGCCAGGATGAGCGCGGGCCTGCGACCAGGCCGGGAAGGGCGTCCCCAGCCTCCTGCGCCACGCGCTGTGTGTCCCAGCGGGTCGCCGCTCGGGCCTCGGGAGCTGCGGCGCGCTGGTCGACCAGCCTGTGCAGCCCTACGCTCGGCTTGGGCCCAGAAGCGCAGCGACAGCCTCTCTCCCACCTAACCCTGCACGCCAGAGCTCTGACTCACAAGTGATGCGCCACAGCTCTGGCGCCACCGGGCCAGCCGGGCTGATGACCGCAGGCTTTCCGGAGCTCTGCCTAGCTCACAGCGGGGACGGTCCCCTCCCTCAGCAGCTGCCACCGCAGCTCCGGAAGCCGAGAGCACGATCTAAAAGCGGCCGCCAGATGGAGCCCGACAACCGCCGCGAACGTCAGCAAGACAGATCCGGATGGCAGGGCGGCCCGTGGACCGCAAAAGCGAAAGCGTGAGTCGAGAAGCTCTTCCCGAGGCCGAAAACGCAGCCCCTCTACACCAACCCCACAGAAACGGTCCCCAAAATGTGTCTCTGCATCGACTGCGACAGAGTCAGAAGACAACCCACGGCGTGTGGGTGTTTGGAGATGCATCTTGGTCGGAGGGAGGGAGGGAGGGACTGAGAAAGAACAAACAAGGAGGGAGGGAGGGACGGAGAAAGAACGAACAAGGACTCGGTAGCAGGTCGCTGCAGACACAGGGAGACGCAGAATGCGTAGGCTCTTCCAGAATCCACACAGAGACAGACAGAGGGAGATAAAGAGGGAGGGAGGGAGGGAATGGGGAAAAGAGACAGTTGGTCAAACGTAAGGAGGGAGGGAAGGGAGCAGAGACGGAGGGAGGAATAAAATGGAGAAAAGAGACAATTTTAAAAATGTAGATACAGAAAGAAAACTTTTGAAACACTCCATTTTTAAAAGAGAGATGGAAAGGAAAGAAACATGAAAAAGAGAGAAAGAATGAGGAAAGAAACGAAGGAAAGAAGGGAAAAGAAACAGAGGAAAGAAAAAAGAAGGAAAGACAGGGAATGAAAGAGTAATGAAGCACGAAAGAAAAACAGAAAGAGAGAAAGAAGGAAAGGAAGAGAGGAAGAAAAACCTAAAGAAGGAGAGAAAGGAAGAAAGGAAGGAAGAAAAACTTGAGAGAAAGAAAGAAGAGATAAATAAACATACTTGTTTATTTATAAACATAAATACAACACTTTTCATAAGTAAACATAAACGTATTTGTCTACAATCATTTCTTTATATAGCAATGTGTATTTATTTGTATAAAATAAATACCTACATGTATTATATAGAAGCATATTTCTATATAATAAATACGTATTTATTATATAGAAGTGTACTTAAATATAAAGATAAACATTTTCATTTATATATAAATGTATAAAAACGTTTATGTTAATAAATATAAGTAAATACATAAAATGAAAGAAATAAAAAACAAAATAAAATGAGTAAATAGGCCGGGCGCGGTGGCTCATGCCTGTCATCCCAGCACTTTGAGAGGCCAAGGCGGGCAAATCACCTGAGGTCGGGAGTTGGAGACCAGCCTGACCAACGTGGTGAAACCCCGTCTCTACTAAAACTACAAACATCAGCCAAGCCAGGCGTGGGGGTGCCTCCCTGTAATCCCAGCTAATCAGGAGGCTGAGGCAGGAGAATCGCTTGAACCGGGGAGGTGGAAGGTGCAGTTAGCCAAGATCGCGCCATTGCACTCTAGCCGTGGAAACAAGAGTAAAACTCTGTCTCAAAAAGACGAAAGACAAAGAAAGCAAGTAAGAAAGAAAGAGAGAAAGAAAGCAAGCAAGTGAGTGAGAGAGGCTGGGCGCGGTGGCTCACACCTGTCATCCCAGCACTTTGGGAGGCCAGGGCAGGCGGATCACCTGAGGTTGGGAGTTGGAGACCAGCCTCACCAACACGGAGAAACCCCGTCTCTACTAAAAATACAAACATCAGCCAAGCCAGGCGTGGGGGTGCCTCCCTGTAATCCCAGCTAATCAGGAGGCTGAGGCAGGAGAATCCCTTGAACCCGGGAGGTGGAGGTTGCGGTGAGCTAAGATCGCGCCATTGTACTCTAGCCATGGAAACAAGAGTGAAACTCTGTCTCAAAAAGATAAAAGAGAAAGAAAGAAAGAGAGAGAGAAAGAAAAGAAGAAAGAAAGAAAGAGAAAAGAAAAGAAAGAAAGAAAGAAAGAAAGAAAGAAAGAAAGAAAGAAAGAAAGAAAGCAAGCAAGCAAGCAGGAAAGCAAGCAAGCGCGAGAGAGAGGCTGGGTGTGTTGGCTCACCCCTGTCATCCCAGCACTTTGGGAGGCCAAGGCAGGCGGATCACCTGAGGTTGGGAGTTGGAGACCAGCCTGGGAAACATGGCAAAACCCCGTTTCTACAAAAAATACAAAATTAGCCAGGCATGTTGACACATGCCTGTAATCCCATCTACTAGGGAGGCTGAGGCAGGAGAATCACTTGAACCTGGGAGGCGGAGGTTGCAGTGAGCCGAGATCATGCCATTGCCATCTAGCCTAGGCAACAAGAGTGAAACTCTGTCAAAAAAAAAAAAGAAGAAGAAAAAAGAGAAAGAAGAAAGAAAGAAAGAAAGAAAGAAAGAAAGAAAGAAAGAAAGAAAGAAAGAAAGAAAGGGCAAAGCAAGGCAAATCTACCTGCTTTCACTACATCTGGGGAGAATCAGGAAAGTCCCCACCAACAACAAGGCCTAAAGTGGAGCTGCCATCTGTAAAACCCAAGCAGAAGAGTCCACGCAGGTTAAAGACATGAAGAAAGACAAGGAAACAACTGACCAAGGAGAAGAACAATCTGGCCCAGCCAGGGTCTGTCTCCTGAGGTTGTCTGGGCAACCAGGGAATGGGACGGAGGAAGGGCGGGCCTCCGAGGCTCCTTTTTGAAAAATAAATCATGATAATACAATAAAATTTAGTTAAAAAAAGAAATTACAAAAAGAATAAATAAATAAATAAATAAATAAAAGAAATTACGCATAATTCCTAACGTGTTTGATGACTTGAAAGGTGAGAGGCATATGTGTATGTCACGGTGTTTTGTTTTGTTTTTTTTTTCCTGGAAACTCACTTTTTAATTATTTTGATGCATTTCATTTTTATTTTTATATGTTTTTCAAGTCCAGCGTGACAAACATGGTGATTCTCTGTCTCTACTAAATCAAAAAAATTAGCGGGGCCTGATGGCAGGTGCCCATAATCCCAGCCACTCAAGAGGCTGAGACAGGAGGATCGCTTCATCCCTGGAGAGGTTGGTTGCAGTGAACCGAGATTGCATCACTGGATTTCAGCCTGGGTGGCTGAGGTTGCCTCCGTCTTAAAAAAAACAAAAAGTAAAGACAGAAAAAAGAACAGACCAAAATAGCTCATTGTCTCAGAACTTTCCCCCACAGGATCGGAAACCCCCTGACTCAGGTCAAGGAGGTGGTTTTTCGTTTTACTTCTCTCTCTCTCTCCCCCTCTCTTTCTCTTTCTCCGCTAACTTTTATTTCTTATTCAAGCATACATGTGCAAGATTGTTACATAGGTAAACTTCTGACTGGGGGGTTCAGTGTGCAGATGATTTCATCACCTGGATACTCAGCGCTTTACCCGACAGTTTTCATGTTTTGTTTGTTTTGTTTCTTCCTGAAGCTGTCTCTCCTTCCACTCCTCCTCCTTCAAATAGGCTTCCGCGTGTCTCGTCCCCCTCATTGTGCCCACGCGTTCTCATTTATAGATGAGTTTAGTTCCCCCTTATAGATGAGAACACGCGGTATTTAGCTGATTGTTGCTTTCATCTTCGGTGGTGGCGGTGAAAGAGGCATGACACTAAATCGACCCTTAGGACGCTCCCCTCCGTCCACACCCCGCACCCCCTCCCCCCACACACCAACTTTCCTGCACCCCCTCCTTAAACGCAACAAAGGAAGAAATAAATCAAAGTAAGAGTTCAGCATCCAAGGCAGTGGAGGCGGGGGATCTCAAAGGGTGAGCAAGTGATGGGTGTCGGGGGATGTCGTGGCCTAGGTAGCAAAAGTAGGGGAATGACTTTCCAGCCCCAACACACCCCCTAATCCTCAGCCATAGCTTTGGACTTCATCCAAGGAAGACTGGTCTCAGGGACTCCAAACCCACCCTCTCTGGATTTCTAGAGGATAAGATGTTATGGCCGGACGCGGGGCTCACTCCTTTCATCTCAGCACTTCGGGTGGCCAAGGTGGGTGGTTCGCGTCATATTGGGAGTTCTAGACCGGCCTGACCAATATGGAGATACCCAGTCTGTATTAAAAAAAAAAAAAAAAAAAAAAAAAAAAAAAAAAAAAAAGCCAGACCTGGCGTTGTGTGCCTGTGGTTTCAGCTACTCGAAAGCCTAAAGACTGGAAAATCTCTTGTACCCAGGCGGCTTAGGTTGCGGCGAGCTGAGGTCGCACCACTGCACTCCAGCCTGGGCAATAAGAGCGAAACTCCACCTGAACGAACAAAAAGAAAAAAGAAAAAAAAAGAAAAGAAAAGAAAGGAAGATTTTATGAAGTATAGTTTACATCAATCTGCTCTCACTGTACCTTGAGATATTCAGAAAATCGCTACTTAATGACAGAAGAAAACACCAGCTAACATGTTTTGGGGGAAATACACATCTTCCTAAAACTGGTAAATTCTACTTCACCTGAAAAGAGATAAGTAAAGTAAAAAGTACAAACAAAACAAAACACAAAAACAAACACGGGCCAAGGCATCATTTGTGGAAATATTATGTAGCAAATTGTTACTTTTTAGAAAGCATTTCTATGTTGGGCAAATATCAATAAAGCCCACGGTAGAGCTGTGAAAGGTGACAGCGTCCACCATTTTAAGTGCTGAAATCCGTGTGGCTCACTTCTTTCATCTCAGCACTTTGGGAGGTTTGGGCTGGTGGATACCTGGAGGTCAGGAGTTCAAGAGCAGTCTGGGCAACATGGCAAAATTCTGACTCCACTAAAAAGGCAAATGTTACCTGGGTAATGTGTCACACAAAATTATGTTCCACGAAGAAGCAGGCCAAATGCCCATGGTCCCCAGTCAAGAAATGAGCTGAGTTTAGAAATTTTTAGTGTCATTGCTGCCTCAAAAGGTGAGAGGTGTATGTTTGTGTCACCGTGGGTTTTTTTTTTTTTTTTTTCTTGGAAACTCACTTACTTATTTTTAACTGATTTTTTTCTTTTTTTAGATGCAGTCTGACTCTGTCACCCAAGCTGGAGTCCAATGGCAGGATCTTGGCTGAATGCAACCTCCACCTCCCGAGTTCAAGGGATTCTCCTGCCTCAGTATATCAAGTAGCTGGGACTAGAGGTGTGTGCCACCACACCTGGCTAATTTTTGTATTTTTCATAGAGACAGCATTTTACTATGTTGGCCAGGCTGGTCTCAAACTCCTTAACTCAAAATCTTCCCACTTCCACCTACCAAACTGCTGTGATGACAGGAGTGACCCACTGCACCCAGCCTACTGGTTTATTTTTAAAAATAGCAATTTGGATCGCGTGCAGTGTGTCACGCCTCTCTATATCAACCAACATTCTTTCTTGAGTCTGATGAGATGGGGTCTCCCAGCACTTTGGGAGGCCGAGGACAGCGGATTCCTGGAAGTTGGAGTTCAAGACCATCCTCGGCAACATGGGGAAACACTGTCTCTACTAAAAAGGCAAAAGTTAGCTGGGTATGGTGGCACAGACCTGTTATCCCAGCTACTCAAGAGGCTAAGGCAAGAGAATTGCTGGAACCTGGGAGGCGGAGGTTGCAGTGGCCCAATACCGCGCCATGGCCTGACCAACAGAACTATACTCCATCTCAAATAAATTAATAAATAAATTAGTTGATCAAAAAGTATAAAAATAAAAATGCAAGGAAGTGGCAGGAATGCATGGAAAGGCTTCACTGGTTCCTAAACATCAGAGCACAAAAACAGTACCATCAGGTTGAGATACAGGCCATTGTGAATCTCTTCTCACTGTGCTCAACTGACACCAAAGAAGGGCAGGTTTCCATACAGCCCTTTCATCATCACCGCTCTCCTCATGCCACTGCACTGCAGTCTGGGTGATAGAGAAAGACTCCATCTCTAAATAACTAGATAAATAATAAAAACAATAACTAATGGCAATGATACAGAGAAATAATAACAAACAGCAATAATTATAAAGAAACTCGTGGGAGTGAAAAAATATAAAAGGTAATTTAGATCACATTTAATTGTAGTTAATTTCAAGGAAATTTTTTTCTTTAACCTGTCTATCTTACTTTCTGAAACACTCAGACTGGAGGGCAATGGCATGATCACGGCTCAGTTCAGCTTCGACATCACAGAATTAAGTGATTCCTGTAGTCTCTGCCACTTGGAAGGCTGAGATAGGAAGATCACCTGAGGGAGCCCTGGAAAGTTGAGGCGGAGGTGAGCCGAGATTGCATTCTTACACTCCAACCCGCCTCAAAAAATATAAATAAATAAAAGGTAAATGTAAAACAACAGCAACTTCAGTGGGTAGAAAGAGGAGCAAGAAAAGTAAAAGAAAAAGAAAACAAAGAGCCACTGAAAGTACTGTGGAAACAATTGGAGAGGAAGAAACAACGCAGTGAAAAGCGACAACTAGTGAATGCAAGCGGTACTGCTGCTGACCAAAGTTATCTGGTCTACCTTAAAAATCCCAAGTTGACGGGCAAGTCCAACGCTTGCCGCAGACATCAGTTGACACGGCGACCGGCGACCTGAGGCCTGGGGCCTTAGGCCCTAGTCCCTGGTCTTCCAGTCAGAGAAGCTCGCGGCCATGTCAACTGGATGTTGCTTGCTTCCCACAGGCGGTCGACTCGCGGGCTGATCGAGAAGCCAAATGCCGGCGTCTAATCGACAGGGTCCACCCTAAAGCACAAATGTGGTGCTCGTGGATGGAAGCGGTCAGACCCAGTTGGAACCTTATCACACAGAACCGGCCCAGCTTTGAGGCCATCTAACTTGGCAGACCTGCCAGCCATTCCCCCTCAGTCCGCTGGTTGACCCGGGCAGCGGAGAGGAGTAAAGACACAAGGGTGGTGACTGGCTAGTCTTTAATCCCAGCACACTTGGGGCGGGGAGAGGGACTGTGACCCCAACAGCCACCCAGTGCACGCGCGAACACTACTCGGACACGGACTGCAGGAGCACAACCTCTGACACCTGCGCCTCAACCATTCGCACCAGGGTCGAAGAATCCAGTCCCAACCCTTAGAGTAATTCCCAGTGGGGTGGGGGAAAGAAGCTCAATCACAGAGCTGGAACATCGAGCAGGGGTGCCAACCCTACCTCGGCAACCCCCGGCGCTGCATCTTGGAAAGTCCGCTGGTGGAGACCAGCACCTCCCAAATGCACGATGGGCGCCAATGAACTCTCGCGAGAGACAGCCGCTGCATGCCCGGGGGCTCGGGGGAGGGTGGGCATGAGCAGGCCAGGGAACTAACTCCCCGCGGGCAAAAAGAGGGAAGAAGGAAGGTAGATGTCGAGGGCTGAATTACACAGGACACGCCACAACGCCAGGTTTTTCGCACACTGGTTGAGAGACTCTCATGTGGAGGGCTGACTTTCAATAGGTTGCAGTGAGGGAGCTGCTCTGCTCCATAGGAAACCCTAACCCAGAAGCAGGGCGTTTACGAATGGTTTAGTATCAGATTCCACATAAATGTGTTATGTGATGGGCCAGGAAGCAAACCCCTTTCTGGCCACACGCCATTTTTTAGGACAAGGAGCTCTCTGCACCGGAGCCAGGTCTTGGCGCGCAGCGGGGCGGAGCATCTGGCCAGTGGGAAAGGCGGGGCACCGTCAATCTGAGGTCAACCGAGTCTTGTCAGCGCTGCTGCATCCTTTCTTCTGGGCAGGATTCTGACTTAGAGGCGGTCAGTCATAATCCCATAGATGGTAGCTTCACACCATTGGCTCCTCAGCCAAACACGTACGCCAGATGTCTGAACCTTTGGTTCCTCTCATACTGAGCAGGATTACCATGGTAGCAACACATGGGCAACAACACATGGAGAACACACGCAGTAAAACTAACCTGTCCACATGGGTCTAACCATGATGCTTTCCAGGACATGCACTCCGCTTTTAGGTGAATCCATTCCACTTTGCCTTGCCCTTCACAAAAGAAAGAGAACTCGCTAGCTTCAGTGGCTCAAGCCTGTAGTCCCGGCACATTGAGAGGCTGAGGCCAACGGATCACCTGTTGTCAGGAGTTCGAGTCCAGCGTAGCCAACATGGTTAAACCCTGTCTCTATGAAAATACAAAAATTAGCTCGGCATAATAGTTTCCAAGTTTGGTGGGGACAGCTTATGAAACAAACTGGCTCTGGAAATTACACAGAATTCATAGTATGATTGCTTCTTTGAAAGGTGAGCGGTTCATGATTTTTTTCTCAGCATTTATTCATTTACTTGTAGTAAGTGCCATTTAGTTTCTTACAGTTTACATGCAGCTGGTTTCTTTGCATCTACAGAGATTTAGGATAGTTTTTCTTAATGATAAGTCTACGGTGGAGCTATAATGCACTTTCCGTTGTGAACCCTGAAAACTTGAGACAGGTCTCAGTTAATTTAGAAAGTTTATTTAACCAAGGTTCAGGACGCACACCCGTGACACAGCCTCAGGAGGTTCTGAGGACATGTGCCTAAGGTAATCAAAGAATATTATCATTTTATACATTCTAGGGAGACATGGGACATCAATCAACGTATGCAAGATGAACATTGGTTCGGTCTGCAAAGGCGGGACAACTTAACAAAGGCGGGAAGACTTAAAGCGAGGAGGGGACTTCCTGGTCACAGGTAGTTAAGAGACAAATGGTTGCATTCTTTGGAGTTTCTAATTAGCCTCTCCAAAGGAGGCAATCAAATATGCATTTATCGCTTGAAACCAGGAGGCTGATGTTGCAGTAAGCCGAGATCGTTCCACTGGGCTCCAGCGTGAGAGTCTGAGTGAGACTCTATCTCATAAAAGAAAGAAGAAAAAAAAAAAAGGAAAAAGCAGAGGAGTGACTTTGAAATAGAATGGCAGGCAGGCCCTAAACAGTTGCCAGCTTGACTTTTGCCTTTACTTTAGTGATTTGGAAGCCCCAAGATATATTTTTCTTTCACACAATTTTTAAAACCCAGGTAGAACTGTTCATGCTTATTAAAAAAAAAAAAAAAAGGAAGAAAGAAAAACAAATGATAGGCCAGGCACCCTGGCTCACGCCTGTAATCCCAACACATTAGGAGGCTGAGGTGGCTGGATCACCTGGGATCAAGACTTCGAGACCAGACTGGCCAACATGGGGAAACCACGTCTCTACTAAAGATACAAAAATTGGCTGGGCGTAGTGGCGGGTGCCTGTGATACTAGCTACTGGGGAGGCTGAGGCAGGAGAATGGCTTGAATCTGAGATGGAGAGGTTGCAGTGAGCCGAGTTGGCTCCATTGCACTTCAACCTGGACTGCAAGAGCGAAAATGTCTCTGTCTCTAAATAAATAAATAAATAAATAAATAAATAAATAAATAAATAAGCAATGAGGCCCAGCCAGGGTGGAGGTTTCCTATGCAAAAAGGCATGGGGGGAGGGAGGGAAGGAGTGCCCCTGAGGTCAGGGTGGGGCCCGAGAGAAACCAGTTTTCCCTGACTGTGCACAGGTGGCCAGTTTGGGAGTGATGCCTCCATTTTCAATAACAGTGACCACTAGGTGACACCAAATGGCAAACAAACGACAAGCCAGCCTGGAATGGGTGGGGTCCCTGGTTTAGGGGTTGTCGAGGAAGGAGAAGGAGATGGAGGCACACGGGGTCGCCGGTCTTCTGATCTCTCTTGGATTACGTTTCCGGGCCCAGGACACCCACCCAGACAGTCCTCACAGCTCTTCAACCAGTGTCCCTGGGGAAAAGAGTATCAGTTCTCAGAAAACATTCAAACAGACACGCACATGCATTCATGTGAGCACATGATAAGTATACAAGTTTATATCGTGATAGTCACTTTTCTTTTGCAAAATGTCTTATTGATGCATTTCATTACATAGTATTGTTGAAAACATCAAATTATAGGAGTGAGCAGAGTGGCTCATGCCTGTAATCCCAGGACTTCTGGAGACCAAAGTGGGGAGGATGGAGGTCAGGATTTTGAGACTAACCTGGGCAACACATCGAGAGAGATTACCACTACTTAAAAATATTGCCCAGCAGTGTGGCACATGCCTATATTCTCAGCTACTCAGGAACTTGAGACAGGAGGACTGCTTAACCCCAGAATTCGACGTTGCAGTGAGTGAGCTGTGCGCAGACGACCAGAGCTTTTTCTGTTCTGTACGGCTTACATTTTCAATAATGGTCGCCGCTAGGTGTCGCCCAAAGACAACCAAAACACGTGTCATCCTGGAATACATGGGATCCCTGATGGAGGGGTGGGCGAGGAAGTGGGAGGGGACGAAGGCACACGGGGTCGCCCATTTTCTCATGATTCCCCTTGGACAACGTTTCTGGGTGCAGAAAATTCTCCCAGAACGTCCCCAAAACTATTTAACCAGAGCTATATACATTTGTGTTCCCCCATCCAAATCTCCAATCTTATGTAGTTTAATACTTAAAGTTGCTGAAGTTAGCTATAGACAAAGGAAAAAAAAATTAGAAGTGCAGAGGGAGTGGGTTCCTTCATGTGGGTAAAGGAGAGACTTACAAGACCTGTTTAATGTAGCCTTTTAGTAGCCTTTTATCTGCTCACAGCTGAACCACATGAACTTCTCGTGTTTTGGACTCATCCAAGCCTCAACATTAGCTTTAAGAACTCCTTGATCTTTCCAGCAGGAGAAAAAAGAACATGCAAAACTCTCAGGCTCATTATTATAATCTTCTCAAGGATCAGCCTCATTAGCAGACAGCAGAGTCTTGATCCATTGTTTCACCAAACTTACCACTTGACTGAGAGAATTTGCTGTTGGTCCTAGGGGAACTTCTCATATCCCTTGCAAGCTCTTCAAGTATTTGTGCCTCTTCCCCTTTCAGAAAGTTGTGTTTATCTCAGCATCCCATTCTCATCTCCAAAATTAAAGAATTGTGAAGGATCTAAGATTTTATCCCATTTGTAAACCAACCTATTAACCTTCCATTTTCATGGATGCTGGTAGAAGGCATGAGACACTGAAGTGTGAAAAAAATACCTACTATTTACTGCCTACCTGGAGGCAAAAGCCTCATGTTTGTATTAGTTGTCCTTGTCCATATTACATTTTTTAGAGGGATTTCAAAAGGCTCAGATGGACATTGCACACAGGGAAGATTTGTGCCACAGCTGAGCAGACTCAAGACTAAGAAACCTCAATCTTTTTAAAGTAGGTTACATGCAAACCTGTCCAACCTTTGCCTCACAGAGAAAAATTGTCTTTATTATATTGATTGAGTAATTATCTGCCATTCACCTGAAGAGAAAAACTAGTACCCTTTTTCCAGGTTATTTGTGTACAAAAATCTTTCAAAAATAGCCTGGAACAGGACAGATATTTGATATAAGACACAACAAAACAACAAACTCTAAGAGAATCTTGGAGAACTACATCTCAGTAGCATGCATCTATTCCATTAAATGTTGCACTAAGCAATCCTGTGATAAAAAAAATCCATTGAAGACTTTTGACATGAAGACTAACTTTCGTTGTTTTTTGTTGTGGGATTGTTCAAGTGATTCTCCTGTGTCAGCCTCCAAAGTAGCTGGGAATACAGGCTCCCACGACCACACTCAGCTTATTTTTGTATTTTTAGTAGAGGTGGGGTTTTCCCATGTTGACCAGGCTGGTCTCGAACTCCTGATCTCAGGTGGTCCACCTGCCTTAGCCTCACAAAGTGCTAGGAATGTAGGCATGAGCCTCCAGGCCCGGCCCCAGAAATGAAAGTTCTATGTGTGCAGCAATGTAATTCTGACTGATAAATGACAGGTGAGAGTCAGGGAAAATCTAACACAATTCAACATTTTTACACATTTAGACACATTGAAATTGGATAGCTTATTGGAAAAAGTTAAATGACTACCAATATATACAGCATATTTATTCTGAATGAATTGGTAATCTAGATTTGAGAGATAAAATAATTATTTTTACAAAACAGAAACAAAAACTGCATTTCCATATACCAACAATGAACAATTTGACAGTAAATTAAGAAAAAAAATTTTTGCAACAACATTAAAATAATATAATCCTTAGCAATAATTTTAACAAGGAGGTAAATATCTTGTACAATAAAAAATACAGGATTAGAATATTTATAAAAAAACTAAAAAGGACTTAAATAACTGGCAACAAATTCCATGTTCATGAATTGGAAGACTTAATGAAGTTAAGATGACAATACTACTACCAGAAGTAGTGTACAGATGTACTGTAGTCTCAATTTTTAATTTTTCCAACTTTTTTTCTGCAAAAACAAAATAGCTCATTTAAAACTTCATATGGAATTTGAAAATCCTCTTAATGTACAGAATAATCTTGAAAAGAAGAACAAAATTAGCTGGCTCACAATTTTAAATTTGAAAACATACAAAGCTACAATAATTATAACAGTTTGATAATGGCATAAGAACAATTGTAGAGATCAAATAAATAAAATAGATAATCCAACAAAGCCTTGCATAAATTATTGATTGTCTTTTGACAAGGGTGCTTTAATCATTATGTAGAGAAAAGGACAATTTGTTCCACAAGAAATGATGGGAAAACAAGTCCACATTGAAACCAGTAAAGTTGAATCTTTATCACATTCCAAGTACAAAAATTAAATAAAAATAGATTAAAGATATAAAAATAAGTGTCAAACTTCAGTGGTTTCTAATGGTTGTTTTTATTTATGCGGGGTCAGTACTAACATGAACACCTTCATACACACAAACTAGAAAACTTTAAAGAAATAGATACATTCCTAGATATATACACTCTCCCAAGATTAAGCCAGGAAGACAATGATTTCCTGAATGGACCAATAAAAAGCTCTGATATTAAATAGGTAATAAGTAGCTTGCCAATCAAAAAAATAAAAGCCCTGGACTTTATGGATTTACAACCAAATTCTACCAATTGTACAAATAAGAGCTGGTACAATTCCTGCAGAAACTATCCCCCAAAATTGAGGAGGAGTGTATCCTCCCCAACTCATTCTATGAGGACAGCATGATCTTGACACCAAAACCTGGCAGAGACACAACAAAAACACAAAAAATTAGCCGGGATTGGTAGCAGACACTTGTAGTCCCAGCTACTTGGGAGGCTGAGGCAGGAGAATGGCGTGAACCCAGGAGGCGGAGCTTGCATTAAGCAGAGATTGCACCAGTGCACTCCAGCCTGGGCAACAGAGGGAGACTCCGTCAAAAAAAATAAAATAAATTAAAATAAAGAAAAGAAAACTTCAGGCCAATATTCTTGACAAACATCAATACAAAAGTTCTCAAAAAAATATTTGTAAACCAAATCCAGCTGCACATCAAACAGGTAATCCGTCATGATCAAGTAGGCTGCCCCCTTAGCATGCAAGTTTGGTTCAACATGTGAAAATCAATAAATGTAATACATCACATAAACAGAACCAAAAACAAAAAACAGACGATTATCTCAATAGATGCAGAAAATAGTAAAAGTCATCTATAACAAACCCACAGCCAACAATCTGTTGAGTCAGCAAAAGCTGGGAGCATTTTTTTGAAAACCAGTACAAGGCAAGAATGCCCTCTCTCGCCATTTCTATTCAACATAGTATTGAAAGCCCTAACCAGAGCAATCAGACTAGAGATATAAATCCAAAGAACATCCAAATAGGAAGAGAGAAAGCCAAACAATTTCTGTTTGCAGATAACATAATTCTATATCTAGAAAACCCTGTAGTTTCAGCTACAAAGCTTCTTTAGTTAACAAACAACTTCAGCAAAGTTTCAAGATACTAAATCAATGTGCAAGGATCACTAACATTTCTCTACACCAATGATAGCCACACTGATAGCAAAGTCAGAAAGGCCATCCCATTCACAATTGCCACTAAAATAATAAAATATCTGGAAATGCAGCTCATCAGAGAGGTGAAAGAGCTCTACAATGAGAATTACAAAACACTGCTCAAAGAAATCAGAGAAGACACAAACAAATGGAAAACCATCCCATGCTCATGGATAGGAAGATCCAATATGAGTAAAATGGCTATATTTCACAAAGCAATTTACAGATTTAATGCCATTTCCATCAAACTGCCAATGAATTTTTTTACAGAGCTAGAAAAAACTATTTTAAAATTCCTATAGGCCGGGTGCAGTGGCTCATGCCTGTAATCCAGCACTCTGGGAGGCTGAGGGGTGCAGATCATGAGGTCAGGAGATCGAGACCATCCTGGCAAACATGATGAAACTCCTTCTCTACTAAAAATACAAAAAATAGCTGGGCGTAGTGGCAAGTGCTTGTAATCCCAGCTACTCGGGAGGCTGGGGCAGGAGAATCCATTGAACCAGGGAGTCAAAGGTTGCAGTGAGCTGAGATTGCACCACTGCACTCCAGCCTGATGACAGAGTGACATTCCCTCAAAAAAAAATTATATATATGAAACCAAAAAAGAGCACACATAGCCAAGGCAATCCTAAGCAAAAAAGAACAAAGCTGCAGTCATCAGGTTGCCTGGCTTCAAACTACACTATGGGGCTATAGTAACAAAAACAGCATAATACTGATACAAAAACAGACACATAGAAAAATGGAGCAGAATAGAGAGCCCAGAAATAAAGCTGCATGTCTGTGCCCATGTGATAATTGACAAGGCTGACAAAAACAAGCAATGAGAAAAAGATTATTTATTCAATAAGTGGTGCTGGAATAATTGGCTAGCAATATGTGAAAGCTGGACCCCTTATTTACACCGTATACAAAAAAAAATAGACTCAAGATTGAATGAAGACTTAAATATAAGATCATTATGAATAAAAACCATGAAAGACAATCCTAGACATAGGAATGGGCAAAGATTTCATGATAAAAACACCAAAAGCAATAGTAAGAAAAGCAAAAATTAACAAGTAGGATTTAATTAAACTAAAGAAATTTTGGATAGCAGAAAAGAAACTATTAACAGCATAAACAGAAAACCTAAGGAGTGGAAGAAAATATTTGTAAACTATCCATCTAACAAAGATCTAATATCTAGCATCTATAAGGAACTTAAATTTACATAAGACAAACAACCCCATTAAAAAGTGGGCAAAGACATGAACAGACAATTTTCAAAAGAAGACATACATGTGGCCAACAAGTATATGAGATAAAGTGCAACATCAATGATCGTTAGAGAAATGAAAATTAAAACCACAATGAAATGCCATCTCACACTAATCAGAATGGCTATAGTCAAACAATACATGCTGGAGAGGTTGTAGAGAAAAGGGAACTTATGCACTATTGGTGGGAGTGTAAATTAGTTCAACCGCTGTGGAAAGCAGTTTGGCAATTCCTCAAAGAGCTAAAAGCAGAACTACCATCCAATAGTTCTGCTCACAATCCCATTACTGTGTATATTCCCAGAAAAATAGAAATTATTCTACCGTAAGACACATGCATGCAAATGTTCACTGCAGCCCTATTCACAACAGCAATGACATGGAATCAACCTAAATACTATCAGTAACAGATTAGATAAACAAAATGTGCTATGTATGCATTATGGAATACTATGCACCCATAAAAAAGAATGAGATTATGTCTTTTATGGGAACATAGATGTAGCTGGAGACTATTGTCCTTAGCAAACTAACGCAGGAACAGAAAACCAAATACTGCATGTTCTCACTTGTAAGTGGGAGCTAATTGATAAAAATGTATGAACACGAGGAGGAAAACAACAGACCCTGGGGGCTATTTGAAGAAAGAGGGTGGGAAGAGGGAAAGAAGCATAAAAGATAGCCATTGGGTACTGGGATTAATACCTGGGTGATGAAATCATCTATACAGCAAAATCCTGTGACATATGTTTACGTGTGTAACAAACATTCACATATATACCCAAACCTACTATAAAAGTTTTAAAAAGTAAAGCTTTAAAAACTCTTGGGAAAAAGCATAGGCAAAAATCTTATAACATTAAATTTCCTGATGGTTTCTTGTCTGTGACACCAAAAGCATATACCAGAAAATAAAAAACAGATAAATTGGACTTGATTTAAATGTGAAACTTTTCTGATTTTTTGATATGAAAAACACTCTGCTGTTTGTGTTTTCTGATACAAAAAACCCCACCTCTACTAAAATTTGATACAAAAAGCATGAACAAGAGAGTGAAAAGACAACCAGCAAATGGGAGAAAAGATTTGCAAAGCATGTATCTGATTGAGTACATAAGGTAAAATATAGTAAGCAGGATATATAAAGAACTTCTAAAACTCAACAACAGAATGAAACAACAACAGCATTTATAAAAGAACAGAGGATTTGAATCTACATTGGGTCAATAAGTCTACAGAAAAATGCTCAGCACCACCAGTCATGAGGGACATGGATATCAAAACCACAACAAGATACCACTTTACATCTATTACGGTGGCTATATAAAACCCAAAACAACAAAAAGAAAAAAGACCAACTATTGGCTAGAATGTGGGGGAACTGAAACCCTGGTGCATGGCTAGTGAGAATATAAAATGATTTATTCACTGTGACCAAAATTTGGCAGTTTATCAGAAATTTCTACATAGAATTGCCATATGTTTCAGCAACAGGTGGAACAGTTCCATATGTTCCAACTACAGTTGTATCCACAATAATTAAAAACAATGACATAAGCTGCAACCTCTGCCTCTGCAAATTAAGTGATCCTCGTGCCTTAGTCTCCCAAATAGCTGGGACTACAAGCATGCACCACCAGGCCCAGCTAATTTTTCAATTTTTAGTATAGATGTGGTTTTGCTATGTTTCCATGGCTGGTCTCGAACTCCTGAGCTTAAGTGATCTGCCTGCCTCAGCCTCCCAAAATTTTGGAATAACAGGTGTGAGCCACCATGTCTGGCCTCTGTTATTCAATCTAAGAACTGTATGCAGAGATGCGTTCAGGTTTTAAAATTTTATTCACTTATGCACTGATACTTTCACACCAAATTTTGTAGCAGCATCATTTACAGTAAAAAATGTAAAAACAAATCTAGATATCTTCTAAGAGACAAACAGACAAAGAAAATATGGTATATACACACAAAAGAATATTATTTAGCCTTAAAATGAATGCATTGCTGATGGGCCTGGTGGATTAGGCTTATAATCTCAGAACGTTGGGAGGTAAAGAGGAGAGGATCGTCTGAGCCTGGGAATTTGAGACTAGCCTGAGCAACATAGCAAAATTCCATCTCTACAAATAGTACAAAAATTTCCTGGGGTTGATGGTGTGTGTCTGTAGTCCCAGACACAAGACAGGTCCATCTGAGTCAGAAGGATCGCTTGAGCCTGGGGAGGATGAGGCTGCAGTGAGTCATGATTGCATTGCTGTGCACTCCAGCCTGGGTGACAAAGAGAGACTCTATCTCAAAAAAAAAAAAAAATGCAATGATGATACATGCTACAACATGGATGAACCTTTAAGACATTATAGTATGTAAAATAATCCAGATACAAAAGGATAAATATTTAATGTGAAATTTTGTGTGTAGGGGAATGTCATGTGAGGCTGGCCCATTCTCAGCAGGAACAGATTGTTAGGAGGTTAGGTGGCTCATTATGTTTACACACCAGGTCATGGCTGGCAAAGTAGGGAGGCAAGTGCTTCTGTGGTACTCATCTACCACAATTATTGTACTGAACCCTGGAGCTGTTGTCTAGTGCCTTCCAAGGCTGAAGGTCTCTGTAGACATAATTCTGTGCCTCATCTGGGGAGCAGAAAGTTGCTTGGAGTACAAGGAGTGGCAGTGATGGCCAGGAAAGCTCTGAGGCTTCCAAATCTGGCTGCCTGTTACTGTCTTTGCAGAACTCCACGCAGGAGATTGGTAAAAAGGTGTTAATGGGGTAATACTCTGTTTCCTCTGGTGAGGGGTAGAAGCTTGCTGATGCCAGCAAGGGCCAGCACTGAAATGAGGTGAGTGGAAGAACAAAGGTTCTCTAAAACATTCCAGAGATGGCTGAGAAAGGCCCCCTGTGCAGACACCGCCATGGCAACTCTAAAGGGCTATGTCCTATATATTAACATAAGCATATCTATGAATACACGCACAAACACAGCTATAGACGTAGATGTATATATTTATTCTATTGCTGCTATTTCTCTGAATAAGTGTAATACAACCTGTAACTAGTAAAAGACTGTGGAAGTTATCGAAAACATACTGAGAAGAGACGTCCAGAACCAGATGGCTTCACTAATACATTGTTTTAAACGCTAAAAGTTGTAGCTCCAATTTTCTCACTCTAAAAATTGCAATTCAGTTACTGCAGTATACCAACTCAATAGAATGAGTTTTAGAAAACAAGATGATCATCTCAATTGATACAGGTAAAATTTGACATAATCCAAAACACTTATATGATAAGAGCACTTAATAAACTAGGTATAGACTAAAATTTCCTCAACATAATAAAAGTTACAAATAAAAAACTCAAAACTATCATTATATGCAATGGTGAAAGACTAAAAGCTTTCTCCCTAAGATCGAAAACAGACAAGGATAGTTGCGTTCATCACTTCTGATCAACATTGTAATAGAAATCAGGCCAGAATAATTGAGCAATACAAGAAAAGAAACACTCCAATTGGAAAAGAAATAAGCTTATTTCTCTATATAGATGTTATAATTTTATATATATAATTAAAATCATAAGTAATAATAATAAAACTGTTAACACTAATAATCAAATTTTACAAAGTTGTAGAATACAAGATCAATACATCCAAATAAATGGAATAGAATTAAGAATCAGGAAATAAATCCATACATGTAATTTTTTAACATGAGCTTGGCAAAGCCGCAGGAGCTGTTGGAAACAATTTAGTTCATGTATTTCAGCACAGTTTTTTTTTTGTTTTGTTTTGTTTTTTTGAGACAGAGTTTTGCTCTTGTTGCACAGATTGGAGTGCAATGGCACGATCTCAGCTCACTGCAACCCCTGCCTGCTGGGTTCAACTCTTTCTCCTCCCTCAGCCTCCCGAGTAGCTGGGATTACAGGCATGCACCATCACGCCTGGCTAATTTTGTATTTTTAGTAGAGAGGGGCTTTCTCCATGTTGATCAGGCTGGTCTCGAACTCCCAACCTCAGGTGATCTGCCTGCCTCGGCCTCCCAAAGTGCTGGGATTATAGGCGTGAGCCACGTGCCCAGATATTTTAGCTCAATTTTAGAAGATCCTTCCTCATTGGGGAATAGTTAAAAGCTTTCCATTCATGGCCAGTGAGCTTATCACTAGAATATGTAGTTTTCAAATAAAGCTTCCATTTTAAGATACAATGAATTTAAAACAAAGTTTGAAATATATAAATAAACTTTTTTTACCATCTTAATGAAAAAACAGTGTTGTTTTATTTTGTTGAAATTTGAAATTAAATGATCATTTCAATTCTTTCAAAAGGCATTATAAATAAACAGGCTATTGAAAAAAAAGTCTTAGATCATGTTCAAATTTTAATTTGGTCTTAAATAGGCTTACAAAATATGTCCTGGGTCCTGACATGTTTGCCTTTCTAGAAAGCCCATAAAGACAAAAATGAGCTGGAACATATTTATCTATCAGGAAAGTAACCTCAGCCAAGTTGCACCAAGACAAACAGCAATACTGACTACAGGTGTGCACCTTCCACAAGGTACAGGTTCAACTCTCAAGATTCCACACAATGGAGGTAAAATAATGTTACCCTTGGTGATGTTGATCAGCTCTTTCACCTGCAGGGTTACTGGAGCCAGCATTCTTATTTTTTTTTTTCCACAAAGGTAATGTAGCTGTTCAGTTTGTCCTCAAACACATCCAGTTCATTCCTCACAGAAACAAATATAAAGACTTCCATGACAATGACCTGGGGACACAGAGTGAAGGTTTTACAGATACACCTGTGTCTACACAGATCTCTTTTTATTTCAGAGGCCAGTCTCTCTTAAGCCTCTGAAACTTCTCTGCTAATGACTCTTGGCACTGGCTATACAGAGACAAATGGCATATTAAATTCTGTAAAGGCAGGAGTCACCCACACTCTGTTCTTTACCCGACAGTGTACCATGCAGTCTCACAAGATCTTGTAGAACTATTCCAACGTGTTTGAAATCAGAATGAAAAGGTTCACTTTGAGTAAGGATTGACTTTGGGATAATTCCAATCCTAGCCCACCCCACTACCAAATTAAGAAAGATACAGCATTTTGTCCCATTTTATGGTGGCCACCCCTCTGTTCATCCTGTCACAATGCCATTGCTCAACATTTTCTCCTTTTACCCATCTCTGTCAAGCAAATCTTACTTATCTCTGAGAGTGGATGTTACTTGCTATCATATTCAGGAAGTTCCCCAAGGTAGAATAATTAACTAAACTTCAGACCTTTTTCACATTATTTTTTTTTCTTCTGACAGCAGGCACTTCATAGCATGTCTTTCCTTTATATATATATTTTACATATATATATATATTTTATCATACTTTAAGTTCTAGGGTACGTGTGCACAATGTGCAGGTTTGTTACATATGTATACATGTGCCATGTTGATGTGCTGCACCCATTAACTCATAATTTACATTAGGCATATCTCCTAATTCTATCCCTCCTCCTCCCCCCACCCCACAACAGGCCCCAGAGTGTGATGTTCCCCTTCCTGTGTCCATGTGTTCTCATTGTTCAATTCCCACCTGTGAGTGAGAACATGTGGTGTTTGGTTTTTTGTCCTTGCGATAGTTTGCTGGGAATGATGGTTTCCAGCTTCATCCATGTCCCTACAAAGGACATGAACTCATCGTTTTTTATGGCTGCATAGTATTCCATGGTGTATACGTGCCACATTTTCTTAATCCAGTCTATCATTGTTGGACATTTGGGTTGGTTCCAAGTCTTTGCTATTGTGAATAGTGCCACAATAAACATATGTGTGCATGTGTGTTTATAGCAACACATAGCATGTCTTTTCTTATTTTCTTAGATTGTGAGTTTCTTTCAGACTAGGACTCTGCTGAGTCAGCTCTCTGTCCTCCCTCTAGTCCTTATCACAGTGCTTGGCTATGATAGATGTTTAATAAATATTTGATAAACACAGTAAATCCATATGAGTGACACAATGTTACAGAAAACTCTGGTCGCTCAACAAATTCTATTCTCCCATTTATTAGGGACACAGCAGAATTACATTTCTTAGCCTCATTTGCATTAGATGTGCAAATGTGACCAGTTATTGTTAATGGCTGTAGAGTGAGATGGATGTGAGTCACATTAAGATGAGTCCATCAAGTCTTCCCACATGCATTTCTTAAAGTACTTTATTTTCAGGGGACTGAACACAAACGGCAACCATGACTCATGGATGATGAAGACAAATAATGAAAGAACTTTGAGTTTCTGAATGACCACATGGAGAGGAGGTGCCTTTTCAATTTGGCCAACAGCACTGTTATGTGTGCTAAAAAGTGCTGTTAATCTAACGCAAATTAGGGATCTGGTGGTATTTGACACTTCAGCATAACCTAAAACATGCACCTAAAAACCTATTCACTGAATTAATTTAAAAGGCGTTCTTATAGTACACTTAAGATGACAAACATTAAGTTGGTCTTGCAATTTTTACCCTTCCATTTTGACCATACTACGTTATATTAGAGAACTTGGGCCACATAAATTATCAGTTTTTATTGCGTCTATTTGATTTGTCTCTCTTTGCTTCTTTATTAGTCTTGCTAGCGGTCTATCAATTTTGTTAATCTTTTCAAAAACCTGGATTCATTGATTTTTTGAAGGGTTTTTTGTGTCTCTATTTCCTTCAGTTCTGCTCTCATCTTAGTTATTTCTTGCCTTCTGCTAGCGTTTGAATGTGTTTGCTCTTGCTTCTCTTGTTCTTTTAATTGTGATGTGATGTTAGGGTGTCAATTTTCAATATTCCCTGCTTTCTCTTGTGGGCATTTAGTGCTATAAATTTCCCTCTACACACTGCTTTGAATGTGTCCCATAGATTCGTGTATGTTCTGTCTTTTTTCTTGTTGGTTTCACAGAACATCTTTATTTCTGCCTTCATTTCATTGTGTGCCCAGTAGTCATTCAGGAGCAGGATGTTCCGTTTCCATGTAGTTGAGCAGTTTTGAGTGAGTTTCTTAATCCTGAGTTCTAGTTTAATTGCACTGTGGTCTGAGAAACAGTTTGTTATAATTTCTGTTCTTTCACATTTGCTGAGGAGTGCTTTACTTCCAACTATGTGGTCAATTTTGGAATAAGTGCAGTGTGGTGCTGAGATGAATGTGTATTCTGTTGATTTGGGGTGGAGAGTTCTGTAGATGTCTATTAGGTCCACTTGGTGCAGAGCTGAGTTCAACTTCTGGATATCCTTGTTAACTTTCTGTCTCGTTGATCTGTCTAATGTTGACAATGGGGTGTTAAAATGTCCCATTATTATTGTGTGGGAGTCTAAGTCTTTTTGTAGGTCTGTAAGGACTTGCTTTATGAATCTGGGTGCTCCTGTATTGGGTGCATACATATTCAGGATAATTAGCTCTTCTTATTGCATTGATCCCTTTACCATTATGTAATGGCCTTCTTTGTCTCTTTTGATCTTTGTTGGTTTAAAGTCTCTTTTATCAGACACTAGGATTGCAACCCCTTCCTTTTTCTGTTTTCCATTTGCTTGGTAGATCTTCCTCCATCCCTTTATTTTGAATCTATGTGTGTCTCTGCACATGAGATGCTTTTCCTGAATACAGCACACTGATGGGTCTTGACTGTTTATCCAATTTGTCAGTCTGTGTCTTTTAATTGGAGCATTTAGCCCATTTACATTTAAGGTTAATATTGTTATGTGTGCATTTGATCCTGTCATTACAATGTTACCTGGTTATTTTTCTCACTAGTTGATGCAGTTTCTTCCTAGTCTTGATGGTCTTTACAATTTGGCATGTTTTTGCAGTGGCTGGTACTGGTTGTTCCTTTCCATGTTTAGTGCTTCCTTCAGGAGCTCTTTTAGGGCAGGCTTCATGGTGACAAAATCTCTCATCATTTGCTTGTCCGTAAAGTATTTTATTTCTACTTCACTTATGAAGCTTAGTTTGGCTGAATATGAAATTCTGGGTGGAAAATTCTTTTCTTTAAGAATGTTGAATATTGTCCCTCACTCTCTTCTGGCTTGTAGAGTTTCTGTCAAGAGATCAGCTATTAGTCTGATGGGTTTCCCTTTGTCGGTAACCTGACTTTTCTCTCTGACTGCCCTTAACATTTTTTCCTTCATTTCAACTTTGGTGAATCTGACAATTATAGGTCTTGGAGTTGCTCTTCTCAAGGAGTGTCTTTGTGGTGTTCTCCGTATTTCCTGAATTTGAATGTTGCCCTGCCTTGCTAGATTGGGGAAGTTCTCCTGGCTATTATATAGCCTGCAGAGTGTTTTCCAACTTGGTTCCATTCTCCCCATCACTGTCAGCTACACCAATCAGATATAGATTTAGTCTTTTCACATAGTCCCATATTTCTTGGAGGCTTTGTTCATTTCTTTTCATTCTTTTTTTCTCTAAACTTCTCTTCTAACTTCATTTCATTCATTTGATCTTCCATCACTGATACCCTTTCTTCCAGTTGATCGAATTGGCTACTGAGGCTTGTGCAGTAATCATGTAGCTCTCGTGCCTTGGTTTTCAGCTCCATCAGGTCCTTTAAGAACTTCTCCACATTGGTTGTTCTAGTTAGCCATTCATGTAATTTTTTTTTTCAAGGTTTTTCCCTTCTTTTCCATGGGTTCAAACTTCCTCCTTTAGCTTGGAGTGGTTTGATCGTCTGAAGCCTTCTTCTCTCAACTCGTCAAAGTCATTCTCTGTCCAGTTTTGTTCCATTGCTGGTGAGGAGCTGCAATCCTTTGGAGGAGGACAGATGCTCGGATTTTTAGAATTTTCAGTTTTTCTGCTCTGTGTTTTCCCCATTTTTGTGGTTTTCTCTACTTTCGTTCTTTGATGATGGTGATGTACAGATGGGGTTTTGTTGTGGATGTCCTTTCTCTTTGTTAGTTTTCCTTCTAACAGTCAGGACCCTCAGCTGCAGGTCTGTTGGATTTTGCTGGAGGTCCACTCCAGACGCTGTTTGCCTGGGTATCAGCAGTGGAGGCTGCAGAACAGTGGATATTGGTGAAAAGCAAATATTGCGGCCTGATTGTTCCTCTGGAAGTTTTGTCTCAGAGGAGTACCCGGCTGTGTGAGGTGTCAGTCTGCCCCTACTGGGGGGTGCCTCCCAGTTAGGCTACTCGTGGGTCAGGGACCCACTTGAGGAGGCAGTCTGTCCATTCTCAGATCTCCAGCTGCATGCTGGGATAACCACTACTCTCTTCAAAGCTGTCAGACAAGGCCATTTAGGTCTGCAGAGGATTCTGCTGCCTTTTGTTTGGCTATTCCCTGCCCCCAGAGGTGGAGTCTACAGAGGCAGGCAGGCCTCCTTGAGGTGCAGTTGGCTCCACCCAGTTAGAGCTTCCTGGCTGCTTTGTTTACCTACTCAAACTTCGGCAATGGTGGGCGCCCCTCCCCCAGCCTCGCTGCTGCCTTGTAGTTTGATCTCAGACTGCTGTGCTAGCTAAATCAGTGAGGGTCCATGGGCATAGGACCCTCCGAGCCATGTGCGGGATATAATCTCCTGGTGTGCCATTTGCTAAGACCTTTGGAAAAGTGCAGTGTTAGGGTGGGAGTGATCCAATTTTCCAGATGCCCTCTGTCACCCCTTTCTTTGACTAGGAAAGGGTATTCCCTGACCCCTTGCACTTCCTGGGTGAGGCAATGCCTCACCCTTCTTCAGCTTACACTGGGTGTGCTGCACCCTCTGTCCTGCACCCACTTTCTGACACTTCTCAGTGAGATGAGCCTGGTACCTTAGTTGGAAATGCAGAAATCACCTGTGTTCAGCATTGCTGATGCTGGGAGCTGTTGACTAAGGCTGTTCCTATGTGGCCATCATGGCTCTACCCCCTCTCTAATTAAATTTTAATGTGACTAGTCTGAAATTATTTTTTCTATATTCTTCAGGTTTTTCATAATTTTTCTCTAACTTTTAGGTTCTATGTTTATGCCCCTTATATTTTTAAGAAATATCTCTGAAGATTTTTGCCCATTTTAAAGTTAAACTACTTAATTAATTTTTTATTGAGTGTTTTGTTTCTTCTGTATTCTGCTTATCAATTTCTTGTCAGCTGTGTAGTTTGCACATATTTCCTCTCATTTTCTTTATTTTTTTTGAGACAGTCTTGCTCTGTCACCCATGCTGGAGTGCAATGGCACGATCTCAGCTCACTGTAACCTCCACCTCCTGGGTTCAAGCGATTCTCTGGCCTCAGCTTCATGAGCAGTTGGGATTTCAGGAACCACGCCTGGCTGATTTTTGTATTTTTAGTACACACAGTGTTTCACCATGTCGGCCAGGCTGATCTAGAACTCCTGACCTCAGGTGATCCACCAGGCTCGGCCTGCCAAAATACTGAGATTATGGGTGTGAGCCATCGTGCCTGGTCAATAGAATATTATTTATACAATGGAATATTAGTCAGCTATAAAAATAAATACAGAACTGACATGTGCT
The DNA here is from genome assembly GCF_029289425.2 of Pan paniscus. NCBI lineage: Eukaryota > Metazoa > Chordata > Mammalia > Primates > Hominidae > Pan > Pan paniscus. The sequence continues at coordinate 31,033,167 of NC_073273.2, read as the reverse complement.
ATAACATGGATAAATAATGCAAACATGCTCAATGAGAAAAGCCAAAGAAAAAAGGTCACATATTATATTATTATATTTCTATAAAGTGACTAGAATAGAAAACTGGAAATAGAAGATGGGTGTCGTGGCTCATGCCTGTAATCACAGCACTTTGGGAGGATGAAGCAAGCAGATCACGAGGTCAGGAGATGCTGGCTAACATGGTGAAACCCCGTCTCTACTAAAAATACAAAAAAATTAGCTGGGCATGCTGATGGGCACCTGTAGTCCCAGCTACCCTGGAGACTGAGGCAGGAGAATGGCATGAACCTGAGAGGTGGAGCTTGCAGAGAGCCAAGATCATGCCTCTGCACTCCGGCATGGGTGACAGAGCAAAACTCCAAAAAAAAAAAAAAAGAAAGAAAGAAAAGAGAAAGAAAGAAAGTGAGAAAGAGAGTACTAGAGCTAGAAAGTCAATTAGTGGTTACCAAGGAAATTCGGTGGATGAATGAGAAACTACTGCTTAATGGATATGGAGGGTTTTTTTGGTGAAATTGTGATAAAACTATTTTGGAATTTGATAGTGGTGACAGGTGTATAGCATTGTAAATAAACAGAAAAACACTGAATTTTACACTTTATATTAGTTAGTATATAGAACTCTATATTATGTAAATTTTAGCTGACTAAAACACTTTAACAAGTGAAGAAAAATAAACTGTACGCCTTGTGTTGTGGCTCAAACCTGTAATCTCAGTTTTTCAGAGGCTGATGCAGGCAGTTCATGAGGCCAAGAGATCGAGACCATCCTGGACAACATGGTGAAACCCCATCTCTACTAATAACACAAAAATTAGCCAGGCTTAGTGACACACCCTTATAGTCCCAGCTACTCAGGAGACTGAGGAAGGATAATCACTTAAATCCAGGAGGTGGAGGTTGCAGTGAGACGAGATTGTGCCACTCCACTCCAGTCTTGTGAAAGATTGAGAAGAGGGAGACTCTGATAGAAAGAAAGAAAGAAACAGAAAGAAAGAAGAAAAGAAGAAAAAAAGAAAAGAAAGGGAGGAAGGAAGGAGAAAGAAAGAGAAAGAAGAAAGAAAGAAAGAAAGAAAGAAAGAAAGAAAGAAAGAAAGAAAGAAAGAAAGAAAGAAAAAGAAAGAAGAGAAGGGAAGGGAAAGAAGAAGAAAGAAAGAGAAAGAAAGAAGAAAGGAAGAAAAAGAAATGAAGGAAGGAAGGAAGGAAGGAAGGGAAAGAAAGAAAGAGAAAGAAAGACTATGAAACAAGAGGGCAAATAAGGGAGCCCTGGAAAATGATTCTGTTTCCACTTTCAAAAAAGAACCACCCTCCCCCCCGCCCCCCCCCCCCCAAAAAAAAAAACAGATCTCCAAAGCTCTGACTGAGAAATTCTTCTCCTTGGATCCCAGAGCAGTGGTCTGAGGATCTGTCACATTCTACACCAGCCTGAGTGCTCAGTCCTGCAAACCCCTAGGCCACTTTCTGCTCTGAAAGACCTTCGGCAGATATAGAGCAATTTCCACAGGACTGAGAGTACAGTGGTAATTGATAGACAGCAAGGTCAACTCACTTCTTTAAGCCTTTGAATTTAGGGGTTACCCAGTTCAATTATGTCAGTTTTTACAGAAAAAAATTGAAGGTTTTCACTACTGTATTCCTCTCCATATTGGGTGTAGGGGGATTCCTTTCAATTTTAATTATGCAGATTAGTGAATGCAGAAAGTAAGTTTTTGTCCTTGGAAATCTTTCCTGGTTTTGACTGCAGCCAAGTCAGATCCATGGAAGCCTTGAGCCTCCAAAGCCATCAACCTATTGTTTTCACCTCCCCATGTTATGGGTCCTGGGCATGTTACCAGAAGAAGGGGTGCTTCTACCCCATGACAAAGCTGCCCCTATCATCTATCTTTCTTCTTCTCATCACTTCGTCAGCGTTAACTCCTCTTATGACCTTTAGCCTGAGAAATCTGTCTGTGTGTGCATGCATGTGTGTTTATGCACAAACCTGTGGAAATCTAATGGTACAGACATGAGTTTGCTTCATATGACGAGAAAATTGACAAAAATCCCCAGGATCTCGGGGACTCATTCCCAGAGCAAACCCCATGAGAGGGTTGAGCCCTGGCATAGGAATTCAGAATGCTCTTTTATCCCTTGGACTCTGCCCACTTCATCATCTCTGGGCCAGTCTCTGCTTCTCTCCAGACCTCAGTTTTTCAGATATCCAGTGAGATGTGAGATTTCAAAGTGCTTTAGCCACAGCTCAGCATGCATATGGTCTAACCTCCCTACCAACTAGGATTGGTGTAGCAAGGCTGTGATCAAGGTGTTCCCAGATCTTCCTCACTTGGGAAGAAATAGATGGGTTCTGCACTGGGCACATGGACCTTCTGTTCAAGAAGGGACATGCACACTTGATCTTTCAAGGCCCACAGACGATGTGTGCAAGTGAGCCCCACCTCCATCCCCCAACAGCTTCCCATGGAGCATACCAATATGTCCCCTGTCCTCTCAGTCTGGAAGGTAGTGACATCTTCACTTAACACATGGATTGAGGGATGCTTTGTATAATTAAATGTTCCCCACTACTGCCTCCACCACTACGCAGATAGAAAAATGTCTTAGGAAAGTGACATAACTTATCCAAAATTACACAGAGATTCCATGGCAAAGCTAGCACTTTAGTTAGCATTACATTTTCGTACATATAGAAGAAAACCCAGACAGGGTGTGGTAGCTCACGCCTGTAATCCCAACACATTGGGAGGTTGAGGCAGGTGGATCACCAGAGGTCTGGAATTTAAGACCAGCCTGACCAACATAGAGAAACCCCGTCTCTAATAAAAATACAAAATTATCCAGGTGTGGTGGTGCGTGCCTGTAATCCCTGCTTCTTGAGAGGCTGAGGCAGGAGAATCGCTTCAATCCAGGAGGCAGAGGTTGCAGTGAACCGAGATCATGCCATTGCACTCCAGTGTGGCCAATAAGAGTGAAACTCCGTCTCAAAAAATGAAAAAAGCAAACCCAATATAATAGTGCAGAAAAGAGAGATAATGCTTTCTTTCTCATAAATAAGGATCTTAGAGCTGGGAAGTCTGACCCTGAACTGTGCACGAAGGGAGTCAAAAATAGTCTGTCATTTTGCTAAAATGTTTTTCTTTTTTGAACTTTTCTTTTAGGTTCAGGGGTACATGGGCAGGATGCGCAGGTTCGTTAAATATGTAAACATATGTCCTGAAGTTTGGTTGTGCAGATTGTTTTATCACCCAGGAATTAAGTCTACTATCCATTAGTTATTTTTTTCTGATTCTCTCCCTCCTCCCACCCTTTACCTCCTGATAGGCCCCGGTGCATGTTGTTCCCCTCCATGTGTCTGTATGTTCTCATCATCTGCCCTCCACTTATCAGTGAGAAATGTGGTACGTGGTTTTCTGTTTCTGTGTTAGTTTTTTAAGGATAATGGACTCCAGCTCCATCCATGTCCCTACAAAGGACATAATCTTGTTCTTTTTTTATGGCTGCATAGTACTCTGTGTTGGATATGTACTACAATTTATTTATCCAGTCTATTATTGATGAACATGTAGGCTGATTTGATGTCTTTGTTATTTTGAATAGGGCTGTGATGAACTTGTGCATGCATGTGTCTTTATAATAGAGTGACTTATATTTCTTTGGGTATATACCCAGTAATGAGATTGCTAGGTCAAATGGTATTCTTTTCTTTAGGTCTTGGAGGAATCACCACACTGTCTTCCACAATGTTTGAACTCGACCAACAGAGTAAAAATGTTCCTTTTTCTCCACAACTTTGTCAGCATCTGTGATATTGTGACTTTTTAATAGTAACCATTTTAACTGGTATAAAATGATATCTCATTGTGGTTTGGATTTACATTTCTCTGATGGTCAGTGATGTTGAACTTTCATTTTGTACGCTTATTGGCTGTATGTATGTCTTCTTTCAAGACGTGTTTCTGCATATCCAGTGGCCAATTTTTAATAAGGTTGGTTGTTTTTTTTCTTGTAAATTTATGTTTCTTGTAGATGCTAGCAATTAGATTATTGCCAGGTGCACAGTTTGCAAAAATTTTCTCCCATTCTGTACATTGTCTGTTTACTCTATTGATAGTTCCTTTTGCTGTGTGGAAGCTCTTTAGTTTAGTTAGATCCTATCTGTCAATGTTTTCTTTGTTTTAATTGCTTTTGGCGCCTTCATCATCAAATATTTGCCCACGCCTTTGTCCTGAATGGTATTGCCTAGGTTGTCTTCCAAAGTTTTTATAGTCTTGGGTTTTACATTTAAAATATCTTGAGTTTATTGTTGTATATGTTGTAAGGAATCTTTCTTTATTTTTTAAATTTAAATTAAGTTCTGAAGTACAAGTGCAGAACGTGTAAGTTTGTTACATAGGTATATTTGTGCCATGGTGGTTTGTTGCACCTATCAGCCCGCTATACAGCCTTCGAGTCCCACATGCATTAGCTAGTTATCCTAATGCTCTCCTTCCCTTCAGCTCCCATTCCCTGACTAGCCCCAGTGTGTGTTGTTTCCCTTCCAGTGTTCATGTGTTCTTATTGTTCATCTCCCACTTATGAGTGAGAATATGAGTTGGTTAGTTTTCTCTTCCTGTGTTAGTTTGCAGAGGATAATGGAGGAAGGGGTTCAGTTTCAATTTTCTGCACATGTCTAGGCAGTTATCCCAGCACCATTTATTGAGTACAGAGTCACTTTTTCATTGCTTGTTTTTGTCAGGTTTGTCGAAGTTCAGATAGTTGTAGGTGTGCAGTCTTATTTCTGGGTTCTCTATTCTGTTTCATTGGTCTATGTGTCTGTTCTTGTACCAGTACCATGCTGTTTTGGTTTCTGTTGTCCTGTAGCACAGTTTGAAGTTGGGTAGTGTGATGCCTCCAGCTTAGTCCTTTTTGCTTGGGGTTGTCTTGACTATTCAGGCCTTTATTGGTTCCATATAAATTTTAAAATAGCTTTTCTACTTTTGTGAAAAATGTCATTGGTAGTGTAATGGAAATAATATTAACTCTTTAAATTTCTTTGGGGAGTGTGTCTACTTTAACAACATTAATTCTTTCTATCCATAAGCATGAAATGTTTTCCTATTTGTTTGTCATCTCTGATTTCTTTGAGAAGTGGTTTATAGTTCTCCTTGTACAGACCTTTAACTTCTCTTGTTAGATATATTCCTTGGTATTTTATTCTTTTTGTGGCAACTGTGAATGAGAGTTCATTCATGATATTGCTCTTGGCTTGAGTGTTGTTGGTATATAAGGATTTAGTGCTAGTGACTTTTGCCCATTTATTTTGTATCTTGAGACTTTGTTAAAGATGTTTATCAGCTTAAGAAGCTTTGGGGTTGAGACAATAGGGGTTTTCAAGATATAGGATCATGTCATCTGCCACCAGGTGTAGTTTAATTTCTTTTCTTTCAATTTGAATGACTTTTTCTCTTACCTGATTGCTCTGGCCAGCACTTCCAATACTATCTGAAATAGGAGTCATGAGAGAGGGAATACTTGTCTTGTGCCCATTTTAAAAGGGAATGTTTTCAGCTTTTGCCCTTTCAGTATGATGTTGGCTGTGGGTTTGTCATATATGGTTCTTATTATTTTGAAGTATGTTTTTTTCAATACCTAGTTTATTGAGAGCTTTTACATGAATGGATGTTGAATTTTATGGATGGAAAGCTTTTTCTGCATCTATTCAGACAATCATGTGGCTTTTGTCTTTAGTTCTGTTTATGTGATAAATCACATATTCATTTGTGTATGTTGAATTAAAATTGCATCCCACGGATGAAGCCTACTTGATTGTGGTGGATAAGTTTTTGATGTGCTGCTGGATTTGGTTTGCCCCTATTTTGTTAACAATGTTTGCATCAATATTCATCAAGAATATTGGCATGAAGTTTTGTTTTCTTTTCTTTTTTTATTTTATTATTATACTTTAAGTTTTAGGGTACATGTGCACAATGTGCAGGTTAGTTACATATGTATACATGTGACATGCTGGTGTGCTGCACCCAGTAACTCGTGATTTAGCATTAGGCATAGTCCCCAGAGTGTGATATTCCCCTTCCTGTGTCCAAGCATTCTCATTGTTCAATTCCCACCTATGAGTGAGAATATGTGGTGTTTGGTTTTTTCTTCTTGCAATAGTTTACTGAGAATGATGATTTCCAATTTCATCCATGTCCCTATAAAGGACTTGAACCCATCATTTTTAATGGCTGCATAGTATTCCATGGTGTATATTTGCCACATTTTCTTAATCCAGTCTATCATTGTTGGACATTTGGGTTGGTACCAAGTCTTTGCTATTGTGAATAGTGTTGCAATAAACATACATGTGCATGTGTCTCTATAGCAGCATGATTTATAGTCCTTTGGGTATATACCCAGTAATGGAATGGCTGGGTCAAATGTTATTTCTAGTTCTAGATCCCTGAGGAATCCCCACACTGACTTCCACAATGGTTGAACTAGTTTACAGTCCCACCAACAGCGTAAAAGTGTTCCTATTTCTCCACATCCCCTCCAGCACCTGTTGTTTCCTGACTTTTTAATGATTGCCATTCTAACTGGTGTGAGATGGTATCTCATTGTGGTTTTGATTTGCATTTCTCTCATGGCCAGTGATGATGAACATTTTTTCATGTGTTTTTTGGCATAAATGTCTTCTTTTGAGAAGTGTCTGTTCATGTCCTTCACCCACTTTTTGATAGGATTGTTTGCTTTTGTCTTTTAAATTTGTTTGAAGTTTCGTTTTTTTTCTTGTGTGTCTGCCAGGTTTTGGTACCAGGATAATGTGGTCTCATAGAAAGAGTTGAAGGTCCTGTTTCAATATTTTGAAATAATTTTAGTGGGAATTGCACCAGTTCTTCTTCATAAACGTCATAACCTTCAGCTTTTAATCTTTATGTTTCTGGGCTTTTTGTGGTTGGTAGGCTATTTATTACTGCCTGAATTTCACAGCCTGTTGTTTGTCTTTTCAGGGATTCAATTTCTTCCTGGTTTATTCTTGAAGGGTGTATATGTCCAGAAATTTATCCATTTCTACTGGATTTTTTATCTTATAGGCATAGAGGTGTTTATGATATTTTCTGATGGTTATTTTTATTTCTGTGGAGTCAGTGGTAACCGTTATTATTTCTGATTGTGTTCATTTGAATTTTTGATTTTTTATTCCTTATTAGTCTACTAGTGGTGTATTTATATTATTGGTTTTTTCAAAGAAAAAGAAACAGCTCCTGAATTTGTTGATCTGTTGAATGGTTTCTCTTGTCTCTATCTCCATCTGTTCAGGTCTGATTTTGGTTATTTCTTGTCTTCTGCTAGCTCTAGAACTTCTTTGCTCTTGTCTCTGTAGTTATTTTTGTCGTGATGTTAAGTTGTAACTTGAGACCTTTCTAGCTTTTTAATGTTGGCATTTAGTGCCATAAATTTTCATCTTAATACTGCCTTAGCTGTGTCCCAGAGATTCTGGTATGTTTTGTCTTTGTTCTCATTGGTTTCAAAGAACTTCTTGATATCTGCCTTAATTTCATTATTTACCCCAAAGTTATTCAGGAGCAGGTGATTCAATTTCCATTTAATTTTATGGTTTTCAGTAAATTACTTCATCGTGAGTTTTAATTTGATTGTGCCACTGTTTATTATGATTTCTGAGCCACTGTTTATTACGCCACTGTTCATTATTGTAATAATAATTATATTATTATTATAAACATTGTGCCACTGTTTATTATGATTTCTGAGCCACAATAAACATTGTGCCACTGTTTATTATGATTTCTGAGCCACTGTTTATTATGATTTCTGTTCTTTTGCATTTGCTGAAGAGTGTTTTACTTCCGGCTATGTGACCAATTTCAGAGAAAGTGCCATGTTGTGATGAGAAGAATGTATATTCTGCTGTTATCATGTGGAGAGTTCTGTAAATATACATCATATCCATTTGATCCAGAGTTAAGTTCAGATCCTGAATACCTTTGTTAATTTTCTGTCTCAATAATCTGTCTAATATTGTCAATGGGATGTTAAAGTTGGCCACTATTATTGTGTGGTGTTCTAAGTCTCTTTCAAGATATCTAGAAACTTGTTATATGAATCTGGGTACTCTTGTGTTGGGTGCATATATATTTAGAATAGTTAATTCTTCTTGAATTAAATCATTTGCCATTATGTAATGACCCTCTTTTTTTTTTTTTTTTTTTATCTGTGTTGGTTTAAAGTCTGTTTTGTTGGAAAGTAGGATTGCAACCCTTGCTTTTTTCAGTTTTCCATTTGCTTGGTGAAATTTCCTCCATCCCTTTATTTTTAGCCTATGTGTGTCCCCGCATGTGAGATGGGTGTCTTGAAGAGCTTACCAATGGGTCTTGGTTTTTATCCAATTGCCACCCTGTGTGTTTCAATTGGGGCATTTAGCTCATTTACATTTAAGGTAAGTATTGTTATGTGTAGATTTTATCCTGTCATCTTGATGCTAGCTGATTATTTTTATTTTTCAGACTTGTTTATGTGGTTGATTTATAGTGTCAATGGTCTGTGTACTTGAGTGTGTTTTTGTGGTGACTGGTAATAATTTTCCCTTTCTAAATTAGTGCTTCCTTCAGGAGTTCTTGCAAAGCATGTCTGGTGTTCATGAATTAACTCGGCATTTGCTTGTGGGAAAGGGATATTATTTCTCCCTAGATTAAGCTTAGTTTGGCCAGATATAAAATTCTGGCTTAAAGTTTATTTTCTTTAAGAATGTTAAATATTGGCCCCCAGTCTCTTTTGGCTTGTAGGGTTTTCACTGAGAGTTCTGCTGTTAGTCTGATCAACAACTTTTTGTAGGTGACTTGGCTTTTCTCTGCAGCCGACCTTTTTTTTTCTTTTTTTTTTTTTTTTTTTTCCATTTCAAGTTTGAGGAATCTCACGATTATATGTCTTGGTTATGAATTTTTCTTGGATTATCTTACTGAAGTTCTCTGCATTTTGTGAATTGTTGACCGGTATAGCAAGGTTGGGGAAGTTCTCATGGATGATATCCTGAAATATGTTTTCCTAATTCATTCCATTCTCCCCAGCTCTTTCAAGTACACCAATCAGTTATAGATTTGGTCTCTTTACATAATCCCATATTTCTCAGAGGTTTTGTTTATTCCTTTCATTCTTTTTTTCTATTCTTCTCAGCATGTCTTATTTCAGAAAGACAATCTTCAAGCTCTGAGTTTCTTTCCTCATTAATATTTGTGATTGCATTATGAAATTTTTGTATTGTGTTTTACAGCGCTATCAGGTTGGTTAGGCTCTTCTCTATCCTGGCTAATTTGTTTGTCAGCTCCTGCAATGTTATATTGTAATTTTTAGCTTTCTTGTATTCAGTTAGAGCATGCTCCTTTACATCAGTGAAGTTCATTTTTATCCACATTCTGGGGTCTACTTCTGTAATTTCAGTGATCTCAGTCTCAGCCTTATTCTGAACTCTTGCTGGAGAAGTAGTGTGGTCATTTGGGAGAGGGAGGGCACTCTGATTTTTGAGTTTTTAGTATTCTTGTGGTGATTCTCACCTTTGTGTACATATCTATCTTTAATCTTTGAGGTTGCTGGCCTTTGAATGAGGTTTTTGTTTGTTTCTCTTCCTTTTAACTGTTTGGTCATTTTGTGTGGGGCTACTGTAGTTTGTTGGGCATCTGCTCCACTCTCTAGTCACCTCGGATTTTTCAGTATCTGGGGGTATCACCAGTGAAGGCTGTGAAACAAGAAAGATAGCAGCCCACTCCCTTCCCTGGGAGCTCCATCCCAGGGGAGGTGCAGACATGTTGTGGGCTCGAACACACCTGTAGGAGGTGACTGGAAACCCCAGTTGGTAGGTCTCACCTAGCCAGGAGGAACAGGACTGGGGACCCACTTAAAGAAGCCATCTAGCCCCACTTTCATAGATCAGCCATGCTGTGCTGGGTACCATTTCTGCCTCTCATCAGATTGGGCTCTCCAAAGCCTGGAGGCTGAAACAGCTAAGTTGCTGAAACAGCAAAGATGGTGGCCAACCCCTCTCTCTAGGAACTCTGTCCCAGGAAGTTTTGAAACCTCTGCCAGCCAGACAACATCAGTGGGAGTTGCTGGAGGTCCTGGTTGGGAAGTTCCCCCCAGAGATGCAAGGCATATTAGGTCCCACTTAAAGAAGCAATCTGATCACATTATGGTAGATCCACTGTGCTATGCTGAGGTATTCCTTCTGCCCCAGGATGGTTTGGACTCTTCTAAGCCCACTGATTGTTATGGCTGTGTTGTCCAAACAGCAAATATGAAGACTCACTCCTCCCAATGTGAACTGCATCCAGGAATAAATCAAAACTCTGCCTGCCAGAGAATATGGAACGGGCTGTCTGGAGGATCTGGTAGGAGGCCCCGGTAGGAGGCCCCACTCTGAGATGAAAAAGGTATCTGGGTCCTACTTCAAGAAGTAGTCTGGCCAAACCTTGGTAGAGCCACTGTGCTGTGCTAAGGGATTTCTTCCATCCGCCATGATTTTTTTTTTTTTTTTTAACTGTCCTAAACCCCCAGGCTGGAATGGCTGAGTCATCCAAACAGCAAATATAGCAGCCAGCCCTTGCCTCCAGGAACTTTGTCCCATCCCAGGTAATTGCAATGTTGTTGCTGGGGGCTGGCTGGAATTCCAAGCCAGTGGGTCTTATCCTGCGAGGCGTCATGGAAGTGGGGCCCACCGATGCTGCTCAGGCCCATGGATTCAGCTTCTTTCTAGGGACATTTATGGAGATCCAACCTCCTACCTTGTCTGAGTTGCAGTCACCTTTGCCAGAGATCTCAGAGCCAAAGTATGTAAAGCTCCTGCGATTCTGTTTGTGTCTAAGCAGTTGTTCTGCCAGGAACATGCAGCTCTGTGTATCAGACCAAAGGCCCTGGTGGAACAAGTTTACGAGAAAATCTCCTGACCCAAGATTTGCAAAGACTCATGGGAGAAGTGTGGTTTCTCAGGGTCACATATTTACTCACCACTTCCCTGGGTTGGGTAGGTTCCCTTGGGTCTGTGTTACTCCTGGGTACGCGGTTGCCATGCCCTTCTTTTTTGCATGGGTTGAGCTGTTTCGTTCATTAGTCCCAGTGCAAATATCTGGGTGTTTCAGCTGATGGTGCTGTATTTACTTTCCCCCTTTGTTTCTTTTCATGAAAGCCACACACCATAGCTACTTCTAGTCAGCACTCTTGGCACAATTTGCTACAATATTTCAGTAGATGGTTTTTATCCTGTAGGCTGTCTCATGGCCCCATATGGCTGGCTGTAGGAGCACAAGCCGGCACCAGCAACCATGTCCATTTCAAAGGCTAAGAAGTAGGAAAGATGCAAGGTCAAAGTGGCTTGCACAGCTGTGTCAGCTCCATCTGAGGAGTCTCCCTGAAGTCCCATCAATACTTACGGCTACAACCAATTGTCTTGAATAGGGGTCAGAAACTATAACCTTTGTGTTTGTAAGTTGTTGTTTGAATAAAACAAAATTTCTGATTTTGTGTTTTGTTTTGTTTTGTTTTGTTTGACAGAGTCACACTCTGTCACCCGGCTGGAGTGCAGTGGTGTGATTTTGGCTCACTGGAACCTCTGACTCCTGAGTTCAAGTGATTCTCCTGCCTCAGCCTTCCAAGTAGCTGGGATTACAGGTGTGCTTGCATCACTATGCCCAGCTAATTTTTGTATTTCTAGTAGAGACAGGGTTTTACCATGTTGTTCAGGATGGTCGCAATCTCTTGACCACGTGATCCACATGCCTTTGTCTCCCAAAGTGCTGGGATTACAGGCATGAGCCACCACACCCAGCCCTGCTTCTCTGTTTTTAAGAGTGAAAGCAAGATTAAAACTGTGCCAATGACGAGTGCTCTTTTTCTACACTAAATTCAAAGATAAACAGGAGAAGATTGAGGTTTTCTCAGGTGAAGTGGGCACTCATTTTTCAAACAAAGCCTTTTTTGGTGATTATTTTTGGATCAGGTGGGAAAAAATCTGGGTTCTTGTAAGCACTCCCTTTATGACCAAATTTAGTCAAGCTTAACTGAACCCTCTTTTTGACTAAGCCAACCTTGACTTCTTGCACTGCTCCTGGTTTGAGAGGCTGATTTTCATAAATCCTGCTAATACTGATTAGTAAAAATCCACATATCTCTTACTTCTGCTAATATTGTGATTCCCCTTCTTTGATATTTAAGTCCTTAGCCAACTTGTAACCAGGTTTCTGCTATAAAAAATTCCTCTTCTTTTGGTATTTTATCAAATGTTTTCCAGTAATTTTTATCGACTGATTTATTCTGCTTATTGACTATAAATTCTTAGTTGTCTGTGTTCAGAGTTATGATCAATTTCTGAACTGAACCCTATTACAATGGCCATAAAATCTACTACAATAGTATTAATGTCTTTCTTCCCAATTTTTAAAAAAATCAGAAATTTTTATTTCACAGTTTCCCAACAGTATGTTTGAGTATAAAAACAGTTTTCAGTTTGCTCACAAAAATGATGTGATCCACTGTGTAGTTGTGTCTGCCTGATTCTTGTGTGTCCAAAAAAAGTATGCTTTTATTCAAATGGGGTGAGGGTGTCAGATTATAGAGCCAATGTTTTCCTAAAATGCTGAGTCATAATTGAAACCATACAAATCAGAAATATAGAATGCTTGGACTCTAACATTTTTAACCCTGAGAATATTTTGATGTCCATGATTTATATTACTGTGAAAATAATGCACAAGAAAGAAAACTGATAATGCTTAAAATTAAACATGTTACAATGTATCATTGACTAAAAACTGATATAAGAAAACATTATTCTAAAAAACATTTGGGTATCCACAACTTAACCCAGGAAAGTTGACTGTACAGAAATAATGGTCCCTACAGACAACTTGTAGAAGCAGAATCTGTAATTATGATGTGAAAAATTCAGGTAATTTTCATTTAAATATGGTGATCCTGATAAAAATTCAATTGAATTAAAAATTAGAGCAGATTAACTTGAATTAGTTATGTTTTTATAAAATATAAATCATGAAGTTAAAATGTAATATTTAAGTTTGCTCTGGAAAACACATGCTCAAATGAATAAAATTTGTTTTTATTTGATTAGTTGATTGTTTGATTTTATCTTATTGGTTTATTAAACCCAAGGGGATATCACCACCGATCCCACAGAAATACAAACTACCATCAGAGCATACTATAAACACCTCTACGCAAATAAGCTAGAAAATCTAGAAGAAATGGATAAATTCCTCGACACATACACCCTCTGAATACTAAACCAGGAAGAAGTTGAATCTCTGAATAGACCAATGACAGGCTCTGAAATTGAGGCAATAATTAATAGCTTTCCAACCAGAAAAAGTCCAGGACCAGACGGATTCACAGCCAAAATCTACCAGAAGTACAAGGAGGAGCTGGTACTATTCTTTCTGAAAATATTCCAATCAATAGAAAAAGAGGGAATCCTCCCTAACTCATTTTATGAGGCCAGCATCATCCTGATACCAATGCCTGGCAGAGACACAACAAAAAAATAGAATTGTAAACCAATATCTCCAATGAAGATTGATGCGAAAATCTTCAATAAAATACTGGCAAACCAAATCCAGCAGCACATCAAAAAGCTTATTCAACACGATCAAGTGGGCTTCATCCCTGGGATGCAAGGCTGGTTCAACATACACAAATCAATAGACGTAACCCACCTTATAAACAGAACCAATGACAAAAAACCATGTGATTATCTCAATAGATGCAGAAAAGGCCCTTGACAACATTCAACAACGCTTCATGCGAAAAATTCTCAATAAATTAGGAATTGATGAGACTTATCTCAAAATAATAGGAGGCATCTCTGACAAACCCACAGCCAATATCATACTGAATGAGCAAAAGCTGGAAGCATTCCCTTTGAAAACAGGCACAAGACAGGGATGCCCTCTCTCACCACTCCTATTCAACATAGTTTTGGAAGTTCTGGCCAGGGCAATCAGGAAGGAGAAGGAAATAAATGGTATTCATTTAGGAAAAGAGGAAGTCAAATTGTCCCTGTTTGCAGATGACATGATTGTATATCTAGAAAACCCCATCATCTCAGCCCAAAATCTCCTAAAGCTGATAGGCAACTTCAGCAAAGTCTCAGGAGACAAAATCAATGTACAAAAATCACAAGCATTCTTATACACCAATAACAGACAAACAGAGAGCCAAATCCTGAGTGAACTCCCATTCACAATTGCTTCAAAGAGAATAAAGTACCTAGGAATCCAACTTACAAGGGATGTGAAGGACCTCTTCAAGGAGAACTACAAAACACTGCTCAAGGAAATAAAAGAGGATACAAACAAATGGAAGAACATTCCATGCTCATAGGTAGGAAGAATCAATATCGTGAAAATGGCCATACTGCCCAAGGTAATTTATAGATTCAATGCCATCCCCATCAAGCTACCAATGACTTTCTTCACAGAATTAGAAAAAACTACTTTAAAGTTCATATGGAACCAAAAAAGAGCCCTCATCACCAAGTCAATCCTAAGCCAAAAGTACAAAGCTGGGGGCATCACGCTACCTGACATCAAACTATTCTACAAGGCTACAGTAACCAAAACAGCATGGTACTGGTACCAAAACAGAGATATAGACCAATGGAACAGAACAGAGCCCTCAGAAATAATGCCACATATCTATAACCATCTGATTTTTGACAAAGCTGACAAACACAAGAAATGGGGAAACGATTCCCTATTTAATAAATGGTGCTGGGAAAACTGGCTAGCCATATGTAGAAAGCTGAAACTGGATCCCTTCCTTACACCTTACGCAAAAATAAATTCAGGATGGGTTCAAGACTTAAATGTTAGACCTAAAACCATAAAAACCTTAGAAGAAAACCTAGGCAATACCATTCAGGACATAGGCATGGGCAAGGACTTCATGTCTAAAACACCAAAAGCAATGGCAACAAAAGCCAAAATTGACAAATGGGATCTAATTAAGCTAAAGAGCACAGGAAAAGAAACTACCATCAGAGTGATCAGGCAACCTACAGAATGGGAGAAAATTTTTGCCATCTGCTCATCTGACGAAGGGCTAATATCCAGAATCTACAAAGAACTCAAACAAATTTACAAGAAAAAGCAAACAACCCCATCAAAAAGTGAGTGAAGGATATGAAGACAGTTCTCAAAAGAAGACATTTATGCAGCAAAAAGACACATGAAAAAATGCTCGTCATCACTGGCCATCAGAGAAATGCAAATCAAAACCACAATGAGATACCATCTCACACCAGTTAGAATGGTGATCATTAAAAAATCAGGAAACAACAGGCACTGGAGAGGATGTGGGGAAATAGGAACACTTTTACACAGTTGGTGGGACTATAAACTAGTTCAACCATTGTGGAAGTCAGTGTGGCGATTCCTCAGGGCTCTAGAACTAGATATACCATTTGACCCAGCAATCCCATTACTGGGTATACACCCTAGGGAGTATAAATCATGCTGCTATAAAGACACAAGCACACGTATGTTTATTGCGGCACCGTTCACAATAGCAAAGACTTGGAACCAACCCAAATGTCCAACAATGATAGACTGGATTAAGAAAATGCGGCACATATACACCATGGAATACTATGCAGCCGTAAAAATTGATGAGTTCATGTCCTTTATAGGGACATGGATGAAGCTGGAAACCATGATTCTCAGCAAACTATCACAAGCCCAAAAAACCAAACACTGCATGTTGTCACTCATCGGTGAGAATTGAACAATGAAAACACATGGACACAGGAAGGGGAACATCACACATGGGGGCCTGTTGTGGGGTGGGGTGAGGGGGGACAGACAGAATTTGGAGATATAACTAATGTTAAATGGCGAGTTACTGGGTGCAGCACACCAACATGGCACATGTATACATGTGTAACAAACCTGCACGTTGTGTGCATGTACCGTAAAAGTTAAAGTATAATAAAAAAAAAAATAAAATAAAATTTAATTAGAAATGAAAAAAAGAAAATTCTACAACTGGAAACTAGATAAAAGATAGATTAGAAACAAAAATGGAAGTAAAGTGTGACTTTCTTCTCACTTTTTGATTATTATATAGGCATTTTTATTTCATTAAAATCTTATATTTCTGGGCCTAGTTAATGTTATGATATTTTATTTTTAAATAGTTTTATTTTATTTACTTTATTTAATTTGTAATTTTTGAAGGTACATAGTAGGTGTGTATACTTATGGGGTTCATGAGATGTTTTGATGCGGTCTTGCAATGCATAATAATCACATCATAGAGAATGGGATACCCACCCACTCAAGCATTTATTCTTTGGGTTAAAATCTGATTATTCTTTCTTAGCTAGTTTAAAATGTACAATTATATTATTATTGACCAGAGTCATCTCGTTGTGCTATCAAATAATAGGTCTTATTTATTCTATTTTTTTCTTGTACCCATTAACAGTCCCCACCTTTCCCCCAGCCTCCACTGTCTTTCTTAGCTTCTGAAAACCATCCTTCTGCTCTCTAGGTCCGTGAATTCAGTTGTTTTAATTCTTCCATCCCACGAAAAAGTGAGAACACACAGTGTTTATCTTTCTGTGCCTGGTTTATTTCATTCAACATACTCTTCTCTTTTATCCACGTTTTTGTAAAAGACAAAATCTCATTTTTATGGCTGAATACTACTCCATCGTATATATGTACTACTTTTTTTTATACATTCATTCAGTTGTAGACAGTTTGCTTTTAAATCTTAGCTATTGTAAACAGTGCAGCAACAAGGTGATTTTCTTTCTTTTAAGTCAAGGCCCAGCACTGGGATCGTTGGGTTACATTGTAGCTGTGGTGGCTCAATTGTTAGTTTTTTGAGGAACCTTCAAACTTTTTTATAGTGGTTATACTAATTTACATTCCCACCAAGAGTGCACTAAAATTTTCTCCACATCCTCATCAGCACTTGTTATTATCTGTCTTTTGGATATAAGACATTTTAACTGGGTTGAGATAATATCTTATTGTAGTTCTGATTTGCATTTCTCTGAGGTTTAATGATGTTTAGCAACATTTATATGCCTGTTTGCCGTTTGTATGTTTTCTTTATAGAAAAGCCTCCTCCTGGCTGGCTGTTTCATGCCTGTAATCTCAGCACTTTGGGATGCCGAGATGGACAGATCCCCTGAGGTCAGGAGTTTGCGATCAGCCTGCCCAATATGGCTAAACCCTATCTCCACTAAAAATACAAACATTTGTCAGGCCTGTGTTCTGCATGAGAGATGCATGAGGAAGAAGAAAAGGCACACACAATACTTTTAAGGGTAAACAGGATTTGTCCCAATTATATGGCAATATAGATATAATAAGTAAATGATATGATAAGCAAATTGATATGAGAAGGGGAGAAGGGAAAAGATACATATATATTATATATATAAAATTATATATGTATTTATTTACAGAAATAATTATATACATAATTATATAATCATTTTTATTTATAGTTATATGTATAAATAAATAAATATATATATATACACACACACACAGCAGACTACAGAGTATGGATGAAGCATCACCAGACAGAGAAGCAACAGCCTGGGCTCCAGAGTCAGACACTACACTCATCAGATTATGGAGGATTCTTCAACAGACCGGGAAGCAACAGCCTGGGCTACAGAGTTGGCCCCTCATCCCTGCACAGGTGGGGAGAGGTCTCAGGAAGCTCTAGTGCCATCTGGGACCCTAGCTCTTTTTGTAATGAGTTTTTTGGCATAAGTTCGAGTAACGAGGACTCTTCACTACTGGGCTCAAAAACCACAAAAAATGTCAACTTGTTTTGGCGATTTTCTGTTGTTTTTCAATAACTGACATACAGGAACAGATTAAAATAGAGATTTCTCTGAAACACTGCTGAATGAACGCCTGAAGAAGCTCACAGAACTTGTTCCAGGACTTGGTGACCATTGTTTGTGTCCATGTTCAATTGAGATAAAATTTAATATTTAACTTTTCTTCCAAATTTAGCCTCAATTTGACACTCAATTGTAGGAAAATGCCCTTACAGATACTTGGGGAAAGTATAGTTGATACAGATTACAGATTCAGGGTAAGCACAGGAGAATTAAAAGCACAGTTAATAAAAACCACACCCACCATGGCTGTGCAAGGAGAGTCATAGTGTGAGAATTGCCAGGGATATGCACACAACATTCAGTATGCAGTAAGGTACACGGATGATTCTCCAAGGTAGACCATTTTTGGTGGCCTCTGGCAATTGCACGCATAGCCAACATTGACTGCAGTTGGCTTCTGTTGCAGTGGTGGCTACGGAGATGATGAATTTATTCTTGGCCTCAGACACAGAGACACATGTGCTGACCATTAGTAAACAGGTTATTCTCTGTAATAACCAAAACAGACAGGAACATAATATTGTTTTTCATCTTTAGGAAACTGTACTATGCCTTCAGTTTCTGCTCCCATAGCTACAAGTTCACCAGCCATAGGGGTAGGATGTGATGGACGGTGTACTCATATTTTGGCTCCCCGATTTAAGCTACCTGTGCCAGTGCGTCTGAATCCTCCAGTTCTGTATGTAGCCTCTGTTAGGGCAGAGACTTCCTCAGGGGTTAATGGTTGACAAAGTACCACTAAAAATTGAGCAACACACATCTGCGGTTTTATAGCAAAAGAATCTTGAGTGATATTGTATAAAATGACCTTTAACTCTCCCCAGTAACCATTCTCAATTATACCACCATACATTATGCCTTTCATTGCAAGACTTGAATGTGTTTTAATCCATTCATCCGCCTTCAAGTTTGCAACTATGGTGGAAATTTTGGCCTGTTGATCTCTCCGCTGATTAAATAGCCTGTCAAGAAAGCAGAGACACATGAGCATCAACATGGAAAACAGTGATAATGATAGTGTGCGCCAGGATTCAGGTATCTTCCCAGTAGTGTTTTCCCTCTTTATTCTCAATTCACCATTTGTAAAGATAAAATAGAGAATGAAGGTGGTGTGGGTGAGATTGGACATCAAAAGACACAAAAGGAATGTGAGATGGTGAACTGAGAAAGGAGTAGAGAGAGAAATTAAAATAGACAAAAAGGGGAATCATCAAGGAGATGGAAGAGGCAGAATAGAGGAGGAGACTCATCAAACAGGAGCAGTTGGCACAACAGAGGGTGCATCGCATACTTGTACGATGCTTCTTTCATTGTCTAGTTACTTTTTCTTTTAAATCTGTGTCAGATTTAGTTAAGGTGTCAATGTTTTTTAAAATCTTTTTATATACTGAAAATATTCTTTGGTGTTTAGTAAATAACTTTCAGTATTTCAATTTGCCCTTGATAAGAGTATTGATTTTTAAATCAACAGACAACATTCAGTAAAACTAGTTAGTCTAATAGGCAACAACTTCTTCTCTTCCACATGTGATATGGGAAATTAATGCACTGTGAGACGAAATTCCTAAGTCTATGATGTCTTTAAGTTCCCTTTGCTCTTTTTTTTAGCAGATATTGGAGACTGGGCTGGCTGGGCATGAAACTTTCTTCCACCAAGACCATCCGTTCATGATAAGTACATTGTCCTGAGTTATTTTTATAGCTAATCCTCTTTCATGTTTCGAATTGTCAATTATTACATATTTTCAACTTTATAATTTTGGAATTTTGATGTGATTTCTCAAAAAAAAAGAAAGAAAGAAAGAAAGAAAAAGCTTGAGTTTAGTGTGATTAGAATAACAAAGAAGTCTCTCTGGGTCAAGAGTATAAAATATGGTCTGAGACCTTTAGCCGGTGCTGGTGACTCTCTACTGGCCTGTCCTTATCCTATCCCTCCCTTCCCAAACATACACTTACACAGTCACAAGGCAGCTGAGGAGAGGAGAGCACAGACTTTAAACTCTGTATATGTATATATTTTAAGATAGAATCTTGCTTTGTTGCCCAGGATGGAGGGTAGTGGCACTATCTCGGCTCACTGTAACCTCCATCTCTGAGTTCAAGCGATTCTCGTGCCTCAGCCTCCCAAGTAGCTGGGATTACAGTTGCCTACCACTATGCCCAGCAAATTTGTGTGTTTTTAGTAGAGTCAGGGTTTTGCCATGTTCCCCAGGCTGGTCTCAAACTCTTGGGCTCAAGCGAGCCACTGGCCTTGGCCTCCCAAAGTGCTCGGATTACAGGCATGAGCCACAATACCCGGCCTGTCTTTTTATGATTTCTTTGGCTGTAAAGAATACCAGTGGCATCTGTATCTTTCTCAGTGGCTTAGGTTATCGTTTTTAGCAGAGGCTGTGGTAAAGTTTTGCTGGGTATAGAGGCACCGGAGGTTTAGTCATTGTATCCCAGTGGTGGCAGTGGTGAGCTTAGCATGCCTGCTTTGGGGCCTTAAGGCAGTCATGCTGGCAGCAGTGTTAGCATATCCAGGAAGACTAATTATTTGGCCTTCATGTGACTTTCTCAGGTGCCAGCAGTAAGCAAGCTGGGTGGGCAGCTTCTTGAGACCCTGGACAGTGGTTATGGCATGGATGATGGCAGTAGCAATGACAAGAAAAACCTTTGACTCCCAAGCATTCCATGCTGGTGTTGCTGTTGGCTGTGATGGGCTGGGAAGGCCAGTTTCTAGGAACACAGGTGGTGCATATGTGCGGGTATCAGCTGTGGTAGTAGCTCCAGGTTCAGTGAGTCCATCCTCAGGTCTCAAAGAAGAGTGCTCAGGTGCCAATCTCGTTAGACTTCACTGGACAAAAGTCCGTATTTTAAGCACTATCTGGCTCCACACACTCATTGGCTGTTCTTATCATCACTCTGAGCCCATCAACCCCCAGCAGAAAAACATCAGGAAAGTTTTTAATATTTCTTCTTTGGGGCGCAGTATGCAAGGAAAGGAAGCGTATTAAGAGATGAAGTAAGTACTCTTATTAGAAAAAGGAACACTCTGGGGCCAGAAACGGACCAGTGCCCAACGCATGCAGAAGGGAGGAAATAATCACTGTGTCATGGGATCGAACTGTGGAGAGGGACTAAAGTTCAAGATCATAAACCAGTCTTTATCTGCTCCTAATTTAATTTAATGCAATCCTCACTATTAGTCATCATTTGTTTTTAATGTATAAAGCCATGGGATCTGTTTATTTTATGTTTTGTGGTATAATTTGGAAATTAATCTACCAGCTCTTTTTTCTCAGCCCAGTTGGTGGCTTGTCAACTCCTGTGCACTAATTGCTTCTTGTTTTCTTACAGTCCAGCCCTATGTTCTCATGAGCTGTGACCCAGGGATATCCCGGCTCTGGTTTGCCTGCTGTGGAAAGAGTGCAGCTTTCTAAGCTGGTCACATATCTCTACATTAAATGTACATTGTCTTTTTAAAGCAATGTTCAGACATTTATATATTCCTTCTTGCTGAGGTTTAAGCACCACAAGCTGCAGTCATATAATGGAGCGATTCTCAACAACAGAGTGAGTCTGTGCCATAATTGGATTTATTATATGTTAGAAACAGCAGTTACAAACTAAATGTTTTACAAAGTGTTTTTATAATTTTTATTTCCTTAAATATTGCAATTCAGAAAATTTAGAGGTCCAACATTTATTTAAAATTTGGCTCTTGTAATTTGCATTGGAAAGCTTATATGAGTATCTACCTCTAAACCAATTAATTAAAAATGCTCTGGGGTTAACTGGGCACCAAAGTATAAAAAAATTTTTGTTAAGTGAAAAAGCCTAAGTAATGACGAATTAAGAAAATAAAAAGAAAATTATGCTTTCAACCCACTTTCCCCCAATTGCTCTATGCGCTATTTTTTCTATTGCCAAGTTATACAATTTTATTTTTGTCCTTGATAATTGTACTTTATTTTAATGTGAGTAGATTTTATTTTATTTTATTTTATTTTATTACTTTATTTTATTTTAATGTGACTAGATTTTGCCCCACTCCAGGCTGGAGTACAGTGGCATGATTATAGCTCACTGTAACTTCAAGTTCCTGAGCTCAAGTGATCCTCCTGCCTCAGCCTTCTAAGCAGTTCAGACCACAGTTACATGCCATAATGTCAAAATAATTTTTGAAACATTTTTAGTGACGGGGTCTTGCTTAGGCTTGTCTCAAACTTCTGGCCTTAATTGATCCTCTGGCCTCAGCATCCCAAGTAGATGAAATTTCAAGTGTGAGTCACTGAGCCCCGCTCTTTATTTTTATAAATATTTATCTCTTTCATTTTTTCTGAAGCGTTTTCAACACCATCACCTGAACTTTCAGGCTTTCAATTCACAGTTGATTTTATCCATTTTGCTATTCATCTTATTTATTCTATTGCTTATATACTTTTGTAACATATTTAATATTTTGAGTTTTAAATTCTTGCTACTTATATGTATGTAAGTATTTTTAGTTGTCTCTTTTGCAAGGCTGCGATTCTCTCCAGAGAAGAGAATGGGCTCTATGCTTTCTTGAGAAAAGCATTTTTATAACATGGGACTAAAACAAACCCTGTGGAAAATAAACAAAATAAAAGACATGTTAATCATGATTTTTTATAAATTGCTATATAGGAGACACAAATTTAGCAAGAAGCTATATCATGTTCCATTCAGATGAGGTTAGGGAGGGACTTACAAAGTTTTACTGAAAGTTTACACATGTGAAAGATTTTAGCACAGTCTATGATGGACAATGTTTGGTTGCCAGCTTAGACTGTATCTAGGCAATCATCAGCTTAATTCAGCACAGTTTTCTCTTCAGGAGGTTTGTGATCAGGCTCAGTATAAACAATTCAAGTCAAATGCCGTTGCCTTTTTAGGATATCTGTAATTTTCCCAGTTCAAACAGGTAAAATTCCACCTGGGTGTGTATGAGTATTAATTCAACTTCTCATGTCCTCCTAGTTTGTCTTTAGAGACCTCTCAAATAACTATCTCCATTTTGGATTTCTTTTAATCAGAAATAAAGAGTGCAAGGATTATCACTGGTGAGGAATATAGAAAAATAGTGCTCACCTGTGATTCATCGGACCCCAGCCAGAGAGAA
Source organism: Pan paniscus (assembly GCF_029289425.2). Classification (NCBI taxonomy): domain Eukaryota; kingdom Metazoa; phylum Chordata; class Mammalia; order Primates; family Hominidae; genus Pan; species Pan paniscus. The sequence continues at coordinate 31,010,098 of NC_073273.2, read as the reverse complement.
AAGGCCAGGAAACGCCTCACAAAAAGGCTTGAGGACTTTCAGGTAATTTATTCTTCAGAAAGAATTGGTTCACAACTGTAATTCCAGCACTTTGGAAGGCCAAGACAGGCAGATTATTGGAGGTCAGGAGTTCAAGACCAGCCTAACCAACATAGTGAAACTAAAAATAAAAAAATTACTAAACATACTAAAAATGCAAAAATTAGCTGGGCATGAAGGTGGGTGCCTGTAATCTCAGCTACTCAGAAGCCCGAGGCAGGAGAATCTCTTGAACCCAGGAGCTGGAGATCGCAGTGAGCCAAGATTGTACCAATGCACTCCAGCCTAGGTGTCACAGCAAGACTCTGTCTCAAAAAAAAAAAAAAAAAAAAAAAAAAAAAAAAAAAAAAAAAAAAAAAAAAAATTGGATAAAGAATTGCTCTAATGCTGAGAATTTTACCTCATAGTGAAAATATTTACGGAATAAGGCCCAGGTGTAGCCATAAAGTGGCATTACAATTCTTTCATTCTAGATAAAAAACCAACTTAAAAAAACAATAGAAATTCTAAGGTAAGAGACAAAACTCTGGGAGGATTTACATCTAAGGTAGAGGCTCAAACACAGGACACCAGAAGAAGATTGAGAATGCAGCTTCCTTTCTGCCCTGCATCCATTGTCAATAGACTTTCCCTGGCCTTCTCCTTTTCACATTGGTCATTTTGATTATTTTATAATGTTTTTTTTCCTCATACACTTGATATAACTCCAGAGTTGGAAGAAAAAACGACCATGTCCTAATAGTTGCTTAAGGGAAACCTCAGCAAGTGAAGCAGAAGTTGATTTTTTTTTGTAAAATCATAAAAAGTTACCCATCCTGATCTCTGCAACTGCTTTTTAAAGAAATCTATATTTCCAAGACTGTAGCTATGCTTTGTGAAAATACCTTCAAATTATTAATTCTGGAAGTTCGAATGGTCTATCTTCACTCTTTCCTTGGGTTAATACTAAAATGAACATACGCTCTGAGAAAGATAGACTTGAGTGTCTTATCCAGCAGCCAGAAAGTATGGCTGCTTTTCTCTTCTTCCTTATACATTATGCTGCGGACTCTTTAGGATTTCATAATTCAAGGAGAAATGTTAGAGTCTGTATCTCATTTAAGCTTACACAAGTGAAATAAAAAGAACCACAACCACAACTCTGAGTTTGTAGTAGAATGAGATTTTAATATAATATTCAACTCTAGCATTTACTATTTACAAAAAATAAATATTTCCCCTCCTCTGTGGATAAACAAGTTCTGGGGAAGAGCTCTCAGGGAGATGGAGAAGAGCTGTCTCTTCTTCTTCTGATTTTCAGTGGTCCCAGTAAATGTCTCACAATATTCTTTACATTGAAGCTGCAGGAAATGAACCAAAACCCCAAGTGCCTTAGTTGGGCCCTGCTGCTGAGGAAGAGGCTGTGTTTGAGCTGGTCTCAGTTGGCCCCGTCACCGACATAGGAATCTATACTGGGGCCCGGCTACTAGATGGAAGGGCTAAATTATGTTGGGACTTCCCTCAGAATTATGGCTCACCCTCCTCCCTCATCTGCACTCTGGGCTCCAGGCACTGTGTAGAGCACTCCGTTCATTGACAGTTCCCATGTATCCCTGATATGTGAGTCATCAGCATCGCCCCACTTTACAGAGGACAAAATCAAATCGAGAGGAGGAGAGGCAACCCTCAACACTTGCAGGACTGGTCAGTGGTGGAGCTGGGATCCCAGAGTCAGCTTTTAGGATCACTTCACTCACATTAAGCCCAAAGCTTCACTGAGCCTTATAAAATAAAGGGATACTGATTGTCCCACCTCAGAGCCCTTGGGTAAAACTAGATCAGGCTCAATGTGGAGGGCACTGAGCACAGCACAAGTTGCATGTGAGTGGGGACTGTCATTGTTTCCTGGGTCCCTTAGGTTTGGAGGTTTCCTGCCATGTAGTGACAGCTGGCTCAGGAGACATTAGGGGAGGGGCTTCCCCACTGTTTGTTGCAACAGCCACCTGGCTCAGCCAGGACTGTTCCAAAGTCATCCAGATAATTTCCCAGATGACCACTCAGTCATGTGGTGTCCTACTACCCATGGGATAAAGCCTAAACTTTTTATCATAGAAGGAATAATTTCTAGTGTCTGACAGCACAGTAGGATAACTATAGTTAGCACTAATTTTTAACATATTTTAAATAGCTAGAAGAGATGGCTTTCAATTCTTCCAACACAAAGGAAATTTTTCAAAAACAAGGAAAATAATATCCATGTTTGAGGTGATGGATATTCTAATTACTCTGATTTGATCACTGTACATTACATGCATGTACCAAAATATCACTTAGGCACCACAAATATATACTATTATCATGTATCAACAAAGGGAAAAATGCTAAAAGTGGCTCCCAACTAAAAAAAAAAAATGTCAGTTTCTAAATCACAGAAAAAGATCCTCACTTTAAATTATAACTTACGTGACAGAATGTAAAGGGTTGTATAGTCACTTTTACAGTCCCAGACTATCATGCATAGAACTGCCTGGCCCCGTGTGTATGTACACACATAGATACAGCCGTGCTTCTCTAGTGGGGTATTTTTTTTCTCCCTGAAACATTTGCCAATGTTTGGAAACCTGTCTGGCTGTCTGGTTGTTTTAGTAAATTAAATGTGACTGTAATTTGGCCCAATTTAGTGACTGTAATTAGGCCCAATTGCTGCCTGCACATAGATGATCAGGGGCAAGTAGTCGAAGATACAGTTAAAGGCATGATGAAACTGGCACTTGTGCCTGTACAAGTGTGGCACCAATTTGACCCTGAGGTCATGTTTGAAAATGGTTCCCAGCACTAGAAAGATTTAAAACTCTTATAATGGAAATTATAGTAGTAATAGGAACCTGCTTACTGATCTCTTGCTTACTACCTGTACTCATTCAAGTGGTAAAAGGTTTCATCGCAACTCTCATTCACCAGAATGCTTCAGCAAAAGTGTACTGCATGAATCACTATCAATCTGTCATAGAGGAAGACATAGATAGTGAGGAAGAAGGTGAGAACTCCCACTAATAAAATGAGTGAGAGTCTCAAAGAGGGGAAATAAGGGAGGAGACCAACCCTCATATTGTCTTATGCCCAATTTCTGCCTTCAAAGAAAGAAGAAGTAAAAAACTAGAAGGCAGAAACGACATCCACAAGCAGACAGCCCAGCGCCACACCCTGGGCCTGGTAGTTAGAGCTCAACCCCTGACCTAATCGGTTATTTGCATAAAAAGTGCACTGTGAAGATCCCTGTCCTGTTCAGTTCCTTTCTAATTACCAGTGTATGCAGCCCCCAGTCACATAAACACTGCTTGCTCAATGGATCATTATCCTCTCATGTGGACCCCCTTAGAGTTGTGAGCCCTTAAAAGGGACAGGAATTGCTCACTTGGAGAGTTCAGCTCTTGGGAAAGAAGTCTTGCTGAAGGTCCCAGCTGAATAAACCCCTTTCTTCTTTAACTCAGTGTCCAGGGGGTTTTGTCTGAGGCTCTTTCTGCTACATTGGGAGAGGCCAATGCAGGGAGTGACATGGGGAGGCACAGATCCTTTAGTTCTGGCTGTGTGCTCTGAGGCGAATGTGGGGGAAATCAGACCTAGGGTGCTTCATATGGCTGATAGTACCAGATTTACAGCTGCAGCAGTCTGTGACAGGGGAAGGCATGTTCCTGGCTAAGCAGCATCTGAAACTACCATAATAGGACCAGGTCTGGCAGACCCAAGAGTGAAAGGGAACTACAACGGAGGAAATGGGAGGGAAAGCATCAAAAGTGACTCCTTTGAAAAGCATAATAAAGAATTTTAAAAAAAGATTTAGAGGTGATTATAGGATGAAACTGAATATTCAAAAGTTAAGGACATACTGTGAATTAGAATAGCCCTCTTTTAGTTTTGGACGGCTTGCCAAAGGCACTATAGAAAAATTGGCTGTGTGTTTTAAGGTGGTGACTAGGGTCAGAGAACAGCGAGGACATTCAGACCTAGTCTTTATATTGACTCGTGGCTAAATGAATGCAGCCCTTCCTAGGAGTTTACTGTAGAGTGCTCGCAGCTCACAGCAAGAGAAATCAGCTGCTCTGGCAGCTACAGAGTTGAAAGGAGACACAGAGGCTTGTAGCACATCCCAGCCAAAAGTGAAAGTAAAATCAGCTGCCCTAGCAGCTGAAGACAAATTAAAAAATCTCAGAAAAGGCAGAAAAACCGGTTTCGTAAGAACCACAGAAAAGAATACAGACCTGTCCTCCTTACATTCCAATCTACCCCCTTTACCAAGGTAACTGTCCCTAAGGAGTTAAGTTCCAATGGATACATGCTGCCAGTCTCACCCAAGAAGGTGAAATGAGAGCAAAAATCAGGCACGCCATCTCAGGTCTGGTTGTGCATAAGATATGCTCATGCCTCTTAAGAGGACAGGAGGACCCCCACTAGGACCCAGATGATGTAGTCCAGATTCAGCACCTACAAAGGTGCCGAGAAGCCCTTCTGCAAAAGCTAAAGTATGGTAAAAGAAAAATGCAATCAATATTTAAAAAAATCTCAGTGGTGCTTCAGGGTGCAGATAAAAGCACAGCAAGTTTTATGAAAGACTTTGTGAGACACTTTTATTGTACACTCCGTTTAACCCTGAGGCTACTCAAAAATCAGTGAAGGGTGAAAACAGCATTTGTAAGGCAGACCCAAGGAGATATCAGGCATAAATTGCAGAAGTTAGAAGCTCCGTAGGCGTGAATGCTACTCAGCTTATTAAAGTGACAACCAAGGTGTACATTAACCGAGATCAGGAGGCAAAGGGAAAGGCTGATCACAGGCTTAAGAAAGGCTAATTTACTAGCAGCAGCCCTTACGGGAAGAGAAGCTGGCTTTACAAGGAGGCATGGACACGGGTGTGAACGTAGTCATGAAAAAGGCTAGTCTGGACAGGAGTTTGAAAGCCAGCTGAGGCTAGAGAGAGATTAATGTGCATGGTGCAAAAGGAAAGGACACTGGAAGGATAAATGTAAAAAAAAAATAAGGAAAATGATCAGGGCAATGGTAAAAAACAAACAAACAAACAAACAAACAAAACCAAAAAAACCACACACACACACACACACACACACACACACACGCCAAGGGCTACTACACCCAGAAGAAACCCAAGAACCACTGCACCTGCTGTAGAAGGCAGAATAAAAAGTGTCAGAAAAAGCTCAAATCTCCTCTAAAAGTGTCGAATATTTAACCTTTTATATAAGCCAAGAGGAAACATGGCTTAGTCCTGAACAAAAGCAGGCTGTGTGTGCACTTTCTACTCCAACCACCCGGTGTCAAGTAAGAGATTTCCTAAGAGCAGCAAGGTTCTGCCCTGTTTACATCCCAAATTTCTTGCTCATGGTTAAGCCATTATACCAAGCCACTAAGAGGAGGAAAAAAGGAGCCCTTCCTCTAGGAGGCCAAAGAGGGGAAGGATTTTAAAGAAATCAAAGAAGCCTTGACTCAGGCCCCAGCTTTAAGACTGCCAGATCTAACTAACCAACTTTTCTTCTTGTATGTCCACAAGTGAAAGGGAGGCCACAGGGGTTCTGACTCAAGCCATAGGGTCATGGCATCGCCTGGTGGCATACTTATCCAGGCAATTAGATTCTGTTGCACTTGGATGACCTCCTTGTTTTAAAGCACTAGCTGCCACTGCCCTACTGGTGCAGGAAGCTGGTAAACTAACTTTAGAGACTGTGAATACCCTAAACCCAGCTACCTTACTCCATCGAGTCAGTGCCAGGAGGCCCCTTTCATTGTTGTGTGGATGTGGTAGATAAAGTGTTCTCAAGCCAGAGAGATTTGACAGATCAGTCCCTCGGGGACCCGAACATTGAATATTCTACTGATGGACGCAGTTTCATAATAAAAGGAGCCCGCCAAGCTGTATATGCAGTGGTGACTTTAGACTCAATAGTAGAGGTGCAGTCTTCATCTACAGAAACTTCTGATTAGAAAGCAGAATTAATAGCTCTGACAAGAGCTCTCTGGCTAGCAAAAGACCAAAAGACAAATATTTACACAGATTCCAAATATGCTTCTGCCACTTTGCATGTTCATAAGGTTATTTACAAAGAAAAAAAGAAGACTTTTAACTGCTGGAAACAAAGAAATAAAGTACAAGGAAGAAATTCTACAGTTCTTAAACGATGTATGGGCCCCAAAAGTGATGGTAGTGACTTCCTGCAAGAGGCAGCAAAAAGCAAGAACACTAAGGGCTAAAAATATAGGAAGGCAAAGAGCCAAAGCAGGCTGCAATGACAACTCCAGCCTTAGCTATGCCTCTCCTCCCGGAGATTCCCCTCCTGGAGATCCCAATCTACACTCCAAATAAAAGAGCTTGGCTTCCCCAGGAAAATAAGAACTACATTGAAAGGGGATAGTACAAATTCTTCATTGGGAGGCTAGCCATACCTGAAATGGTGGCCCCCAGATTTGTAAAATAGTTCCACCACAGAACTCAGATTAAAAAAAAAATAAAGACATTATTAAGGCATCATTTTTTTTCTGCCATGGCTCATTGCTATTACTCGAGCCATTTGTAAACTGTGTTTAACGTGCACTCAGAACAATCCATGACAAGGTCCTACTCGGTCCATGGGAGTTCAGGAAAAAGGAGCCATGCCCTGTGAAAAACTGCTTATGGACTTCACTGAATCACCCTGAGACGGGGGCTATCAGTACATGTTGGTGTTCATTTGCACCTTTTCAGGATAGCTCAAGGCCTTTCCCACCAGGACAGAGAAGGTACTAGAGGTGACCAAGACGTTAAGAGACATTGTTCCCAGATTTGGACTGCCTCTAACTCTAAGATCAGAGAATGGACCAACATTTGTGGCTAAAATAGTTCAGGACTTAACTCAACTATTAAAAATAAAGTGGAAATAACATACAGCCTACAGGTAGCAGATCTCAGGTAAAGTGGAGAGCATAAACTGGACACTCAAGCAGCTGTTGAAGAAATTTTGTCAAAAAACTCATCTGAAGTAATATCAGGTCTTGCCCATGGTCCTCTTCCGAGTCAGGTGCACCCCCACCAAAAAAAACTGAGTATTCACCCTCTGAGATTTTGTTCAGCTGCCCACCTCCCATAAAAATCAGATTAAGGATAATCTCTGTAAACTGGGAAAACTAACTTTAAGAAGGCAAATGCAGGCTTTAAGTATGGCTATGCAAAAGATGCATGGTTAAGTATATAAAAAAATGCCTATAAGTCTAACAGACCCAGTACACCCTTTCAAACCTGGGGACTTTGTTTAGGTAAAAAAATGGAATTCAACCACTCTAGGACCCATATAGGATAGGCTGCATATTGTAATCATGTCTACTCCCACTGCTGTTAAAGTTGCAGGTGTCACACCTTGGATTCACCATAGCTGGCTAAAACCAGTGGCAGTAGCGAGTCCTGATGACAACCTGTGGATTAGCCAACAAGACCCAGATTGCCCCACTTGAATAGCCCTATGGCAAGTCTCAACCACAGGTAAAAAGGATAACTGCCTTGCTCTGACCACACTGGAGGCTGGTCAGTCTACACATGGCTGAAGCTTGAGGATCCTTCAAACTCTGCTCTAGTCACATCCCGGAAGCTGACTAGTGTACACACAGCCAAAGCTAAGAGGACCATCTCTGGATAAGTAAATGTAAATACAATTTATAACCCTAGTTATAATTCTGTCACTAATGATTGTTCTGTTGTTACATTATTACTGCAAAAACTGCAAATGTCTATGCCCAGAGGAAGGTTTGTGTGCCCAAGTGTAGTGTAAGCATGTTTCTATTATATACAATAATGTTGTTACCATTTCTGCCTATACTAAAAGGGGATAAATCTCCTGAAGGATGTCCACACTGTGCACACACTACCTCCGTAAAAAATACCATAGTTAAAACTCTACTGTACCATACCTACTATGAATGTACAGAAACCAAGTTAGGAACATGCACATACAACCAGACCACCTATTCAGTCTGTGACTGAGGAAATAATCAGTTATGTATGTTATGACCTTGGGCTCTTAACCTATGAATTCTGGTTTGAGGTACATATTAAATTAGAGGGAGAAAAAGAAGAAAAGCTTATATCTCAAACCAAAGAAGCCCCTCCCTTCTAAAAAGGGCCTATTTCCTCTTTGATGACTGCCATGCCACGTATGTTCATAATCCTAAAAACCAGATTGTAAGACAAGGACATGCGATCCTTTAAATTTTACTGTCTTAAAGCCAGAGCTACCTTTTTGGTCTACAGGACAGAGAGCACTATTATGAGCTGATAGGCAAGGAGCAGGTCTTGGAGTTCCACTACTAATTGTCAAAAATACTATAAGGACTCAAATGCATCCAACCCCTCAATACCAAGTCATTCTGTAAGCATTTTGATCAGCCAGTGCCCGAGCTTCCTCCATCAACCAAAAACTTATTTGCTCAACTAGCTGAAAACAGAGATGGCAGCTTAAAAATTTCTTCATGCTATGTATGTAGAGAAACTAATGTGGAGAATGAGTGGCAATGGGAGGCAAAGGAATTAATGCCACAAGATAACTTCAGTTTACTTAACCCTGCCAGTGAACCAACAGCCTCAGCCAGTGTTTGATTGTTAAAAATCTCCATAATTGGAAAGTACCGTATCACCCAATGGGGAAAGGCTTTCACAGAGGCAGTAGGAAAAACAACCTGCCTAGGGCAACAGTATTATCATGAGACTAAAAACAAAACTCTATGGAGAAACACCCAGAATGACTCTTACTTACCAGGTCCAAACACTTTCTCTCAATTCTCTACTCTAAGCTGCACTTGGCATCAGCTAGAGGCTTCAAATGCTTGAAAGCCACCCTCTGGCCTATATTGGATATGTGGAGCATGGGCATATTGGCAACTGCCAGCAAAATTGGCAGGGGCATGTCTGTTAAAAGCAATCAAGCCATCCTTCTTTCTAATTCCTCTAAAGCAAGGGAAATTTTTAGAATATCCAGTTTATAATAAAAATAAAAGAAGAACTAGAAAAAGCATAATCACAAAAGTAACAAAAATTTCAAAAAAGATGTGGACACAGGAGACCAAAAAGATAATAAATGGCCTCCTGAAAGAATCATGACATACTATGGGCCAGCTACCTGGGTGCAAGACAGGTCATGAGGGTACTGCACCATAATCTATATCCTCAGCCGCATCATGAAGTTGCAGGCAGTCCTTGAAATCATAATCAATGAAACATCGGGGGCACTGGATTTATTGGCAATACAAGCAACACAAATAGGAAATGCTATGTATCAAAATAGGCTGGCTTTAAATTACCTCTTATCCCAGGAGGGGGAATATGTAGAAAATTTAATTTAACAAACTGTTGCCTAGAAATCAATAACAATAGCCAAGAAATCAATATTAATGGTCATAAAAATTACAGCTAGAATGCACAAGTTGGCCCAGGTTCCACTTCAGACTTGATCCAGGTAGTCCCCGGATTCCTTGTTTGGAGGATGGTTCTCAGCATTTGAAAAGTTTTAAACCCTCATTAGTAGGTTCTTGCTTATTCTTTGCATCTGCCTCATCCTCCCTTGCCTTTTGTCTCTGTTTATTAGGAGCATTCAGTCAACTATGGAGGCAATAGTAGCCCAAAACACTACTGCACAGTTGATGCATTAACCAGACATCAGCCACTGCCAGAAGAAGAAAAAGCTCAGCTCCAAGAAGATGTGGCAAATAATGGTGCTTTCTATTAACACCTCTGTTATAAAAAGCACCAATGGGGAGAAGGGAACAGGACTTATAAGAGAATAAAGAGTGTGTAAGCAGAAACTCACTTGTGTGTAAGAAAACCCAACTCCTGTTGAGAAAGAGTAACAGCTGGAGTTCTTTACAAACTAACTGTCTGTTTTTCTGTGGCTAGGGATCCTTATCTCTCTTCCCGTCCCAGGAATTGTGAAGACCCTGTTTCCCTAGCTGTGAAGCTGCAAGGTCACTAGACAGATAAATTGAAGTCACAAAACAGGTTTTTCCTTGAAAAGTAAGAAATAATGTAATGCATGTCTCAATCGAATAACTGTCTTTGTTTCTTGCTTCTGTAGTATGATTCTCCCTGCACAAATCTCCCCTCACCCATGAAATGCTTAAAAGATAGCTTAAGTCTTTGTTCAGGACTCATTCCTTTGGATGTTAATCCGACTGGACCAGTGCACCTAAATAATTAATAAATACCCTCCTGAACCCCATCGGCCTCTCTGATTTCTTAAAATTCCGCTATATACAGAATTCTCTACTATTGACCCCCACATTCTTTGCTTTCACACAGGAAGTCCACATATAAAATCATGTGTGAAACTATTCTATTTGAGGTGTATTTCTGTGCCCTAGGATACAGATAATCCCTTACCTTTTAAATTCTTGCTTTTTTGTGGCTCACAGTATAATGTTATCAAAAATTAGGCAAATATTCTGATACTTTCTTAATTTTACAAGGGGAGAATTGTCCTTAGATAATTACATTCTGGAAAGACCATAATGAGCAACTCTGGACCTGATTGATTGTCATTTTTGGGTCCACTGCAGGGCTGCATACTAAGGGACAGTGGCCATTCTGAGTTCACAGAAAAAACCTGACATGAGAGGGGACATTTTGCTAGACATGCCACCTGGTGCACAGAGCTGAAAAATGAGACCTGCTGGTGACTTGCTTATCAAGCTTAGGGTCTTGAGGGCTTTTGAAAATCAAGGCTTTAAAAGCTGGCCTCACACCCTGAGTTCAGAAAAAACAGATTTTTTTTGTTTTCTATAGACTTTTTGGTTGAAAATCTCTTTTCCATGGACTTTTAAACTAATTATTTACAACACAAGCCCCATGTCTAGTAATAAAGGTGTCAGCCATGTTCAAAATGTGTTTTTACTAATACTTTATTTTTAAGCAAATACTTTATTATTAACCAAAGATATATTTATTTATAGTCGCTTTGAGTCTCCAGGATAAATATTAGTCTTAAACTGTTATTTCTCATAAAATCTTGGTGGTTGCTAAGTTCTACTGTTTTGCAAGTAAAAAATCAAGAAACTGTTTAGTACAATATTAGAGAATACTTGTATTTACTTATATTTTATGGTACTATTTTTATTTTTCTCTTTATTTCTTAGATATAGGTACTCAAATTTCTACAAACTGACAACATAATATACTTACTTTAAAATATTACCAGAATAATTGAAGTTCATAATTAAAAATGAAAGAGAAAAATATGAGAATTGCTGAAGCCTTGTGATGGGGATGTATGATAAATGTTAGTTTATAATTCTCCCTATGTTTGCTAAGATTTTTTATTTTCATAATATCTTTTAAATATATAATTTAAGAATTTTATGGAAACTTTCACATACTGTATATTAGCCATGTTTTACAATAAAACAAGTCAAACATCTTCTCACATGTTTTATCAATAAATTTAGGAGTTCAATATTGAATTTGAGTGTTGAAATTGGTTAAAAATGAGGGACAAAAGAGCAGCTTTCTAATTGGCCATACACTAAAAGTATCAGCAACTGTGGACAGGGGTGCCACTAACACACTTTATTGAACATTTTTGCTCTGAGTCATTTTTGATAAGGGATATTTTAACCCTATGATGACATCATTACAAGTTTCTAATAATCAGTGACTCAGAGTGGTCTTCAATAATGTACTATTATTTAATTTACATTTCTGGTCTGGTAAATCTAACCAGGTAATTTATGTCTATTAATACATTTTACAAATGTAATTTTTTTCTTATAACTATTTGCCATGAACATTTTAATGTTATAACTATATCTTTGTCTTTTCCTCTTTATTTAACATGCATTGAGATGAACAATAAATGGGTTTGGTTTTACAGTCTGTGACTTAGTTCTCCAAAAGTCAACAGCTTCATTTGGAAACATTTTAGAGGGATATAATTTTATAACAAAACCATCACATGTTTTAAGTGTACAATTCCAGGTTTTTAAAGTATACTTACAGACAACCATAACCACAATCTAATTTTGAAATAATCTTATCACCATGGAAAAAGAAATTAATCTCTTTTGTACTTACTGATTTCATTACCCTGGTCATAGGCAATCATTAGCCTTTTTATATATATAAGCCTTTGATTAGAAGTTATTTTAAGTGAAATCGTAAATTATCTGCCCTTTTGGGTTTGGTTTATTTTACTTACTTTAGTGATTTTAAGGTTTTTTCCTGACATAGCAGGTATTATTACTTCATTTTCTTTGTTTGTCAAATAGTATTTTATTGTATGGACACACCACACATTATTTTTTCTGTTATTATTTGATGAATATTTTGGTTTTATCCCCTTTGCGCTATTATAAATACTGCTGCTTTGATCATTGACATCTCATTCTTTGTATAGTCATAGGTTTTCATTTCTTTTGAGTACACAACAGAGAGTAAAATGTCTCAGTCATATGGTGATACTATTTATAACATTTTGAATAATTGCCAAATTGTTCTTTAAATCGGCTGTTTTTTACACTCCCACATACAATGTGTGAGACTTTCATATTTTTGATATCTTTGGCAACCTTTTTTATTGCCTTTTACAGCTCTTCTAGTAAGTATCTCATTGAGCTTTTGATTTGCATTTCTCTAAACTAGTAATGTTATATATTTTAAATTTAATGACAAATTCTGCTTTTTATCTGTAGAAATTTTTAATTCAAATTATTTGCACATTTTTCCAGTACTCAGTTGTCTATTTATTATTGATTTATAAGACTTTGTGGATTTGAGCAAGATGGCTGAATAGACAAACCAAGGGGGAACATCTGACACCAAGGGACCAGGATGACTGGCACACTCTTAACAGAGGGCAGGTACTGATAGTGGATGGAGGAAAGACACAACAGCTGAACTTAAGATTCGGAAGCTGGGAATCCTGTACAGGGCTAAATCACAGTGGAACTAATTTCTGGCCCCCTGTGACTCTGAGAAAAACAGGTGAGTTTAACTGGCAAGGAGCTACCTGCTTTCCTGACTGGCCTCTGGGAATCCCAGTGGCACAGACCCTCTGACCACCATGGAAAATGAGTTGAAAGGAAGAGCTGCTTAGAGAAGCGATAGAGGCAGCACACCAGCCAGTGCACAGCCAAGAGGGTTTATTGTGGGAACATCTGTAGTGAAGTATGTCCAGGGATGCCCACACCCATAAACTTAACTTGCTCCCATAAGAGACGTTAGCCCTAGGGGAAATTTTGGACAAAAAGTCTGCAGGGTGGTGGCCCATCAGATGGGGATGTTTTGACCTGAGCATGCGTTCGTGTGCTGGCCTCTCCTGTGGCCCCAATTTGGCCATGCATGCTTGCAGTGCCGCCTTGAGTGCCCTGGGGGCCTGCATCATAGATCCTGAACTGGCAGATCATGTCTGACCAGTAGACAGCTCAAGTGGAGTGACCACATCCAGGCATCAGCCTGCCTGCTGCCTCTCCTCACTGCAGCTTCCCCCCAAGGCCCATTGCCACACCACATATCATTATGCTGGTGTGTGTGTGTGTGTGTGTGTGTGTGTGTGTGTGTGTGTGTGTGTGTGTGTGCATGCATGGAAGGATGTTGCTTTCCCTGCCCTGTCAGTGCACATGTGCATATGCATTCTGCCCTGGCACTGTTGTTGATAGGAGTGTACTCCAGGCCCCCACCCATTCTATACCACCATTGCATACAGAGTCTTGGGGGAAACAGAGCCCACTAGCCCCACCACACCAGCACCCTGCCCCTTTGCCAACACTGCCATTTGAGTACACCTAAGCACAAAAAACAGCATACTCTCCTCAGCCCTGAGCAGCCACCTTCACCTGCATTAATACACACAAAACCACTTGACTGAGCCAACCTTATAACACAATTAAACCCTTAGGGTCATCAAGCAGAATAAAAGGAAAAATCCAAAAGTTCACAACTTCAAAGATTAAAGAAATATCACCCCAGAAAGATAAGAAAGAATAACCACAAAAACTCTGACAACTCAAAAAGCCAGAGTTCCTCTTTTCCTCCAAATGGCCACACTACCTCTCCAGTAAGGTTATAAACCAGTCCAAGATGGCTAAAATTACAGAAATTGAATTCAGAATATGAATAGAAATAAAGATCATTATAATGCAGAACTACCTTGAAACTCAATTCAAAAACGTTAAGAGTCATAATAAAATGATACACGAGCTGACAGACAAAAGAGCCAGTATTAAGAGCATAACTAACCTGAGAGAGCTAAAAAAAATCACACTAAATTTTTTATAAGAAATTCACAACTGTTAATAGTAGAATAGACAAAGCTAAGAAAGAATCTGAGTTTGAAGACTGTTTATGTGAAGTAAGACATTCAGACAGAAATAAAAAAGAATAATAAAAACCCCTAAGCCTCTGAAAAATATACGATTATGTAAAGAGACCAAATGTATGACCCACTGATGTTCATGAAACAGGTGGGGAGAATGGAAGCCATTTGAAAAACATATTTCAGGATATCATTCGTAAGAATTTCCCCAACCTGGGGAATGCTGGCTAGAGAGGCCATCATTCAAATTTAGGAAATGCAGAGAATCTAGTAAGATACTTCACAATATAATAATCACCAAAACACATAGTTATCAGATTCTTCAGCACGAAATAAAAGAAAAAAAATATGTCAAAGGCAGCTAGAGAGGAAAGGGATGTCAACCACAAAGGAAAGACCATCAGTGTAAAAGTATGCCTCTTAGCAGAAATCCTACAAGCCAGAAGAGCCCAATACCAATATTTAACATCCTTGAAGAAAATAAATTCCAATCAAGAATCTCATATTTGGCCAAACTAAGCTTCATAAGTAAAGGGGAAATAAAGTTCTTTTTAAACAGGCAAATGCTGAGGAAATTCATTACAAGACATGCCTTACAAGAGCTCCTGAAAGAACGAAATATAGATGAAAAAAGCCATTATTACCCACTTAAAAAAAACACTGAGGTATACAGACCTGTGACACACAAACAAGTCTGCATAATAAGCAGCTACCATTATAATGGCAGCATCAAATGCACACATATCAATACTGACTATGAATGTAAATGGGCCGAATGTTCTAATTAAAAGGCATAGAGTGGGAAACTGGATAAAGAACAAAGAACCAATGACATGCTGTCATCAAGACTCATTTCACATGAAATCACTTTTATAGGCTCAAAATGAAGGGATAAAAAATCTACCAAGGAAATGCAAAACAGAAGAAAGAATGGGTTGCAACCCTAATTTTAGACAAAACAGACTTTAAAACAACAAAGATTTAAAAAGGCAAAAAAAGGCATTACAAAATGCTAAAGGGTTAAATTCAACAAGAATATATGTATTCTTATTTAAATACATACATTTTAAATATACACACACCCAACACAGGATCATCCAAATTCATAAAGCAAGTTCTTAGAGGTCTTCAAAAAGACTTAGATTCCTACACAATTATAGTGAGAGACTTCAACAACCCATTTACAATATTAGATTATTAAGGCAGAAAATTAACTAGATATTCAAGATCTGAATGCAGCACTGGATCAAATGGATGTAATAGACACCTTCAGAACTCTCCACCAAAAACAACAACATATACATTCTCCTTGCCACATGGCACATACTCTAAAATCAACCACATAATCAGACATAAAACAGTCCTCAGCAATTATAAAGGAATTCAAATTATGACAACCACTCTTCCAGACCAGAGTACAATAAAATTGGAGGTAAAAGGTGAGAAAACC
Source organism: Pan paniscus (assembly GCF_029289425.2). Taxonomy (NCBI): domain Eukaryota; kingdom Metazoa; phylum Chordata; class Mammalia; order Primates; family Hominidae; genus Pan; species Pan paniscus. Next base: position 30,994,297 of record NC_073273.2, on the reverse strand, counting down.
AAGACTCAATACCATATGATTACATAAAAATTAAATAACTTGCTCCTGAACGACTTTTGTGTGAATAATGAAATTAAGCCATCAATCAAAAAGTTATTTGAAACTAATGAAAACAAAGACACAATCTACCAGAATCCCTGAGTCACAACTAAATCAATGTTGAGAAAAAAACTGACGGTGCTAAACACTCACCACAAAACGTAATAAAGATCTCAATTTAACCACTCAATATCACAACTAAAAGATCTAGAAAATGAAGAACTATCCAACTCCAAAGCTAGAAGAAGACAGAAATAACCAAAATCAGAGATAAACTGAGATTGGGACACACACACACAAAAACTAAAAGATTAATGAATCCAGGAGTAGGTTTTGTTTTAAAAGTGGAGTACTAGCTAGACTAATATAGAGGAAAAGGGAGAAGATCCAAATAAAGACAATCAGAAACAACAAAGGGGATATTACCACTGGCTCCTCAGAAATGCAAATAAACATCAGAGAATATTATGAACACCTTTATGCAAAAAAACTAGAACACCTAGAACAAATAGATAAATTCCTGGACATGTACACCTTTCCAAGACTGAACCAGGAAGAAATTGAATCCTTGAACAGACCAATAACATGCTCCGAAATTTAATCAGTAGTAAATAGACTATCAACTTTAAAAAGCCCAGGAAAAGACAAATTCCCAGCCAAATTCTACTGGATATGCAAAGAAGAATTTGGTACCATTCCTAATGAAACTCCTAAAAATTTGAGGAGGAGCATCTTCTTCCTTACTCATCCTATGAGGCCAGCACCCTTCTGATATCAAAACCTGGAAGAAAAGCAAAAGAATGAAAAATTTCATATCTTTGATGAATACTGATGCAAAATTTCTCCATAAAATACTGCCAAACCAAATCCAGCAGCACAGGAAAAAGCCTATCCACAACAATCAAGTAGGCTTTTTCCCTGGGATGCAAGTTTGGTTCAACATATGCGAATCAATAAATGTGATTCATAATACAAACAGAACTAAAGACAAAAACCTCATGATTATCATAATAGATGCAGAAAGAGCTTTTATTAAAATTCAAAACCCCTTTATGTTAAAACTCTCCATATACAAGGTATTCAGGAAACACGCTTTGAAATAATAAAAGCCATCTATGACAACCCCACAGCCAACATTTTACTGAATGGGTGAAAGTGGAAGCATTTTTCTTGGAAACTGGCACAGACAAAGATGCCCTCTCTTACCAGCCCTGTTCAATGTAGTAGTGAAAGTCCCGGCCAGAGCAATCAGACAAGAGAAAAAAATAAAGGGCATTCAAATAAGAAGAGAGGAAGTCAAACTGCCCACTTGCAGATTGTATTAGTCAGTGTTCCGTGTTTATGGATTGGAAGAATCAATATTAAAATGTCCATGCTACACAAAGCAAGCTACAGATTCAATGAAATTTCTGTAAAAATACCATTGACATTCCTCACACAAATAGATAGAACAGCTCTAAAAAATCTTAAATTTATATAAAATCACAAAAGACCTAGACTAGCCAAAGCTATCCTGAGCAAAAAGAATAAAACTGGAGGAATCCCATTACATAACATACATTATTACATTACATAAAATTATACTACCGATCTGTAGTAACCAAAACAGCATAGTACTGGCATAAAAACAGACACACAGAAAAATGGAGCAGAATAGAGAACCCAGAACCAAAACCGTCTATCTACAGTGAACTCATTTTTTACATAGATACCAAGAAAATACATTAAGAATAAAAAAATCAGTCTCTTCAATAAACAGTGATGGTAAATCTGGATATCCATATGCAGAAAAATAAAACTAGACCTCTACCTTTTGCCACATGCAAAAATTAAATCAAAATGGATTAAATATTTAAATGGAAAACCGCAAACTATAAAACTTTTGAAAGAAAACTTTGGGTAAACTCTAAAAAACCTTAGATTAAGAAAAGATTTCTTGAGTAACACCTCACAAGCACAGGTAACCAAAGCAAAATGGAAAATTTGTATCACACCAAATTATAAAATTTTGCACAGCACAGAAAAGAATCAACAAAGTGAAAAAAACAACCCACAGAATGAAAGAAAATATTTTCAAACTACCTATCTGAAAATGCATTTGTAACCAAAACATAGAAGGAGCTCAAATAACTCTATAGAAAATAAAATCTAATAATCCTATTTTTAAAAATAGGCAAAATATGTAAGCAGACATTACTCTCATAAAGACATGCAAATGGCAAATAGGTATATGAAAAGATGATTAACATCATGAATCATCAGAGAAATGCAAATCAAAATTACAATGAGCTATTACCTCACCCCAGTTAAAGTGGGTTTTATCTAAAAGGCAATAACAAATGCTGACAAGCATGTGGAGAAAAGGGAACCCTCGTATGCTGTTGGTGGGAATGTAAGTTGGTGGAACCGCTATGGAAAGCAGCTTGAAGGTTCCTCAGAAAACTAAAAATAGAGCTTCTATACAATCCAGCAATTTCACTGTTAGGTATATACCCAAAAGAGAGAAAAATCTGTGTATCAAAGTGATAGCTGTACTCCTGTGTTTTTTGCAACATTATTCGCAATAGCCAAGATTTGGAAGTAACATAGGTGTTTATCGACAGAAGAATAAACAAAAAAGTGGTACATATACACAATGTGGTGCTATTCAGCCACAAAAATGAATGAGATTCTGTCATTTATAACAACGTGGGTTAAACTGAAGGTCATTATATTAAGTGAAATAAGCCAGGTATAGAAAGACAAACTTCACACGTTCTCACTTATTTGTTAAAGTTAAAAATTAAAACAATAGAATTAATGGAGATAAAGAGTAGAATGATGGTCACCAGAGGCTGAGAGAAGTAGTAGAAGGTTGGGAGTGTGGAGGTGGGGAGGTGGGTATGGTTAATGGGTATAAAAATATAGTTAGAAAGAATGAATCAGTTCTAGCATTTGACAGCACAAGGTGACTCTAGTTAATAGTAATTTAAGTGTACATTTTAAAATAACAGAAATTGTATAATTTGGTTATTTGAAATCCAAAAGTAAATACCTCAGGTGACGAATACCCCATTAACTCTCATGTAATTATTACACATTGTATGCCTGTATCAAAATATTCTATATACTACATAAAGGTATACACCTACTATGCACCCAGAAAAACCAAAAATTAAAAAATTAGGATATACTTTAAGACAACAAATACTATTACTAGAGATGAAGATAAATTATAATTAGAAGGATAAATTAATGAGGAAAATAAATTAACATATATGAATGTAACAAAAGTTCACAGAAATACATGAAGCAAAACTGACAGAAATAAAGGCAGAAATGGTTGCAACAATAGTTGCAACAATAATAATTGCAAGCTTCACTTCCCCACTTACACTATTGGGTAGAAGAACTGGACATAAGAGAAACAAGGAAATAGAAGACATGAATAACATAAACCAAATAAAACTAGAGATATGTACAGAATTCTTCAGCCCAAATCAGAATATATGTTCTTCCCAAATGCCACAGAACATTCTCTAGAATGGAGAATATGCTGCATCATAAAACAAACATCAATAAAGTTGAAAGATTGAAATAATAAAATGAATGTTTTCTAATCACAAAAGAGAAAATTAGAGACCAAAAAAGCAAGAAATTTGGGAAACGCAAACAAGCGTACATTAAATGACACACTCCTAAATAATTAATGAATAAAAAAATTTACAAATAGTGTCAGAAAATATTTTAAGATAAATAGAAATTTAGACAAAACATAACAAAATTCATGAGACTTAGTGAAAGTTGAGCTCTGAGGGAAACAGCAGAATTACTTTATAAAAAACAAAGAAACCTTAAATTAATAGTTTAATGCTTATTGAAGCATTTAAATGAAAATGAACTACCTAGTTCACCTGGAGCAAATACTATCAGTGGGGTCAAAAGATAGTCATGCTGACAATCGTAGGAGGAAATACTTGGAAACAAGACACTAAGAATTAGCATTGTGATAGTACTCCTTGGAATCTAGAAAAAAAATGGGGATGCTCTAGGCTAGACAGATGCTCAGGAAAAACGCTAAAACCCTAAGCTCCCACCTGTTTGTCTTTTAATCTCTGCATGAGCAGAAAGTATAGGCACAAGCAGAGTTAGGACTTTATGGCACACATACAGATTCCAGATGAAAGGATCAGAAGATTCATATTTTGAGAGGGCTACAATATCTGGAGTCTTGCTGTCCTATTAAAGTTTAGTGAAACTATGTTGCAGATTCGCATTGCTCACTTCTTCCAGCAATCCAGTAATCTAGTAAAGCTTGATTTTGCCATTTGAATCCTCTGATAAATGAAGTCAGCCTCTACCTTGAGGGACTTTTTGGGATGTTGGAGTTATGGCCACCATGACATGACTATTGGTTACAGTAATTTGTAAGTCAACAATGAGCTTGCTACAGAGCTGTGAAACTGAATTCTGACCCCTGTGGGAGGTCGTTAGCTTGATCTTTCTGTTTTGAGATGGGTCAATTTGAACTCTATGAAAGACGTCAGGAGGCCACTTGGTAAATAGAAATAACATATTCTAGAAGGAAATTAGACTAAAATAGAAACAACACTAAAGTAAAAATTAAAATTCATATTTGGTAGAAATTTTATGCCACCTTCCACTATCTCAAGCAAAGTTTCTGACTGTGGGACTCCCCAGTTTACTGAATATTTTCTAAATGTCTGTTCCTGGTTCACTAATGGGCCACGGAAGATGACACCTCATGGTGTTCACTGGGGTGGTGTGGGTGTTTTGATCTCATTGTCAGCCAGTGAAGAACCTGAATCAGGGGTGATTACTTCACTCAATTGTCAGAACTGAGAGTTCTGGGTTATTGCCACATTCTACGTGTTTAGGCTTCCACATTGAAAATGATTAACTGTCTAATTAAGAACATCTTCTTTGGGGCTGCAAACTGAAATTTATCTTAGCTGCTGATCTAATTGTCAGACCATTAATTTAGAAGTTCACAATTAGCGTTATGTCTCCAAAGAGATGAACAACAATCAAGCCTAAATCAATGTCCACTGCAGAGCTCTTCACTGCATGCCAGGTTGGTGGTTCTTGGTGAAAGATGATCTATGTGTCCCATGGTTGGGGAAGTCCCAGACCATTTCCAGCAGAATGACTGCCTTAGACTTTTGACCCGTTATCTGAAGTATTGGTCACTACTGTTGACACCTTTAGCATAAAGATCAGCTGACTCCAGCCACATTATGTGTTACTTGAAGCTAATCCATGTCATCTTTTAGATATTTAAGACCACTTAAATTATCTCTCTCTTTTTTTTTCTTTCATCACCAAATCTATTAAAATGAGCCAATAGTCTCATTTTAACTTATTTTTCTCATCTGTGTCCACCGCTGTTGGTTAGGTAATGTGTTGATTAAATGGTTTATTAGTCACCTTCTTTGGTCCCAGAAGAGATTATCTCCTGCTGACTTCGTCTACGATATAGATAACATTGTTATTGAGTAAAAGGAGCTCACTTCTTGAAGTGCTAGAAGCCAATACTATGACACCAGGTTTTTAAGAGAAAGCAATTTTATAATGAAACGTGACTCTCAAGCTCAAATCTGTCTCTCTGTGTTGGCTTTATGGTAATAATATTATTAAAAAAGACTTATGGGGTGAATTCTGAGATTAGTCGGTGATTAGTGGAAGGAAAGGGACAGTGGAAAGTTCTCAGGCGAGGACTGATCTCTTGTTGCCTCCTCGTGGATCTCATGTGCAAACTGAAGGGGAGTTGTGATGAAACACGTAGTGAAAATTCAGACTGTGACCTCAGCAAGGTGATTCTGCTGAAACACCATTTGGCCATATTGATTCCACCAATTTAAGCCAGTTTGTTTATTTCATAAGTAGAGGGAGTTTCAGTGTTTTGGCAAGTTCAGTTTTTCTTTTTTTTCTTGTCTGTTATTCTGCAAGCTCAAGATTTTCTGTTAGATACTGGCTTTCTTTTAACTCTGCAGAAGAGTTGCAAAATGATTGGGGCTATAGGAATCTATTTTCCAAATTTGAGGTTCCACACTGACATTCCTGGGCAAGATGTGTTTTCTCCTAACTGCAACCTCCAGGCAGCCTGGTTTGTATGACATCTGATTAGCAGCGCAGTCAAAAAGGGGGTTATGGAACTCTAATTTAGTTCTGATTATGTTGTATATAAACATTCTTGTCTCCATTACAACTGACTCTACTACATAAAATGTCTACAACAAAATAGAAGGGGATCAGATAAAGGTACAATTATAATTATTGGAATGGATCACATTAATTCTGAGGATATAGAAGGGGAGCAACAACCTGAAACCAGGGGAGTGAACGACTTAGACCTCAGGAGCTATGGGAAATGGATAGGCATGAATAACCTCTTTTCTTTCTGAATTACCCCTGGCACACTCCAGAAAAGAGTCTAGCAATAATTTTGGGATATGATGAGAGTAGGGTTAGTTAGACCAGATGGAAATGCAAAGACTAGGTTTATTTTTTCCATTCCGTCCCCCATATCACCCTTAAGAATCCTTTGGGCTGGGCATGCAGCTAACACCTCTAATCCTAGCACTTTAGGTGACCAAGGCAGGTGGATAATGAGGTCAGGAAATCGAGACCATCTGGCCAACATGGTGGAACCCAGCCTGTACTAAAAAATACAAAAATTAGCCAGGCATGGTAGCACATGCCTGTAGTCCCAGCTATTTGGGAGGCTGAGGCAGGAGAATTGCTTCAACCTGAGAGGCAAGGTTGCTGTGAGCTGAGATCATGTCACTGCACTCCATCTTGGATGACAGAGGAAGACTCCATCTCAAAAAAAAAAAAAAAAATCCTTTGGAATTATTCCATTTCTCTGCAATGTAGTAATGAAATTCTAGTGAGAAGCATGCGTTCTCAGTGCCCAGTTGTCTGAGGCCACAGTTGAGTTGCTTCAGGGAAAAAAAAAAAACACACACACACAAAAGCAAAAGCAAAAACAAAAACAACAAACCCTATTGCTTTTGATTTTTCTAAAAAGATTAAATGCCCCATGGTTTAGATTAAGCTGGATCTACAAAAAATTGAATTCATCTTTTATTTTCTCTGTGAACAGAGGCTCCTCCTTCTGTTTTTCTACCATCTAGGGGTGAATCTATATTTGTCAATATTGACATAAATCGGAGACATAAATCATGTAAAAACCCTAAACAAGCCTTCAAGATAATCTGAGTCTTTCTCATTTCTCTTCTCAATTGTGTCATCAGAGAGAACTACCTGAGATGAAGTCTCTCAGGAATAGTTAGAACATTGCACTTCTAGAGAAGACGGTGAGACAGGGCAAGACTAACAGTGAGAATCAAAGCTTCTTCTCAATCTTTCAGTGTATCTGTTTCTGGTAGATGAATCCAGAAAAGATTCCAGAGCCAGGGAAGAGCTATTTGAGAGGGTAGAATCACTGTAGATCAGAGTACTAGGTCATATGTTTATTAGTCACCTTCTTTGGTCATATTCTCAGTGCTAAGCCTCTGATAGGGTTTCAGAGTAATGTATGCCTGTGAAAACCTCTAATTCCATTTGAAAGATGAAGCTCTGGCTCTAGGAGAAGTCTCCTATCTGATAGAACATCATGCTTCTGTGGGCATGAGATTCTGTGCCCTTCCTCAGCAGACACCACTGACTCAATAACTGTTGAAGAATCATGCATAAGGCCGGGCGCGGTGGCTCACGCCTGTAATCCCAGCACTTTGGGATGCTGAGGCGGGCGGATCACGAGGTCAGGAGATCGAGACCATCCTGGCTAGCACGGTGAAACCCCGTCTCTACTAAAAATACAAAAAATTAGCCGGGCGTGATGGCGGGCGCCTGTAGTCCCAGCTATTCGGGAGGCTGAGGCAGGAGAATGGCGTGAACCCGGGAGGCGGAGCTTGCAGTGAGCCGAGATCGCGCCACTGCACTCCAGCCTGGGCGACAGAGCGAGACTCCGTCTCAAAAAAAAAAAAAAAAAGAATCATGCATAAATTGGCCTTCTTTATCATGAATGTCTTAAATAATAAAACAGAGAAAACCTATTTATCCATGTTCAAATTGAGTAAGAGTGTAAGAAACTTCACAGAAATTGTTACAGAAGGAAACTCTTGGGCTCTGTCCATCCCCAGAAATCTCAAAATTCTGGCAAAATCTATTATAATTAACCTTATCAGAGCTTGATTTTTTTTTTGCTCTATATATTTACCTTTAATTGGACTTTAATTTTGTTATGTGTTTTAATTATTATTTTTTTTGATGGAGTCTTGCTTTGTCGCTCAGGCTGGAGTGCAGTGGTGTGATCTCAGCTCACTGCAACCTCCATCTCCTGGGTTCACACCTTTTTCCTGCCTCAGCTTCCCGAGTAGCTGGGACTACAGGCGCCTGCCACCACACCCAGCAAATTTTTTGTATTTTTAGTAGAGACTGGGTTTCACCGTATTAACCAGGATAGTCTTCATCTCCTGACCTTGTGATCCACCCGCCTTGACATCCCAAAGTACTTGGATTACAGGCTTGAGCCATCATGCCCGGCCAAGATAAACCATTTTTTAACCTTTGTTAAAAACATCAAATTCCCATACCCCAAGTATTAATAATACTGTCCACTGCAATTGTTATTGCTTAGTAACTTTTTGCTATGGTCTGGATATTTGTGTTCCTCACTCTCCACATTCATATTTAAAAACTTAATCCACATGTGGATTCAGTGTGATACTATTAGTTATTGGAACTTTGAGAAAGTTATTAAGTCAGGAGGGCTGCATGCTAATGAAAAAATAATAGTGCCCACGTGAAAGAGGTTGAAAGGAATATTCATGCCCCTTCTGCTGTGTGAAGACATAGCTAGAAGGTACTACTTGTGATGAACAGAACTTCACAAGCAAGAGCCTCAGAAAGTTGTTATACAGCAGAACATCTTTCTCTCTTGAGAGATTCTGGCCAACAGTGCTGTATAGTGGACTGTTTTTAGAATGGGAGTGTTTGGTTACCAGAGTTCTTAGTACTGTTAGGGCCTTTCACCAAAGAAATGAGGTCACTTCTTGAAGGTATTATTCTTCTTTCAATAACACCTACCTTCCTTCGATAAGACCTACTCAAAGGCTTTTCTGCACTGATGACTGCTCACCAATCTCTCCCAAGTCATCTGATTACTTGTGCACAATTATGCAAATAAAGCACCTCCTGCACCAGTCCCTGAGGAAATGGAATGTGGCCAGAGCCACAGGCTTGAGGATACAAGCTGAGTTAAAGTCTTTATGTTTAATGTATTAATTCTGTGATCCCAAGTATGTCATTGTGCCTCTCAGGGGCTCCATAGTCTCACATCCTGCACAGTGGGGATTATGGTGGCATCCAGCTGCAAGGGATCTCATGAGATATGTATAAAATGATATGCATGACTCTTGGGGGTTGATATTAAACACAGCTACTGCATAAACTTAGAGAAAGAAACCACAAGGGATGGGACGTTGCGTGAATACCTCTCAAACACGCCTGGGTTTCATAACTTGAATCTTGAGAAAGTCATGTCTCCTCTTGAATTTATTTTTCAAACTCCACCATGAAAACATCGAAATTGAATACAATTTAGATGTTGTTATTCTTTGGCCAGAACAACAACAATAACAACAACACACATTGTAATACCTTCTCGTTATATTTAGAATCATGCCCATTTGTCTCACCTTAGCATACGTCGTGAACAGCCTTCATGACGGCTCATAACAATTTTTATTTCCAACTATACATACACATGTGTAAACAGTAAGTTGTTACTGACTCACCTCATGTCAGTAGAATACATTTGAAAATAGGGAATGTCACTTCCAATATTTAATTATGAAAAGACTGTCACTTGCCTCTTACTTTCTCTCTCTTGTGTTTTTGTTTCCTTCCTTTTTTCCTGTCTTTCTCTCTGTCTGTCGCATACTTTGCTCTGGAGAAGCGAGCTTCAATGTTTTGAGCTTTCATTTTCACAGGCTTGTGTGACAGAGAATGGAGAGAGTGCCCTGAGCAAAGACAGAAAGAAACTAAGACCTCAGTCAAAACAATAATGCCACAACTAACCAGATTGAGCTCAGAAGTGCATCCTTCCCAGTCCAGCTTTAGTTGACACACAGCTTCAGTCTCATGAGTGAGAGGTGACAGCATGCTGGCAGCCCTCACAGCCCTCGCTCACTCTTGGAGCCTCCTCGGCCTTGGCGCCCACTCTGGACGCGTTTGAGGAGCCCTTCAGCCCACCGCGGCACTGTGGGAGCCCCTTTCTCAGCAGGCCAAGGCCGGAGCCGGCTCCCTTAGCTTGCGGGGAGGTGTGGAGGGAAACGCGCGGGCGGGAACCGAGGCTGAGCTCGGTGCTTGCGAGCCCTCGGGAGTTCCAGGTGGGCGTGGCCTCGGCGGGCCCCGCACTTGGAGCGGCCAGCTCCAGGCAGTGAGGGGCTTAGCACCTGGCCCCGCCAGCCCCAGGCAGTGAGGGGCTTAGCACCTGGGCCAGCAGCTGCTGTGCTCGACTTCTCGCCAGGCCTTAGCTGCCTCCCCGCGGGGCAGGGCTCGGGACCTGCAGCCCGCCTTGCTTGAGCCTCCCCTCTGCCAAGGGCTCCTGTGCGGCCCGAGCTTCCCCGACGAGCTCCACCCCCTTGCTCCATGGCGTTCAGTCCCATCGACAACCCAAGGGTTGAGGAGTGCCGGCACACAGCGTGCGACTGGCAGGCAGCTCCACCTGCGGCCCTGGTGCGGGATCCACTGGGTGAAGGCAGCTGCGCTCCTGAGTCTGGTGGGGACTTGGAGAACCTTTATGTCTAGCTCAGGGTTTGTAAATACACCAATGGACACTCTGTATCTAACTAATCTAGTGGGGACGTGGTGAACTTTTGTGTCTAGCTCAGGAATTGTAAATGCATCAATCAGCACCCTGTCAAAACGGACCAATCAGCTCTCTGTAAAACAGACCAATCGGCTCTCTGTAAAATGGACCAATCAGCAGGATGTGGGTGGGGTCAGATAAGAGAATAAAAGCAGGATGCCCGAGCCAGCGGTGGCAACTGCCTTGGGTCCCCTTCCACACTGTGGAAGCTTTGTTCTTTTGCTCTTTGCAATAAATCCTGCTACTGCTCACTCTTTGTGTCCACACTGCTTTTATGAGCTGTATCACTCACCATGAAGGTCTGCAGCTTCACTTCTGAGCCAGCAAGACCACGAACCCACCAGAAGGAAGAAACTCCAAACACATACGGACATCAGAAGGAACAAACTCCAGGCATGCCGCCTTTAAGAACTGTAACACTCACCGTGAGGGTCCGTGGCTTCATTCTTGAAGTCAGTGAGACCAAGAACCCACCAATTCCGGACACATGAGGACATTGTGGTAGACCCATTCAACTAAGCTGTGTCAGTATTTGTGGCCAACAGAAAATATGACATAATGCATATTTGGAATTTTAAGCCACTACACATTGAGCTAATGAGTAGAATTAATTTTTCGAATTTTATTGACAGATTGCTCCTAGTGTATAAAAGTGCAATTTAATACTGTGCATTTATCTTGTATCTTGTGACTTACTGAACTCATTTATTAGTTCCAGTTGATTTTTGTAAACTCTTTAAAAATCGTTGCATATAAGTTGATGCCATTTACAATAAGTTTATTTTATAAATTTAGAATTGTTTTATTTGTTTTTATTATATAATTTCTCTGCCTAACACCTTTAGTTCAATTTAGTACAGTAGCAAAAGTAGCCATGCTTATCTGTTTCCCAGACTGTGAGGCAAAGCTCCTAGTCTTTCATCAGCAAGTTTAATATTAGTGGGAAACTTTTATGAATCCTTTTTAGTAGTTCTAGTGAGTTTTTTCTTCCTAGCATGTTAAGGATTTTATAATGAATCAGTGTTATTTGTATCACAAGCTTTCCTGTTTTTATTAAAAGGATCATTTTATGTTCTTCAGCTTATCAATGTTGTGTATTAAATTTTTGGTTTTTAGATATTAAGCCATTTCATTTGTAAAAAGATTGTACTTGGCCACGGTGTATAATTACTTTTATGTGTTTCTGTATTTAATTTACTAGTACTTTTTTAGAATTATGTGTCTTTATTCATCAGCCGTATGTACCCATATTATTCCTAACACATGTTGGGTTTGTCTGTCTTTGGTATAGTAATATTGGCCTCATAAAGTAATTAAGGGTTGTTTATCTCTTATCTATGTATGGTGTGTATTTGTAAAGGATTGGTATTTTGTTAAATATTTTGTATAATTTAATAGTTAAAATATTTGACTCTGATTTTTCTTTGTGGTAAGATTTTTACAATAATTTAATCTTTTATTATAGGTCTTATATCTTCCACTTCTTGAGCTTCATTTGTTAAATTGGGCCTATCAAGTTATTTACTTCTAATTTGTAACAATCCATGTTTCCAGATCTAGGCAGCTGGCATGCCTGTTATGTGGGATAATGTAGATTTGTGAAAGTTTTATGTATTATGTGGGATAATGTAGCTTTGTTACAATCAATAAATAGCCACGTTTTTCCTCTGCTTAAGGATTAAGACTATAATTTTTATACTTCATACTTGCATGCATTGCCTGAGTCAAAAAAGCTATTACATCTAAAAGAAAACAGTGAAGCATATCATTTGACATGAAGTTTTATCAAAATGACACATTAGCCTACCCCCTTTTTCACAAATATTTAGAAAAGAATAAATTTAAATAAGATTACAAAATAATTTAGTAAATAAAGAATAGTACAACCAATAAAATTTTAATGAATCAGGGTTATTAGTACTTAGTAGCCCCTACAATGTTTTAGAAACTATTCACAGTCATTTACACACATATAATTAATAGCTGAGTCTAAAATATATAACACAGAAATTTGTTAATAATGACAAATTGAAATATTTACAATTATATTAAATGACATTAAGACCATCAGAAATCAAATGTTTAACATACAGTAACTAAATAAAGACAAGTAATGATAACTTTATTCAAAAGTTTGATTACTAGCAAGAGAGAAAAATTAATAAAATTTTTCAGCAGTGAACCAAAGATACACACTGTATGACAGAGGGGGAAAATAAATGGCAAGGGTTTAGGCCTAACGATATCATTCATTTTATGAGAGCAGAAATTCAACAGGTCATATCTTTTAGGACACTAAAATGACAGTAGAAATTCTAAATTGTACTCAACAAGTAATATTTAGCCATGCACAAATTTTGTTTCTTTAAATTAATTTATAAAATAAATAGAAGATTCCACGAATTATTTTTGTGAGGTCAAGGACATACTAAAAGGAAGCACAGTGACTAGAGTCAAAAGACTTGAAATAAGATAAGTCATTCTATCAACTTAATGTTTTACAAAAACAGTAGTTCTCTTTGTATCTAGGTCAGTTCTGTTCACTGCAGTTAAGTATATATTTTCAAAAAGGCACATAAAATTTTAAGTATCAAAAGAACTACCCTTTACAAGTGACTATTACTACATATTTGAGAGAGTTGTTTTGATGAAGAAACGGAATATCTCATAAGATGTGGTTGTATGCTGCCCAATGCCTATGAAATATTCTACTCATGTGTGCACTGCATATTTGTGCTTTAAGAAGAAAAGGCTACATATTTTTTAAATATTTTAGTGTAGACAAGTAAAAGTTCTCAAGAAGTTACAAGAACCATGAAAATAATGAATACAGTTTAAAAATATATAAGCACTTGATGAAAGCTAAAGTAAATCAAGAGAATAAGCCAGAGAAGTAATCAAACTGAAAAAAAGTGGTCCCTTCAGATACTGATAGATTACAAGGATGTCAAGTCTGTGTGCTGTCCACCTTCCTCCAAGGGAAAATGGAATAAGCACAGAAATAACATGACTACAGACATCTCAAATGTGATATTTCCCAAATATTGGAACCAAGTTAAAAACAGAAGAACACAAGTAAATAAAAAGAAATTTCTGAAGAAAAACTAGGCCACCATTTTCCATATTAAAATAGCATATTTGAATCACAGCTCGGTAGAATGTAAAGAATAAAAAAATTAAGAAAATGTATAGGTGAAACACTAAACAGAGATAAAAAGATTAGTAAAGCTGAATAATGAATAGAATGAATATAACCAAATATAGTAAAGAGAGATGACATATTATAAGATATAGTTTTAACAAGATAAAAGCTGGGATGAGACGCTAAACATGTTAATTATTTCATTAGAACAAAAAGTATGAATGAGGCAGAGTAAATAAGCCCAGCCAGATCCAAGATTTGGGAAAAGAAAATCTTTCCCTCTATGGAAGCAGCCACAAGTATACATTGCAGAGGGCCCAGATCAGAGAGGAATGAGAAGTGGTTGCCATTCTTGCAATCAGTGTTATGTGTTTTCTTGCAGCTGAGGTTTATATAACTGTTCTAAGTCCAGTAAATTGTCTATAGTTGCACAGCTATTAAGAGGCTGAGACGGCAGTCAGGACCAACTCTGCTAAATGTTCATAAACTACTCTATCTCGTGGAACTTCTCTGGATCTTGGAGACTCTGGAGAGTGACACTTCTGCAAAAAGAGGCATAATTTATTTGAGATTTTTATCCATCTGTTATTATCCTTTACCATTAGGAACAATCTCCTCTGAAAAATGCTTCTGAACCACCTTAGAAGGTCTTTTAATAGTTTGGGAAAGTGGGGCAGGGCAAGGTGGCTCACGCCTGTAATCCCAGCACTTTGGGAGGCTGAGATGGGTGAATCATGAAGTCAGGAGATCAAGACCATCCTGGATAATACGGTGAAACCTCGTCTCTACTAAAAATACAAAACAGTAGTCGGGCGTGGTGGCAGGTGCCTGTAGTCCAGCTACTTGGGAGCCTGAGGCAGGAGAATGGCATGAACATGGGAGGTGGAGCTTGCAGTGAGCCAAGATAGCACCACTGCACTCCAGCTGGGAGACAGAGCAAGACTCCATCTCAAAAAAAAAAAAAAAAGTTTGGGAAAATGGCTGAGGGTTGAGGTTAGAAATCCAAGGTAAAACATTATGTTATTTATTTTACATCATAGAAGAAATCTGAAAACACATAGAATGCATTCCACTATTCATAATTTTTTGAGTAATTTCAGGCTATGTTTTTGACATAGACTAAGTTAAATTACTGTGCCAGAGACAATTTCATCTCTAAAAGAAAGTGACATAAAAATAGATCTGCAAAGATACATTTTCTCCTGCTGCAATTTAACTAAACAGCTGAGTGCATCTTCAAGTTGTACTTTGAGTTCAGTAAGATAAATCTGTTTTTTAAGACTCCAAATCTAGCACTAACAATGGGTCAAATCCCTGCAACAGACATGAAAATCACAGAGCTAATGCGTTCCTCATCCTGAAATTCTCGCTGCCAGCACAGCAGTCTGAAGTTGACCTGGGTCAATTGAGCTCAGTTGCGGGGAGTGGAGTCCACCATTACTGAGGCTTTAGTAGACAGTTTTCCCCTGACAATGCCAAGGAGGCTGGGAGGTCTGGGTCAGGTGCAGCAAAGTGGCTGTGGCAGACTGCTTCTTTAGATTCCTCCTCACTGGGCAGGACATATTTGAAGGAAAGGTAACAGCCCTAGTTAGAGGCTTACACAGAAAACCTCCATCTCCCTGGGACAGAGCACATGGGGGAAGGGGCGGCTGTGGGTGCAGCTTCAGTGGATTTCATCATTCCTGCCTCCCGGCTCTGAAGAGAGCAGCTGATCTTGACTAGAGGGATTCTGCCAGCACAGTGCACCAGCTCTGCTAAGAGGCAGACTGTCTTCTCAAGTGGGTTCCCCATGACTCCTGACTGGGAGAAACCTCCTAACAGGGGTGGACAGACACCTCATACAAAAGTGCTCCAGCTGGCATTGGGCGGGTATCCTCTTGGGATGAAGTTTCCACAGGAAGGAGAAGGCAGCAATCTTTGCTGTTCTGCAGCCTTTACTGGTGATACCCAGGTGAACAGGGTCTGGATTGGACCTCCAGCAAACTGCATTGGACCTGCAGAAGAACGTTGCTGTTAGAAGAAAAACTGACAAACAACAGCAACATCAACAGGAAGGACCCACCGCCAAAAAAAACCCCATCCAAAGGTCATCAGCCCCAAAGTAGATAAATCCATGAAGATGAGGAAAAATCAGCACAAAAATGCTAAAATTTCCAGAAACCAGAATGCCTTTTCTCCTCCAAATGATCACAACCCCTCTCCAGCAGTGGCACAAAACTGGATGGAGAATGAGATTGAAGAATTGACAGAAGTAGGCTTCAGAAGGTGGGTAATAATAAACTACTCTGAGCTAAAGAAGCATGTTCTAACCCAATGCAAAGAAGCTAAGTATCTTGATAAAAGGTTATAGGAACTGCTAATTAGAATAACCAGCTTAGAGATAAACATAAATGGCCTGATGGAGCTAAACAAAGGCTTTAAGATATATGGGACTATATGAAAAGACCAAACCCACGATTGGTTGGTATACCTCAAAGTGACGGGAAGAATGGATTCAAGCTAGAAAACAAACTTCTGGATATTATCCAAGAGAACTTCCTCAACCTAGCAAGACAAACCAACATTCAAATTCAGGAAATACAGAGAACATCACTAAGATACTCCTTGAGAAGAGCAACTCCAAGACACATAATCCCCAGACTCTCCAAGGTTGAAATGGAGGAAATAATGTTAAGGGCAGACAGAGAGAGAGGTCAGGTTACCTACAAATGGAGGCCCATGAGACTAACAGCAGATCTCTCTGCAGAAACCCTACAAGCCAGAAGAGAGTGGGGGCCAATATTCAACATTCTTAAATAAAAGAATTTTCAACTCAGAATTTCATGTCCAGCCAAACTAATCTTCAAAAGCAAAGGGGAAATAAAATCCTTCACAGACAAGCAAATGCTGAGGGATTATGTCACCACCAGGCATGCCTTACAGAAGCTCCTGAAGGAAGCACTAAATATGGAAAGGAAAATATGGTACACCACTGCAAAAGTACACCAAAATATAAAGACCAATCGATACTATGAAAAAACTGCATCAACGAATGTGCAAAATAACCAGCTAGCATCATGATAACAGGATCAAATTCACACATAACAGTATTAACCATAAATGTAAATGGGCTAAATGCCTCAATTAAGAGACACAGACTGGCAAACTGGTTAAACAGTCAAGACCCTTTGTTGTGCTGTATTCAGGAGTCACATCTCACATGCAAAGACACACATAGGCTCAAAATAAAGGGAAGCAGAAATGGCATATGAAAAGCAAAAAAAAAAGCAAAAAAAAAAACAAAAAAACAAGACAAGGTTTCAATCCTAGTTTCTTATAAAACAGACTTTAAACCAAGATGAAAAAAGACAAAGAAGGGCACTGCATAAAGGTAAAGGGATCGATGCAACAAGAAGAGCTAACTATCCTAAATATATACCTACCCAACAGAGGAGCACTGAGATTCATAAAACAAGTTCTTAGAGACCTATAAAGAGACTTCGACTCCCACACAATAATACTGGGAAGTTTTAACACCCCACTCCCAATATTAGACAGATCAATGAGACAGAAAATTAACAAGGATATTCAGGATTTGAAATCAGCTCTGGACTAAGTGGACCTAATAGACAACTACAGAACTCTCCATGCCAGACAAACAGAATATACATTCTTCTCCAGGCCACATAGCACATATTCTAAAATTGACCACATAATTGGAAGCAAAACACTCCTCAACAAATGCAAAATGATGGAAATCATAACAAACTGTCTCTCAGACCACAGTGCAATCAAATCAGAACTCAGGATTAAGAAACTTACTCAAAACCGCATAAATACATGGAAATTGAACAACCTGCTCCTGAATGACTACTGAGTAAATAACAAAATTAAGGGAGAAATTAAGTTTTTTTTGAAACAAATGAGAACAAAGAGACCATGTACAAGAATCTCTGGGACACAGATAAAGCAGTTTTAAGGGGGGATATGCTGGCACTAAATGCCCACAACAGAAAGCTGGAATGATCTAAAATCGACACCCTAACATCACAATTAAAATAACTAGAGAATCAAGAGGAAACAAATTCAAAAACTAGCCGAAGAAAAGAAACAACTAAGATCGGAGCAGAACTGAAGGAGATAGAGACAAGAAAAACTGTTCAAAATCAATGATTCCACTAGCTGGTTTTTTGAAAAGATTAACAAAATACATGGACCACTAGCTAGACTAATAAAAAAGAAAAGAGAGAAGAATCAAATAGACACATTAAAAAATGATAAATGGGATATCACCACTGATTCCACAGAAATAAAAACTACCATGAGAGAATACTATAAACATCTCTACACAAATAAACTAGAAAATATCGAAGAAATGGATAAATTTCTGGACATGTACACTTTCCCAACACTAAACCAGGAAGAAGTTGAATCCCTGAATAGACCAATAACAAGTTCTGAAATTGAGGAAGTAATTAATAGCCTACCAATAAAAAAACACTGAGAACCAGATGGATTCACAGCCGAATTTTACCAGAAGTGTAAAGAGAAGCTGGTAACATTCCTTCTTAAACTATTCCAAACAATTGAAAAGGAGGGACTCCTCCCTAATTCATTTTATGAGGTCAGCATCATTCTGATACCAAAACCTGGCAAAGACACAACCGCAACAAAAATCTCAGGCCAATATCCCTGAGGAACATCGATGTAAAAATCCTCAATAAAATACTGGCAAACCAAATCCAGCAGCACATCGAAAATGTTATCCACCATGATCATGTCAGCTTCATCCCTGGGATTCAAGGCTGGTTCCACATATGCAAATCAATAAATGTAATCCATCACATAAACAGAACCAGTGACAGAAACCACAGGATTTTCTCAATAGATGCAGAAAAGGCCTTTGATAAAACTTAATATCCCTTCATGTTAAAACCTCTAAATAAACTATGTGTTGACGGAAAAAATCCCAAAATAATCAGAGCTGTTTATAACAAACCCCTAGCCAATATCATACTTAATAGGTAAGTGCCAGAAGAATTCCTTTTGAAAACCAGCACAAGACAAGGATGTCCTCTCTCAGCACTCCTATTCAAGATAGTATTGGAAGTTCTGGCCAGGGTAATCAGGCAAGAGAAAGAAATAAAGGGTATGCAAATAGGAAGAGAGGAAGTCGTACTGGTACCAAAACAGATATATAGACCGAAGGAACAGAACAGAGACCTTAGATTGCAGGGATATGGAGGAAGCTGGAAGCCATCATTCTCAGCAAAATAACAGGAACAGAAAACCAAACACCACATGTTCTCACTCATAAGTGAAAGCTGAACAATGAAAACACATGGACACACGGAGGGGAACATCACACATCGGGGCTTGTCAGGGGGCATAGTGAAGGAGAGCATTAGGACAAATACCTAATATATGTGGGGCTTAAAACCTAGCTGACAGTTTGACAGGTGCAGCAAGCCACCATGGCAAATGTAAACCTATGTAACAAACCTGCACATTCTGTGCATGTATCCCAGAACTTAAATTATAAATAAATAAATAAATCTCCAGCAAGGAAGGAAACCAGAGAACAGGTTAGAGTCCTGCTATTCACATCTGAGTACACAGACTCAGTCCCCAACTCTCTTATTTTTATTCTGCCAGCTATGACCTGAATATGAACATAACAGACACACAAGAGTTCCAACACCTGACAATCTGCTTCTGCCCAAGAAGAGTGCCCTCCCTTTTGTCCATACGGCAACTCATGGTACTGAGAAGTGGCATGGGGCTGCCCAGATGAGATGATGAGAGAGGCCTGCCCTGGATGGACCTGTCCTGGGCTGCTCTGTGTTATCTGTAGGTGCACCTGGCCAATGGCCAGGGGTATCAGGAATGAGGGCTGAGTTGATATCTGTGTTATCAGACAAGGTTTTTACACTGAGCCTTTGTAAGGCTAGAACTCAGAATTATCAGGGCACAATGAAAGGACATCTCACTCTCTTGAGCATCTCTCACCAACAGAGGTGAATACAGAGCTGTCTCAAGAATGTGGGTTCCTGGTTTCTTAACTGCTGTGGGGTTCTGTCACCAGGAAAGTGTGTTAAACTCTTCAAGGTTCCATCCACTGGGCCCCTTCTTTCTGTAAGACCTACCCAAAGGCCCTACTATGCTACTGATTGCTCAGTCTCCTCTTCCATGTGAACTCTTTATTTGTACACAGTTATGCAAACACAACTTCCCCTTAATTCCCTGGAAAGGCCTACATGCAGCCTGGGTTCCAGGATATGAGACAGCTGGAACATAACCTTGTTTTTCTTATCATCTCTAGGACCTAATAAAAGTCACTCTGTATTTGAGGCTTCCCCAGCCTCCTAGCGTGCACAGTGGGGATAATGTTATCTACTTCCTAGGGAATGTATCAGAGGTATATAAGATAAAACATAAAAATCGTTGTGTGGTTTCACCTGTAAATAACACACACACTTAGAGGTGGAAGCATTAGGAGAATAGGTGTGAGGTAGCATGGGCCACAACTCAAGTAGGCCTGGGGTCTAGCAGTGTAATCTTGGGAAAGTCACTTCCCCACTGGGCTTCAGTTTCATTCTGAAACTGAAGTATGAGGTTGAAATTAAATGTAGATATCATCCTCTGGCATTGATATTGTTTAGCTGTCTGCCCCCACACAAACCTTATTTTGTATTATAACCTCCAGGTGTTAAGGGAGAGAACTGAGGGGAGTTGATTGGATTATGGGGACGGGTTTTACTCATGCTGCTCTTGTGATAGTGAGTTCTCACGAGATCTGATGGTTTCATAAGGATCTGGTATATCCCCTGCTCTCACTCACTTCACCTGTTGGCCACCATAATTGGAAGTTTTCTGAGCCTCTCCCACCCAATCTTGAGGAACTGTGAGTCAATTATCCTCTTTTCTTTATAAATTACCCAGTCTCAGGTATTCCATCATTGCGGTATAAGAATGGACTAATACAAGCATTAAACTTTCTAGTGCCTTCTTATTATATATAGAATTATATCCATGTGCCTTATCTCACCTATGTTGGGGAAAGCCTTCACAAAGTCTCCCAGCACTAGGTGGTTAGTGACTCAGTTTGTAATTAAACAAAATGGCCTACTGCTTGATGTCAGTAGTATGGCACTTGGGTTTTGAGAAAAATGGCATCTTGTTGTAGGTTGGCCAACAGGAGATAGAAGTCCAGCTCAAATCGGTTTTCTTACATAGGCTTTAAGGTGTTGATTAAAAAAAGCTTAAGAAGTGGGCTCTGGATTAGGAGGGGATTGCTGGAAGAAAAGTAGTAATATGGAAAGTCATGAGACATGCACAGTCAGCTCCTCTTGCTTCCTCACAGGTCACATGAATATTCAGGGAGAGTTAGTATGAAACATGCAGTGGAAATTTGGGCTCTAACATCAGCAAACTCATTCTCCATGGACTTCAGTTGACCATATTGGTTCCAACAAATTCCAGCCAATTTTTAAAAATCTTATAAGCAGAGGAAACGTAAGTGTTTCAACAAGCTGTTTCTTATCTTTCATTCTAAATATCCAATTTTTAAAGTCTTTTTTATTTTTTTTTTTGATAGTTTGGAGGCACAAATTCAGCTTTTGTCGAATGGAATACACAATAGTGTATGACTTTTGTATTAGTTCAGGCTGCTATACCAAAGAACCATGAACTAGACAGCTTATAGACAACAGGATTTAATTTCTCACACTCCTAGGGGTTAGAAACTTGAGATCAGGGTATTAGCATGGTTGAGCTCTGGTGATGACTCTTCTGAATTTCAGACTGCACACATCAAGTTTTATTCTCATTTGGTAGGAGACAGACATCCCCCTGGGGTTTCTTGTATAAAGCCAATAATCTCAATCATCATGGCCTCAACCTCAGGAGTTAATTACAACCTATCTCCTTATAGCATTACACGGGGGGTTACAATTTTAATACAAATTATTGTAACTCTCAAGATTTTTTTTAAAGCTGTCATTATTCCTCCTACTGGGTTTTTCCTATTTGCTTCCTCAGTCTTTCCCTTTCTTTCTGTCTCTTTTTGTGTGAACCTGTTTGCCTAATTCTGTCTCTCAATTGTATTCCTCGAACAGAGGAAGCAAGCTCCAATGCTATGAGATGCTCTATGTACAGACGCACATAACAAAGAACGGAGAGAGTGCTCAGGCCAGTAGACAGAAGTAAGGTCATGCTCTCAGTCTACACTTAACCCTGCCAATTTTCACAAGCATGAGCTTAAAGTCTGATGCTTTCCTGGTCCACCTTCAGTTGAGATCACTTCCGCAATCTCATAAGGGACGTGAAGGCAGAGGCAGCTAACTAAACTGTGTCCAGATTCTGGTCCACACAAATTGTGATATAGTATATACTATTGAAAGGTGCTAAGTTTTAGGGCCATGTTGTCAGAAGGAGCAGATATCTAGCCTCATCTCCCGAGCCCCAGGATTCTCCATGCCTCTGCTTATCTCTTCCTCAGGCTGTCTGTACCATATTGGTCCCTTTCTAATCTCTGCCAAACTCACACCTGTAAGACTCTTCACCAAGGGTGGCTTCTCGCTGACACATTCTTGTGCAGAGATGCCTCCCTGTTGTCATTCTCATCATGGATTAAAGATCACCTCAGTGAGGCCTTTGGGTACCCACATGCAATGACTTTGCAGCTCTTCTCAACATTCTACTTTATATGATAGTCCTTGCTCTTTTCTTTTATATATACTTGCTTTAGTGCTTTTGTCGAGCTGTCTTCAGACTGTTCTGTCCTCAGAGGGGCATGCAGCCATGATGTAATCATTTTCTGTGCTACATGTTGGGCCCACCAAGGTAGCTGGCAAAGGGTGAGTGCAAGGGAAAAGAGATTGGCTAAGTGGGCAATGTGGAAACTGTCGATAATAACATGAGGTGTGTGACTCTTACTTGCTCCAGCTGCTCCGGCAAATCTCAATAGGCACCAGAAACACAGCAGGCTGTAACCACCTCAAGGCCATCACTAACACTGCAGCCCCATGCAGGAACATTATGGAAAAAAATCAGGTACCATTTTTTTGCGTCCTCAAGACACTGACTCTTTAGAGTTCCAGGGGACAAAGGAGCAGGATCAGAAGGCTCCAAGTACAATGAGTGACCTTGGAATCCTCCATTGCCCTCTCTTTGCCTCCACCATTTGGGGTGTGCTATTTACTCATGAGGCACCCTCCCCTTATCCAGGGAAATTATTTAAAACGACTTTCAAATGAGGAGCTCGAAAACCCAACAGGAACTGGCATTTTCCCGTGACTTCAGAGTCAGGGTCCAGTGCTGTGGCACGTTTAGCTCTATCCCATCTTTATCTACCCAAAATCCCTCTGGAGTGGCCATGCCTCTGCGTGATTTGAAGGGCCTCAGGGAGTAGAAGCATTTTTGCAGAGTCTCAGAGCAAAGAGTCTTAGTTCACCAATGAAGAACCAAGGCTGGCAGACACTTATGAGTATGTGAAACAATCGAGGTTACCCACTTCGAGCACCCCTATTTATGAGGAAGAAAACAGTCTTTTCTGTAGCCATTGTCTACATTAGGCTGAGGTGGAGCATAGCTCGTTTTACTTCCAGCTCTCCACAGAGGTGGATGCAGAACCACAGTCCTGTCCTCTTGAAACCGACCTGGAGAGGACCTCAGGTGAAGCACAACCCTGGAACTGCTCATTCTCTGTGCCCCTGGATATGTATCTAGGGAAGCGGATGCCCTTGCCTTATGGCACATCTGTCCACCCAGCTATTCATTTGTAATACATGGCCTTTAATACTTTGAAGTGAATTTATTTTCACCTAATTTGTTGAGAATTTTTATCATAAAGCGATGTTACCTTTTGGAAAAAAGTTTTCTTCATCTATTTAAATGTTATGCTTGATCCTGGGTCTGTCATTCTGATCAGAAGCTGACAGGTGCATCCATTCCTAGAGAAGAGCATGAGAACGTCAGATCTCACGTTCCGTGAACATGACCTGCTTATGATGTCCACTCTCAGTGTCTGACTCCCTGAAGTAAATTGTGGCCCAGGAACTGTCATCTGCTGTCTTCACTGAATTATGCCAAATGTCTGAAAACTGCATTATATATACGTGATGAATAAATAAGCCCTAACTACAACCTCTTTAGCTATGTCTGAGTGTGCCTGGGGCACACTCAGAGAGATAACAGGATCTCTCTGTTTCAAGGACAAAGTTCAGCTAACAGGAAGCTCAAACGCCCTTTACAAATGTAAGAACATGTTTGTTTTCTATATAATTGTCCAATTATAGAGGGACATGAGTCATTGTGACATGAAAGACCTTCTGGGGTGAAAGAAGAGAAAAAAAATAATAAATACAAACAATCAGAGCATGCCCCAGCAGCCTTTCCACAAAGCCAAGCATTAGGGATCCACTTTTCATGTTTTATGCCATTCATTTCTCACAAAAACCATATAAGGTTGTGGGGGAAAGTTAAATATTCAATTTGAATTCAATTGAACATGGACAAAAGCAATGGTCACTAAGTCCCAGAACAGGTTGCATGAGCCGCTTGAAGCATTCGTCCAGCACTGTTTTGGAGAAGTATCTGTTTCAATCTATTCCTATATGTTATTGAAAAACAACAGACAATTGCAAAAACAAGTTAACCTTTTCATGTTCCTTGAGCCCAGTTGTGAAGAGCCCTCGTGACTGGGCCTCATGCCAAACAACTCATTCCAAAAAGAGCTAGGGCCCTAGGCCACGCCGAAAGTTCATAAGACCTCTTCTTGTCTGTGCACGGATGGGTGACCTACTCTGGAGTCGAGGCTATTGCTTCCCCGTCTGGTAATGAATCCTCTGCAGTCTGGTAAACGTAAATATGTATATATGTTTCCCTTCTCCCCTTCCCATTGCAATTTGCTTATTATAGCTGCACTGCCATTTGCATGAGATAAGGCTTGTTTACCCTTAAAGGTTTTTTTGTGTGTGTGTTTTCTTCTCCCCTTGCACGTCTCTCGTACAGAACAGAGGCTCATTTTACAATTCTCTATAGAGAATTGCAACTGCAAATTGAGGCTGATAAAGATGCACTGGTATCCTAAGACACAGTTAGTAGCTGGCAGAGTCACCACTGTGCCTTGGAGAAGACATATGCTCAACTACTACACAGCTGGTCCAGAAACTATAGAGTGGTGGGGAAGTCCTGGTAAAAGTTGAGAAAAATGTTAAAGAAGAAGAGAGTTTGACCCTGGAAGGTGCTGTCAGGGACTTTGTCAGCTTCTCCGTTGTGCCTGGTTTGGCGCATTGGCATCATTCACACCTCTAGGTTCAGAATAGACTCATTTCCTCTTGGGGAGGGGACAAGACCTTTCATGGCAAGACCATGAAACACCAGAGGCCTGGAATGTGGAGCTCAGATCAGGAAATCCCCATCCTTCAGAGATTTGGGCATGTGGAGGACATGGGTGTTTATGGTGAAAAAGATTTTAGGCCTCTGATATCAAACTTAATGTGCAGGTAGAGAATAATTAAACCATGAATACATTCAAGGCCTTCACGATATCATATCAGCTGTAAGATAACAGCACCCACTTGTATTAATAATCTTTATGAAGAACATTATCCCAGAGAATTCTCAAAAAAACATTCTCAGTCTACAAATGAGAAAACAAGGCTCTGTGATGTCAAATGGCTGCTCAGAAAAACACAGGTAAGAATGAGAATCTTCCACGGTGAGGGTTGCATGAAATTCCCTTTAAGCTACCTGAGGCTCTATGTCTGTCCCTGACATAGAGGAAAGGGCATGGGGAAGCCTCACTTTCTTTCTATTTTAGAGACAGGGCACAGGACAAGATACCCTAAGACAACCCTTTTGACTTAAAGCAACTTAACTGGGTCTTTTAAAACCTTAAAAGGAGTCTTGAGAAACAACTACAGCAACCCCACACCTGACAAAGGTGTCAGTGCTCGGGGACTCCAAGGTGAGAGAAACCCCTCAGAGGGCCAAGGAATTGAGCAGGTTAACTGAGGGAACAGAAAATCCAAATAGGTATAAATCAACTGAAAGGTAACTCAAATATATCAGTTGAAAAATTGAAATAGAAACATAATTTTTTGCCACATAGATAGCAGATTGACAAAAAAATTAAAAGAATGTTAACATCCAAGGGGGTCTGGATACACAAAAGTAGATAAATTCAGAAACTACTATTTACAGTATACCTTTCACAACCCTTTTGGAATATATTCCGGCTTTACCTATTAAAACTTTACACTTTCCCACTCTTTCACTGAGTAATCATTTTCCTGGGAGACTATAATCTACAAGGGATTAGTAAATGTTGTGAGCTAGATTGCATTCCCTTCCTAAAAATTATATGTTCATGTCCTAACACCTAGTGCCTCAGAACGTGACTATATTTGAACATATAGCCTCTGCAAATGTAGTTAAGTGAATTAATTGGGGTGCATCCTAATTCCAGATGACTGGAGCCCTTATTAGAAGAGGCAGGAAGGACAGAAAAGCACAAGAGAAGATCTTGTGAACACAGAGATAGAAGATGATCATCTACAAGCCAAGGATGGAGACCTCAGAGAAACCACACAGCCAGTAGCTTGAGGTTGGATTTCTAACTTCCAGAATTGTGAGACATTCCATTTTTGTCGTTAAAGAACTTCAGCCTGTGGTACTGTATTACGGAAGTCATAGCAAACTGTTACAGCCTATTAGGACACAGATAAGATATTCCCTGTAGCGGCCAGGCATGGTGGCTTACACCTGTAATCCCAGCACTTTGGGAGGCCAAGGCGAGTGGATCATGAGGTCAGGAGATGGAGACCATTCTAGCTAACATGGTGAAACTCTGTCCCTACCAAAAAAAAAAAAAACACACACACACACAGAAAAAAAATTATCTGGGCATGGCGACAGGCGCCTGTAGTCCCAGCTACTCAGGAGGCTGAAGGAGGAGAACGGTGTGAACCCAGGAGGCGGAGTGCAGTGAGCAGAGGCTGTGCCACTGCACTCCAACCTGGGCAACAGAGCAAGACTCCGTATCAAAAAAAAAAAACAACAAAAAGTATATTCCCTGTAACATGGCTAAAGTGGAAATAGAATTTACTATGTCAGGCTCAACCAGTATTAAAAGGCTAAATTACTGAGGGAAAGGCTCCACTTATGGAATCTTATGAAGACATATGAGGGCAAATCTCCTGTCCTGATGAGGCTATAGAGGTGGGCTCTGGGAGACACATGTATAGAGTCTCATAAGACCTTTTTGCATAACTCCCACTTTTTGGGTAAAACCTCTCTCTGGTAACAGTGTGAACTTCTAAGACTTAGAGAAGGTCTGGCAAGGCAATGAAGCTGCCTGCTACAGGAAGTATCTGGGGTGGGTAGATATAACAATAAAAATAATAGCAACATGCAAAGATACTCACAACCTAATGTAAAGTAAAAACAACACAGAAGTGTTTCTTTTGACATTCCTGCAAGCATATGACTGGTTACTGTGCACCTAAGTTGCCATTATGGACTAATGGAGGCCAGATTCCTCTGGGAAGGAACTGTGGGTACTTAATGGAGAAAGCCCTAAACGGTTTCTGGGGAATCCTCACATTTGGGTCATGGTCCTGGGCTTCCCTGGTCTTTTCCATTTGGAGACCTCTCTGTGCCCACCTTGACTCCAGACTAGCACGGGCCATGGTTGTTGGCATGGTGCACCTGCCTTTTGTTCAATGAGATAGAGTAGTTGGACTCATCAAACAGCTCCTCAGGGATCTCCTGAATAGAGTTCTGCAAAGAGAGTGCCTGGAAGCCTGGCCAAGAGGCATCAATGGCATCCTGGCTTTCCCCGCAGAGGAAATTCCAGTTAGAAAGTCTACTCCCCATATCAGGCACATAGGAGCATTTGCATAGACCTCCAGCCAGGGAGAAAACAAGATGACAGCTTGAAGCCTTAGAATAAACATCTGAACAGACAAAGGTGATCCCCAGCACTCACCTTCCCCTCCTGCCAGCTGTAACCTGTGGTGTAAATTTGACAGGATTTTAGCCTCCCAATATATGGAAACCTGCTCCTGTCAAGAAAGGACCCATTATCTCTTTCTTTCCCACGAGACGTGGCGATGAGGAGGGGTGTGTGGCTACCGAGATGATATCAAAGGTGAGGCCTGGCCTGGATAGGCCTGCCATGGATGGCCTTGTGTTATCCATGGGTAACCCCTTCCAAATGGCCAGAAGAGCCAGTGGTGCAGAATGAGCACTGTCTCCATCATAAAAATAAGTTTCTCAGTTCAAGCCTTCCTGAGATGAGAGCCTCAGAAATTCAAGACATAGTAGGAGAACATCTTGCTGTCTTCACACTCTCCTTAGTAAATACAAGGTTGTCTCTAGAATGAGGGCTCCAGGTTACCAGAGTTCTCAACTTCCTTTGAGTTTGTAACTAAGGAAGTGAGGTCACTTCGAGATTCCATCACCTGCGCTCCTGTGTGGGAAAGGCACGAGGGGAAAAGAAAAGGCACCCACAATAGTTTTAAGGATAAACAGCCTTTATCCCAAGTGTATGGCAATGCAGACATGATAAGCAAATAATATAATAAGCAAATTGCAATGGGAAAGAGAGAAAGAAAATATATATATGTATATTTATATGTATATTTTATATATATATACATATATATGCATCTATATATGTATATATACACATTTATATACATATATATATGTATATTTACACTCACCAGACTATGGAGGATTCATTACCAGATTGGGAAGCAAAAGCCTGGGCTCCAGAGTCGGCCACCTGTCCATGTACAGAAAAGGAGAGGTCTCATGAAACCTCGGCACAGTCTGGAACCCTAGCTCTTTTCGTAATGAGTTGTTTGGCATGAGGCGCAGTCACAGGTGCCCTTCACAACTGGGCTCAAGGAACACAAAAGATCGACTTGTTTTTGCAATTATCTGTTGTTTTTTCAATCACTAACGTATAGGAATGGATTGAAAGGTTTCTCTGAAACAGCGCTGGATGAATACCTCAAGGGGCTCATACAACCTGTTCCAGGACTTGGTGACCATTGTTTGTGCCCATGTTCAATTGAGTTCATATTAAATATTTAACTTTTCCTCCACCTTAGATTCCCAATTCTCAGAACCATGTCCACCACCACAGGGCCTGGCTGGGAATATTGTCACTCATAGAGTTTAGAAGATGCAATGCTGGTCAGTGGTGATGCTAGGGTGTTGGATGAGGACAGCTGGGACAGTCCCTCCAGGTTGAGGGAGGAGTTGGCCTCTCTTGCGGGGTCCTTGGCATGTCATTGCCCCTTTGGGCCTCTGTTTTCTTATGTGGAAAATGTAGGAATGATGAGCCTGTTGGGCAGGCCTCACAAGGCGATCATGGGGCTCAGGGAGAAAGAGAATCTGAGGGTGCTTGTGTCTGGCTCATCCTGAGAGGGATGACGGTGACAGCAATCATGACAGCCACATGAAACCGAGGTGTTAAGAGGCCTTGTGAGGTAGTTGGTTCCCACCACACTTTCCAGTTGAGGAAAGAGCTCAGGGAAACCCGACTGCATGCCCAAAATGACACATCCAGGGAGTGTTGGACCTGGGAGGGAGTCTAGAGTCAGAGCTCACTGGAGGTGGTCAGAGCACTAGACAAGCTGACTCAGGCCACTTATCCGTGTCCAAGGTTAGTGTGGCTGAGGCACAACTGAAAGAAGCATATTTTCACTGACCTTGTCCCTCATCCTAGCAGATGGAGACCTATAAGTTGTCTACCCTGTAGCGGAGCCCCAGAGAGCCCAGATGAAGCTGTGACAGCAGAAGGTGAATGTACCTGTAGTGGGGAAGGGCTCCAGGGTTTCAGAGAACAGAGCTTATTTCTCCCAGCTGGAGACCTCCAAATCAAAAAAGCAGAGGGGCTTTCTACTCCAGCCCTTTTCTCCTGGGGCTGCAGTGCCTAAAACACCTTCATTAGACAGACCAGAGGAAGGCCTGGGAGAGCTGGGCTCCCTGTGGCTTTTAAAACAGGTGGAGCCAGGGACCACATGACCTTGTGGCTTATTAAAATCCCACCAAGGAGGTAATTATGGTGAGGTTAATGGCCATAGAGGACAGCTAATGGAAAGACATAGAGAATTGGGAAAAGAGAGCTGAGGGTTTTCAGCTACTCCAAGTGGGTAACCTAGGTAGAGGGCGCCAGGAGGCAGGGGTTTATAAGATTTCAGGGGACAGGACTTGGGTGGGCACCTGAGAGCAGGTGCTCCTCACCACTACCACTCTGATGGTGCAGGTGTCATGCCCTCTCTGGAGACATTCCTCACTGACCTGGTGATGCTGGACATTGCCATGAAGGAGTGTGTGGATGTGAGTGAGCCTGGAGCAGACGGGTCAGGGACCAGGATCCTGAGGTCTGGGAGAAGAGAGTCTTGAACTGAGTTCCTAGATCTCAGTCCTTGCCAAAATTTCTTGCAAGGGCCTCACAGCCCTCCCCACCCCGTAAACAGGGTATTTTACTCATGAGTGATGGAGGCTGAACAGCAGCCATCAGTCCCACTCCCTGAGTAGTGAAGCTGCAGAGCTGCAAGGCCTCTTTTGTGCACATTCTCTGACCCTGGTGGCTCTGTTGGTGGTGAAGCTTGGAAATCCCAGGAAATGGAGGCTACTCATGGACCAGCGGACCTTTCTGATGGTCTTTGGCTTTCTGTCTTCCAGAGAAATATGATCAAAACCCAGAAAAACACAAAGGTGAGCAGTAGCTGAAGTCCTCACTTTGCGGGAGGGTGGAGGTGGAAATCAGAAATCACCCTGGGCAGGACATTCCCTGGTCCCGTCTTCCACATCTAAGATTTATTGAAAGGGAGTAATACACAGAGAAGGAGGAGACCTATCCTAATGCAGGGTGCAGTCCGGGGAGTGAAGTTGATGACAAGTTCCTAGAGGGAGGGCTGTTTACATTCAACTCTGAGAACAAGTTAGGGCTGCATGATATTGGAGGAGAGGTGACAGCCTCTTAAAAGAAACACCCCATAGACCAGCCCTGCTCCCTTCTTCTTTTATAAGGCCCCTACAGAGTCTCTCACCCAGGCCCTGTCAGCATCCTGTCTTTCCCTCTGTCTCCAGAAGATTAAAGTCCTCCAGGAGATGCAGCGGTTCCAGATAGCTGGAAACAATCATCATCTTCAGACTCAAGAGGAATTTCTGGCTTGGTTCCAAGCCTGGAGCAGCACAATCAGAATAAAAGGCAAAGACCTAGCAGATGAGCAGAGGGCAGGAGGGGAGCCTGTCTTGCCGCCAGCCTCACACAGCCTGTGGCCATGGTTCCCTGGCCGGCATCAGGCCCTGTTGCAGCTGGACCCCAGCTGCTGGGGAGGAACTGGGGGACCTGAGGTGTGGCTTCTGGAACCTCACAGCTGTCACTCTTCTCTGAAGTTGCTATCCATGAAGAACAGGCTGTGATAAAATCTCAGAGCCCTTAAGTGCCTGTTGTTGGAATTGCTTTCATGGTTCACTGAAGTTTGTACTAAGCATGGGCTCTGGAAGTCAGGCTGCTCGAATAGGGTCCCAGCCGCACCATTGACCAGCCCTGCGAGTGGGGCAGAAAGCTCACTGCTCTGGCACTTGAGGCATCACGTCGTAAATTTAATGCACCCAATCCCCTTTTCACTGTTACCTACCTTTCTCTATAATCACCATGACCTGATCTCTGCTAGCATTTTTCTTAAAATGGATAAACATATGTTATATAGTATACATTATTCTTCCTCATGATTTTTTTGCTATATTGTATGTTTCCACTCATAAGAGATATTTAGAGCAGTTAAGTTCATAGAAACACAAAGTAGAAGAGTAGTTCCCAGGGACTACACAAAGGGCAATGGGAAGGGAGTGCTGTTTACTGGGTACAGATCTTCAGTTTTAAAAGATTGAAAAAAAGTTCCTTATGAACGTGGACAATCGTTGCAAAACAATGTGAATGTATTTAATTTCTTTAAACTGCACACACACAAAACAATACTAAAATGGTTAATTTTATGTATTTTCATATTTTACTAAAATGTAAAAACTACTTTCTAAAATGAACAGACTATAGCTGCTTGCAAATGGTGGGTGAATATCACAAATGTAATGTTGCATAAAAGACAGTAGACATGCCAGCTTGGGCAACATGGTGAAACCCTGTCTCTACCAAAAACACAAAACAATTAGCCGGGCATGGTGGTGCAAGGCTGCGGTCCCAGTGACTCAACAGGCTGAAGTGGAAGGATATCTTAAGCCTGGTAGGCAGAGGTTGCAGTCAGATCATGCCACTGCACACCAACCTGCAGAAAAGAAAGAAAAAAGAAGAGAGAAAGAAAGAAGGAAGGAAAAAGAAAGAAAGAAAGAAGAAAGAAAGAGAAAAAGAAAGAGAAAGAAAAGAGATAAAGAAAGACAGAAAGAAGAAAAGGAAAGAAAGAAGATAGAAAAGGAAAGAAAGAAAATAGATGTACAAGTATACATACTATATAATTTCGTTTATATAAAATACTACAATCAAATAAAACTGAGGTTCTGACTTCCACTAACTGTGGAGTAGCTTGTTCAACTCTCACAAATAACGATGATGAAACTTGAATAAAATATATTATTTTAGAAAAACGCCTATGCATAATACATATATGACATATGTGTTTAACAAGTGAATGAAGATTTCAGCTATGCCCACTGTAGCGGAGATAAGCATTGGTTTGACACTAGCCCAATGAACCCTGTTTATAAAACAAAAGTCTTCAAGGTAAAACAACAAAATCCAGAGTTTCTATCTATAATTGTCATTTATAGTTTCTAGTACACAATTTTAAAATCCATAAGACTTGTAAAGAAACGTGAAAATGTAATCCATACACAATATCAAAAGCAGGCAGTAGAAGCTATCCTAGGATGTTGCAATCAGCAGACAAGAATTTGAAGGCAGTTTTTATGAATAT
The DNA here is from genome assembly GCF_029289425.2 of Pan paniscus. Classification (NCBI taxonomy): domain Eukaryota; kingdom Metazoa; phylum Chordata; class Mammalia; order Primates; family Hominidae; genus Pan; species Pan paniscus. The sequence goes on along the minus strand of NC_073273.2, from coordinate 30,961,299 downwards.
GTTCATGGGGAAAAAAGAAAATATTCTGTTCATAAACAAACAGATGTGGAACTTCAGCAAAGAAATGAACTTATATATAAAAAAAAAATAGATAAGGAAATGAAAAAAAATTTTGAGTTTGTCCACAGATTTAAAACAGAAGACACAGCAATAGAAATTATCAGTCTGGGGATAAAAAAGTACAAAAAGTTTAAAGGAAATGAACAGAGTTCTCGAGACCTGTGGAATGATTGAGTCTAAGGAGAAGGGAGAGACAAAAAAAAAAAAAAAATTAAATAGGGAACAAAAGCAAATCAAAAACTAATAGCGGAATACTTCCAAAAACTATCCAAATACCTAAATATTTATATCCAAAAGGTCAATAAATACAAAACAAAATACAAATAAAACCACAGCAAGGCCATATCGTGGTTTATGAAACAGTCAAGGCAGGAATTTTGCTTGACTTGCTATGATTTCTAATTGCTACTATTTATGGATACTATGGAAATAAATAGTAAATAGAATGGAAGATAGGTTATTCTCAGAGTTTTTTTTTTTTCTTTTTTTGCAAAGATGACTGTTATTAAAGGTAGATGACTTTCCAGCTGTCGAAAGGGGCGTGGCAGGGGAGGGGCGAGGAGAAGGGTCGGGGCTGAGGGAGGGGCCCTGCAAAGGTCTGGGCGCGCCCAGCTCTCCGCGAGCAAGCGTTATGGCAATGCTGGGCAGGCTGTCGGAAGCTCCCGGGCTCTATCTTGTCAGAGAAAAATCAAACTTCAGGCACACAGTCGTGCAACTGGCACGTGGGGAGACTGTGTCACAATTACAAGTGAGACCACCTGCCCTGGCCATGCTGTCTCCTCGCACGCAGAAGTTTGGGAACAGATAGGCTCCCCACAGCAGGGAGGAATTGCACTGGAAACATGGAGGGGCGGAGGAGAAGATGAAATTTTCCCCGTAGTGTTGGAACTGTAGTCTCAGAGAAGATGAAACTTACCCCGTAGTGTTGGCACTGTAGTCTCAGATCCACTCCCAGCCTTTTTGTCGCGACAGTCGGACTATAATCCCAGCATGCGCTGGGCTTAGGGGCGGTGCCCAGCCCTGGAGGAAAGGTCAACAGGGTGGGTTCCCTGGCATGGCATCCTGGGAGTCATAGTCCTTAAACGGTTTCCAGCACGTCGATCGCAAGGCTACCGAACTACAATCCCGGGATGCACAGGGATTGGGGCGGTGTTTAACGCGCCGGGTGGGGGGGGGCGGGGGGAAGGATAGAGAGGCGCGTCCCTGGCCAGGCATGCTGGGAGTTATGGTCTCTTAACGGTTTCCAGCGATTGGGCCCCGGCCTGCACACTACAATCCCAGCAGCCACCGGGCTTCGAGGCGGTGTGTAGCACTGGAGGGAAGGATAGGGAGGTGCGTCCTTAGCCAGGCGTGCTGGGAGTTATGGTCTCTTAACAGTTTCCAGTCCGTTGGTCTCAGGCCTACCTGACTACAATCCCAGCATGCGTTGGGCTTGGGGGCGGTGCGCAGCCCTAGAGGAAGGATCGGGACGGCGGGTACCTCGCAAGGCATCCTGGGAGTCATAGTACTTTAAGTATTTCCGGCCCATTGGTTGCGAGGCCAACGGACTACAATCCCAGCATGCGCTGGGTTTGGGGGTGGTGTGTAGTATGGCAGCGAAGGATAGGGAGGCGCGTCCCTAGCTAGGAGTGCTGGGAGTTATGGTGTCTTAACGGTTTGCAGCCCATTGGTCGCCGACCTGAGAACTACAATCCCAGCATGCGCTGTCTGTCCTCCCCCGTGGTGCGCAGCTCTGGAGGAAGGGACAGGGCGGTGTGGGCCTCCGCCTTTCCTAAGCGGTGCCACCCCATCGCCAAGGGAGTCCGGAGAAGGACTTGAGGGGCAGGTCTGGCTGGGCGATGAGGACGGTGTGACGCTGCGAAGTGCACCTCCCTTGCTCAAATCGGAGGGGTCTGGTCCTCACTGAACAGCCCGCTGAACATCTCGGTGTCCTCTCACATACACACCCGCGGGGGGTTTCCAGAGCATCGCACCTCTTCCAGCCCAGGGAGCCGCCTGCTGTGCTAAACTCTATGGGAACTGAGACATCCATCTGCTGCGTGGCCCACCCGTGCGCAACTTCAGAGCTTTCAGGGGGTGATGCAGGCTGTGGCTCCTTCGCGAAAATGTCACCCTCTACAGCGCCTTTCCTGTGATATAGAAGTTGACGCGTGAGAGAGAGTATTTATTGGGTTACCCAGGATCTGCTAACAGCAGAGGAGAAAACCACAATTTCCAGGCATCATAATCTACCTAAAGATGATGGTTTAGATGTTTTACAGTTGAAATCACCAGCCTCACCTCAACTGAGTCCTGACTGACGAGTGTCTCAAAAACACAGTTGGTGACCTGATCCCTCAGGAACAAGTGGTGCTGCAGCTTTGAGGGGATGCCTTTCAAGGTGCAGAGCACTTGGGCAGCATTGGAAGTCATTCATGTTTTACATCTCTGCTTTGGATGGAAAGTTGATCACCCACAGCCGTTGGGGATGTACCTTAATATGCTGGGGCTTATCCGTTAAATTTTTCTGTCTAGACAATGAAAACCCAGGTAACCTCTTAATAATTGACGTCCCTAAGTTCCTTATGTCCTCAGGATGGTTCCTTTTGTTCCCAGATGTTACCAACTTTCATGATGCATCTAATCTGTACAAACCTGTGTATTACTCTATGTGAAAAGATACTTTGTTCAAATTACATGTTCTTATAATTTTCACTTGTGATTAGTGAGTATGGGACACTATTTAAAAAACCTGAAAAACCTCATCATAGCAATTGAATCGTGTTACTGTACTTTATGAGGAATTAACCGCTTTAGGATTAATTACACATGGGTTCATCAGCACATTTGTAAAGAAAGGAAGAAAAACTGTATGGCCTTTATGAAATTGGAAAAATAAAGAACTATATATAGGGAGACCACAGCACAATACTAGGGCCCTTCTCTTATTTTAAATAGACTCTATGGGGTCGAATGCCTGCATTCCTAACCTGTCCTGCAGTATTGTCATTCTACTCTTCACTGTGTATTTATGTGGGGGTTTCTGAATTCACTGGTCCACAGCGTGGGGATGTTGTAACATGAGCGTATCCGTCATCTGTCACCTTAATAATTAATGAAGAGAAGAGCCTTGAGATCTGTGTTCAGATGCACTGCTGCTGAGTATGTGCCTGCAAAGACACTGCCCACAGCGGTGGTCTCAGAAAGCTGAACCTGATGCCACCACAAGCTGCTGTTCACAGATCTCGGTCCTCCTTGTGATTTGAGTCTCCTGCTTAGATTTATGGTTGTGAGCCTGCTATGCTCACCCCATTTATGGTAGTATCTTTTGTGTTGCCTTTTCCATTCCATTTGTTTCCTGGGAACTCACTGTGTAGCTGCAATTCGGAGAATATGTCGGATTCCACCCCCCACTACCTAAGTCACTGTACACTGGTCACATTTGTGTCATGTTGTCAGACTCCACGCTCTTCCTCTCTAATGGAATTTGTTGAAGAAGTATAGTTACCTGTAGATCTCCTCAGTGTAATGTGGCTGGGATTCATTATGAAGCTGGGCATGTTGTCCTTGGCCTCGTTGACATTATTCAAAATACCTTTCCCATATTTTGAAGTTTGATACTATTTTGTTAATGTGAACACTTGCCATAGCAGGCTTTATTAAATATCTTTGTGAATTTAACTGTCAAAACAACTTATGAAGTAGGCACATGATCCCCATTTTACAGGTGAGGAAACTAATGTTCCAAGATTTTGCGTAATTTAATTAACTTTACACAACTTTCTGGTGCATTTTGAATCTTAAGTTGGATCTCTGCCTCCACAGTGTGTGGGCTTACCTCCTTTTCTATTTTGTGCCTCTCTGCTAGCATCTGCAAGGGTACATGTTTTATTTTTAGTACATCTTTTACTTGATGGTAGGAAACTTGACAAACAGGTCCTCAGTGGGAGAGAAAACTCACTGGAATTTGTCCTTCTCTCTGCTTCTTCTTACCCTGGCAGGTGAGAGAGTTATCAAGTGAGATGGAGCAGTGGTAGATCCTGAACAGTCCTCACCTGGAATATTGGTTATTATAAAAAAAATAGTCCTCTCACTTTTTACAAGTGTAATTTCTTTGCCTTAAAGTTTTGTCTGGGCTTTCTCTTACAGGTTCCTGTGAATGAAGTTGCAAATATTGATGAAGATAATACTACTGCCTTGCTGTCAAACAGTAACAGTCGCCTTTTTTTTGTATCTCCAATTATAAATGCAATACATACTGTAAAAAGAAAAGAACACATCATAAATATCTTTATAAAGCAAAAGTCTTGGCTGGTGGCCAGGAGCAGTGACTCATGCCTATAATCTCAGCACTTTGTGAGGCCGAGGTGGGTGGATCATGAGGTCAGGAATTTGAGACCAGCCTAGCTGACATGGTGGAACCCCGTCTCTACTAAAAAATACAAAAATTAGCTGGTCTCGGTGGCGGGTGCCTGTAATCCCAACTACCCACGAGGCTGAGGCAGGAGAATCACTTGAACCCAGGAGGCGAATGGTGCAGTGAGCCAGGATCATGCCACTGCACTCTAGCCTGGGCAACAGAGTAAGACTCCATCTCAAAAACAAAACAAAACAAAAAACTTGGTTGGCATAGTGGCTCAATCCCAGCACTTTGGGAGCCCAAGGCAGGTGAAATGTTTGAACCCAGAAGCTCAACTCTAGTGTGGGCGACATGGTAAAACCCTCTCTCTACAAAAATACAAAAATTAACCAGTTGTGGTGATGTACACCTGTATTCCCAGCTACTAGGGAGGCTGAGGTGGGAGGATTGTTTGAGCCTGGGAGGCCAAGCTTGCAGTGAGCTGTAATCACACCACTGTGCTTCCATGTGGGCAACAAAGTGAGACCCTGACCCAAAAAATAAAAATATAATAAACTGAAAGTCCCCTTTATTCCCTTCTCTTCAAACTCATTTTTTTTTAATTTGAAAAAACTGTTAAGAGGTTGTTTTTTATTCTTCTGGCTAAGTTGTATAAATTTCTTTTTTTTTTTTTTTTTTTTGAGACAGAGTCTCACTCTGTCACCCAGGCTGGAGTGGTGTGGCACGATCTCGGCTCACTGCAAGCTCTGCCTCCCGGTTTCATGTCATTCTCCTGCCTCAGCCTCCCGAGTAGCTGAGACTAGAGGTGCCCGCCACCACACCCGGCTTATTTTTTGTATTTTTAGTAGAGACAGGGTTCCACCGTGTTAGCCAGGATGGTCTTGGTCTCGATATCTGGCCCATTGATCTGCCCACTTCGTCTTCCCAGAGTGCTGGGATTGCAGGCATGAGCCACCACGCCTGGCCTGTTCTATAAATTTCTAAGTGATACACATAAAGTTTATTTTTAAAATTACACTATATTTTTTAAAATTTACTTTTTCTCCAGGTGTATTCTATCTATCTATCTATCTATCTATCTATCTATCTATCTATCTATCTATCTATGAAAAGGCCTTGTTCTGTCACCCAGACTGGAGTTCAGTAGCTCAATTATGGCTCACTGCAGACTCAAACTCTCAGGCTCAAATGATTTTCTAACTTCAGCTTCTGAAGTAGCTGGGAGTACAGGTGCATGCCACTATTCCTGGTTAATTTGTAGTTGTTTTTTGTTTTTTTTGTTTTTTTTCTTTAAGCAGGGTCTCACTCTGTCACCTGGGCTGGAATGCAATGCACAATCACAGCTCACTCTAGCCTTGACCACTCAGGCTCAGGCAATTCTCCTGCCTCAGCCTCCTGAGCAGCTGGGACCACAAATGTGTATTAGCACACTTGGCTGTTTATTATTATTTGTAGAGACAGGGTCTCCCTATGCTGCCCAGGCATGTTGTGAACTCTTGTGCTAAAGCAGTCTGCTACCTCGGCCTCCCAAAGTGCTGGAATTACAGGTGTGAGCCACCACAACTTACCCAGCCTTTTTACTTTATGTAAGAATAGCATCAGTGTATTAAAAACATAATGGAAATTATTTATGGTGTCTTTTCAATTCTTATGCATTAAAGTTCTCTTATTAGAGCCTTTTATTAACGGTTATAGTGTATTTTCTGTAAAATTTTACTGTCATACACTACATGCCAATGATTCAAGATACCGGAACTTCATGAATGCACAGTCACAGTAGAATATTTTAGTTATCTAAGAAATATTTTTATAAATGATATATCAAGTTTATATGCAAGATAGCTGGGTCTAGTAGCAGGTGCTTGCAATCTCAGTGAAGGCTGAGGCAGGAGAATGGTTTGAACTCAGGAGGCGGAGGTTGAAATGAGCTGACATCTCGCCACTGCACTTCAGCCTGGGTGACAGAGCGAGACTCTGTCTCAAAAAAAGAAAAAAAACTTTGCCTGCAAGATTTTATGAGTAAGTATGTTTCTTACTTTTCTTTACAATTCCATATTACTGTCTCGATTATTTAGAATAGGTTCCAGGGAAGCAGTTGATTTCATTTTGCGTTTTACGTATGTATTATAATTTTGGATGCTATAATTTCCAACTCTGCCTGTACACTTCAAGTCAATGTGGATTTTTTTTTTAATAGTACAAACTGTTCATAGATTCACCTTCATAATGTTAAAAGCAGTGGCAGCTCCTGGTTTAAAAAGGGAACAGTGGAAGCAGCAGGCCATTTTATTTAAAATTGCGTTAGATTTTTCAGATGGATGATAGTTAAGATCATTAAATCCCATTACTGCTTCTAAGATTTCCACAAAATAACACATTAAATCCTCAGTCCTAAGCAATCACGACAGAGATTCAAAATTGCCTCTTAATGTCAAGGTAAACAGCGCAGTTTCTTCTCTTGCAATAAAGGTACATCATTTGATATACAAGGGAGCATCGCAGTCAGACACTTACAAGATCGTGCTGTAGAAATAACTTCCATGTTTTCATCCGCCATGGGTATCCTCACCTCTGTCTCCCATGCACTAACACTATCAGTTTCCTCATGTGTCCTTTCTACTTTCTTTGAAAGAGGATGCTGATTGCAGACAATACATGACAGAGGCATTTCAAATCAGAAAGGAGTTTCTTGAGATATACATGATTTTAGTTTTAAGTAGAATTTCCTGAAGGGTTTTAGTTACAATACCACGTTCAAGAGGATGGTGGTGAAACTCATAGTAAACGTTTGGCAAAACATAGATTATGGGGTAGCCATCTCCTAGAAACACTTCATCGGGGTTTATATATGACATGTGAAATATCGTAGGTTTAATCCTGGCACAGAACCAAAACTGAGTGCATTTCACTTGAACAGCTGACCAATCCCCAGCACAGGTCCATATCAAGAAACGGAGAAGAAAGAATCCATTTAACCCCAGAAACGTTTTCATTTGCCCAAATTGAAAAACAAATTTCACTCAGGCAACTAATGTTGGGTTTAATTAAAATATAAATCGGTCATACGTTTTCAAAATTAAATTATATGTGTGTGTGCTTGTCTCTATAAATATGTCCCTAACTTTGCTCATGGCTTATCTTCCATATTTTTTGGCTGATTTTCAGTGGTTGTTTTATCTTGTGTGGATGAATAGTCATTGTAATAGTCTTAATTTCACAAGGTGTTTAATTATAAATCTATACTTCCTTTGTGTGAGAGAAAATCTTTTGTGAACAAAATTTAATTTTTGGAAAGCTTTATAAGTCCATATTTTTTCTTTTAAAAATCGTGATTGTGGTAAAAACACATAATGTAAAATTTACCATCTTAATTCTTTTTAAGTGTATATTTCGTTAGTGTTAAGTACATTCACATAGTTATGCAAAAGATCTGTAGAACTTCTATGTCTTGCGAAACTAAAATTAAATTCCTTTTAAGACAACTGCCCATTTTACCATCTCTTCAGCCCTTAAGAAACACCATTCTAACTTTTTTTCCTATGAGTTTGTCTGCTTAAGATACCTGATTATTAATGGAATCATAGACTGTCACTTTGTTCCTGGCTTATTTCAGTTAACATGATGTTCTCAATAATTATCATATAATGTGACTTTTTAAAGACTGAATAATATTCTACTTTATGTATGTGTCACTTGTTATTAATCTGTTCATTGGTCAAGGGACATCTGGGTTATTCTGCCTTTTGGCTTGTGTTAGTAATGCTGCAATAAATTTGGGTGTGCAAATATCTCTTCTGGATCATGTGTTGTATATTTTAAATACATAGCCAGAATAGGGTTTGCTGGATTGTATAATGATCTTATTTTAAATTTTTTGAAGAGCTTTCATACTATTTTAAAAATAGGTTTGAGGTGGTAGATTATTGTGACTTTGCTTTGCATTTTTCTAGAAGAGAGATGTCGAGTATCCTTTTAAATGCCTAGTCATTTCTATATCTTCTTTGGAGAAAGTCATTTCAAACATTTGCCATTCTAAATCAAGTTACTAACTTTTTTTGTTGTTGAGTTTTAGGAATTTATATATTTTGAAAATTAACATCTACCAAATATGTGATTAGAAAATATTTTTACTTTTTTTTGTTACATGTATGTGTGTATGTATGTATGCACATATATAACCCTATACAAGGCAGGGTTTTCCTATGTTTTCATGGCTAGTCTCAAACTTTGGCCTCAAGTAATTGTTCTACCTTGGCCTCCTAAAGTTCTAGAATTATAGGCATGAGCCACCATGCCTAGCTTTCACCCACTTATTAGGTGACATTTGTATGCCACTAAATGTTTTATTTGATGTGTAGAATAGTTGAAGCTTAATGTAGTCCCTTTTTTTGTCGTTGTTCTTTTCCTTGTTGCATATGAATTTGATGTCAAACTTAAGGGAAGAGTTTTAAGACTTATGTCATAAACTTTTCCTCTATGTTTACTCCTAAGAATTTTATTAGTTTTTATGTTTAAGTATTGAATCCATTAAAAAAAAACTTTTCTTTTTTTATGTGATACAAAGGAAGCATCCAACTTTATTTTTTTCTCTGTAAATATTCAATTTGGAAAATTCTTTGTTAAAGAGATTCTTATTTTTCTATTGTGTGATCATGGAAAGCTTATGGAAGAGTATTTTATCACATATGCAAGGGTTTATTTCTGGGATCTCTATTCTGTTTCATCATCTATGTATCTGTTTTTGTGGCAATACTATATTTTTTTTTATTTTCGTAGCTTTGTATTATGATTTTAAATCAGAAAATTTAATAACTCTTTGTTCTTTTTGAAGGGTGTTTGGCTAGTCACATTTCCTAAGCAACCTTTATAATTATACACAAAAATTCTGCAAAAAAAATACCATTGGGATTTTGACAAAAATTACATTACATTTTTATATCATCATGAGTAGTAATGACAACAATTTTTTTTTTTTTTTGGAGGTGGAGTTTTAGTGAGTCACTGAGGCTGAAGGGCAGGGGTGTGAGATGTGCTCACTGCAGGCTCTGCTTCCCAGGTTCAAGCAATTCTCCAGTCTCAGCCACCAGAGTAGCTGGGAATACAGTCATGCACCATCACATCTCGCTAACTTTTGTATTTTTAGTAGAGATAGGGTTTTGCCATATTCACCAGGCTAGTCTCAAACTTCTGCTCTCAAGTGATCCACCCACTTTGGCCTCCCAAAGTCCTGGGATTACAGGCATGAGCCACGTGCCGGCCCTGACATCTTAACAATATTAAATCACCTGACACTTCAGCAAGACTATAGAAAGGTTTTGCTTAATTTCCTCTTATTTACGTATTTGCCACATTTTCTTGCTTTTGAATTCTAGTTTCATTTACTTTGTATGACTTCAGTTTTCTTAAATTTAATAAGACATGTATCCTAACAGAATGTACCCTGTGTGACTTAGAATATCGCAGATTTTGCTCCTTTCAATTGGAGAGTTCTGTAAATGCTGGTTGGGTCTATAGTGTTCAGGTTTGGCTTTCTTACTGATATTACATCTGACTATTCTAGTCGTTATTGAAAGTGGAGTCTTGAAGTCCACCATTGTTGTGTTGCTATGTATTTCTTGCATGACTTCTGTCAATATTTCTTTTACATATTTGAAAGACAAGAATCAATTGAACCTGGGAGGAGGAGGTTGAACTGAGCCTATCGCGAGATCGTGCCACTGCCCTCCAGCCTGGGAGAAAGAAACTCTGTCTCTAAAAAAAAAAAAAAAAAAAAAACAGAAAGATGTCAATGCTATTTATAGTAATATAAAAATTTAATGTAATTTTTGTCAAAATCTCATTGGTATATTTTTGCAGATTTTTCAAATTATATACATATATGATTTATAAATTATTGTTATAGATTCCTTGAAAGTTAATCCATCTCACCATTACATAATACCAATCTGTCTCGGCCGGGCGGGTGCAATGGCTCACGCCTGCAGTCCCAGCACTTTGGGAAGCCAAGGCGGGTGAATCATGAGGTCCAGAGATCGAGACCATCCTGGCCAACAAGGTGAAACGCCATCTCTACTAAGAAGTACAAAAATTAGCTGAGTGTGGTGGCGCATGCCTGTAGTCCCAGCTACTCAGGAAGCTGAGGCAGGAGAATCGATTGAACCGGGGAGGCGGAGGTTGCAGTGAGCCGAGATAGTGCCACTGCACTCCTGCCTGGTGACAGAATGAGACTCTGTCTCCAAAAACAAAAACAAAAACATAATACCAATCTGTCTCTTGTTCACATTTTTGATTTAAAATATATTTTGTTTAATATAATTATGACCATGGCCCTCCAATTGTAGCTACTCATTGCATAAAGTACATTTTCTTTATACTGTTACTTTCAACTTATTTGAGTTCTTAGAGCTGAAGTGACTCTTGTAGAGAGCACATTGCCGGATCTTCTTTGTTCTTAATACATTAAATTATTTATTAACTTTCTTTAAGGTATTTAGCTTTTTATATTTGAAGTAATTACTGCAGTTAATGAAGTTACTTTATTATTTGTAATTGTGTTCTGTGTTTCTTGTAGATGTGTTATTTATCATTTTTTCTCTTACTTCTTTATTTTTGTTTGTTGATTTTGTAGTGACATGATTGAATTTCTTTCTCATTTGCCTTTGCGTACATTCTACAGGTTTTTTTGGTAATCATCTTGAGAAATAAAGACTTCATAAATCATCTTAAAGTTATGACAGTATATAACAACTATATTTCAACTGAATGCAAAGTTGTACCTCTTCACATCCCCACCGTTTTATTAATATCACATATTATCTTTTCTTATTCTCTATGAACACACATTTATGCAGATTTTTGCTGCATTTTTTAAAGTCCATGGCAATATTTTGAAAATTTTGTGCACCATCATTATGACAGTAGAGATTTCTTTACCTGTTTATATATTTACCTTTAATATAGCACTTTCTATTTTCATGTGCTTTTATGATGCTGTGCAGCAACATTTCATTTTTTGACGTGATAGAGTTTCTTTAACGTTTCCTTTAGGACTGTTCCAGTGGTTAGTAACAGACTCAACTTTTATTTATTTTGGAAAGGTTTAGTTTTTTTATTTCTGAAGTGATATTATTCCAGTTGAAGGTTTTTGTTTGGAAGTATTTCTTCTTGTTTAATTACCTTGTCATCTGGGGATTTCTCAGCTACTTTTTAAAAATAACCGCTTTATTACTTTTCTCCTGTATTGTTTTTGTAAGATAACAAAAAATGTAAATATTTATATTTATAAATATAATAGTCCACTTGATGGTGTGCAGTACGTCCTATACTTTTTTCTACATTCTGTTTAAAAAATTTGTTTTTATCACTCAATATTTATAACTACAATGTCATTAATTGTGTAATTTTTTTCTCCTTTATTAGTCTGCTTTTGTGAGTGTTGATTAAATTTTTAATATAGTTATTATGTTCTTCAGATTCACAATTGTTGTAGGTTTTTAAAAATATTTTTATTGATATCTCATTTTCTTTATGTATCACTTCTTCTAATATTCTTTTGTTATCTGTGTTCTGTTTTTGTTCATTAAACAGTTTTTTTCTAATTACATTTTATTGAAAACTGCACTGAATGCTAAATGTCCATCTTTACAATAAACAACTACAGTAATGGTAACTCGTACTACACTACAACAAAACGTACTTCTGATAGCCATTATTTTTCTGTTTGGGACAATTTAAAAAATTTTTCTTTTCTTACAAAAACGTAAATGTACCTAATCAAAGCATCAAAATAGGCCATCTTTTTAAACAAAAAGACAATGATTCACAAAAGACTATGAACAGAACATGTAACTAATTGAGGCAAATCTAATAGAATTTGTTAAAATCAGTCACATCCAATACATCTGAAGTGTTCTTGTATAAAACACAACGTGAAGAAAAGAAGACTTTATCAATGTCTTAAAAAGTGGGTTTGTTCATAGAGCATCTGACAAGTTACCATTAAAAGTGTTTCCTGTGACATAAGAAAATGCAATATTATTTTTCTTGAACCCTTTTAGTGCAAGGGTTCAAGAAACCTTGAACCCTTTCCACTCAATAAAATAGCAGAGGATCTGAAACTGAGAAAATATACTTCATTACAAACAGCTTGTGAAACTTAATACTTTTTTTTTTTTTTTTTGCTTGCATTATCGGAGGCTTTTACTGAACTTGCAACCGACTTGCCTGCTCAGTATGCAGTTCAGATATGAGAGATGCTTCTCTGTACAGGGGCCGGTACTGTCTTCAATCCTATGGGTGCGGATGACTAACACAGGCACATAGTTTACTCCACATTTTCTAGTAATGTGATCTTCCTATTAGCAAAAAGCGGTAAACAGTCCCTGTAGACTGAAGGGACTCAAGTCACAAGATGGGGATTTCCTCCTCATGGTTTTTATTTTGATGTTTGAAGTCTTGATGCAACATTCTGAGCAGGGTGTTCCGGACCTGCTGTGCCCAAGGGACTGATAAAGCAAAAAGTTCTATTTATTCTTTGTGATTTGACGCACAGATGAAAAACAACACACAATAACGGAAGTTGGTCGTTAATAAATCACACTCTAGTCTTTCAGAGCTTCCGTAAGCAGACGACATCTTCAGTTTTCTAGCTCTTGTAGTTTTAGCACTGCAATACCAATGAGCCTATGTCCAGAATCAGCTAAAAAGAGCGTCAGATTCTTTTTCTCTTAGTTTATCTATTTTTCACTGTCTCTTGTTCCCAAGTGTATCTGAATGATTACCTTCCGGCATTGTCTGTTATTTCTCCTTGGCGTACTCTCGATTGTCCCCGTGTTTGACGGCTGGTTGGGAGAGGGCGCTTGGGAAGGATGTTCCACTGTGGGGAGTTTGTGAGTCACCGGGATGCCTCCAGGGAAGATCCCTTCCATGGATGCGGGAAGTCCTCCTGGAGCCACCCCCACGATGCCTGGATGAATTGCTTGCTGGTCTATTTCCCACCAAAGCACAGATATGACAAAAAATTCCTTGTTCACACAGTTTCTTAAGCTTCCTGGGATGCGGCCTGTGATGGCTCCGCAGATCTCCGTGGCAGCTGTCTCCCTCATCTCCAGTGACACCTGCTGGCTGTAGCAGGCAGTGTGAGGAGTGCAGATGAGATTGGGGCCATCTTTCAACGGACCCTGAGCAAAGCTAAAGGGCTGCGACTCATTCACGTCGAGGATTGCCCCTCGTATCCTGCCCTCCTTGAGGGCCTGTGCTAAGGCTTTCTCGTCCACCAGGCCACTACGGGCTGCATTCACAAGGAATGCTCCCTGCCTCATCTGCTTTATGGTAAAGTCATGGATAAGGTGGTGCTTAAGTTCGTGGAGACTGCAGTGCAAGGAGATGCAGTCGCTCTGCTACAGCAAATCCTGCAGGGTGTAGACCCTCTGCATGCCCAGGGACTGCTCGATCCCATCCTGCAAGTAGGGGTAATAAAATATGACGCTGAATCCAAAGGCTGTGGCTGGAACTGCGAAAGCCTGCTGCGTGCGACCCTAGCCGATGAGGCCCAGCGTCTTCCCACGAATGGGGGCCACTCCCGAGGCCACCTCGCAGATCTGCTCCGTTCTCTGAACCCGCTTGCCTTCCCACAGTGCCTGGTACAGCCATGTGTTCCTCCGGTACATGTTGAGGATGTGGCAGTTGGTGGAATTTGCTGTCTCTTCCACGGCTGCGGACGGGATGTTTCACACAGCAATTCCAAGCTCGCTGGCAGCCTTGATGTCCACGTTGTCATAGCCACTGCCCACCCCCACGATCACTCTCAAGGCCTTGAAATTTGCCAGATCCTCCCTGGTGAGGTGATGGTGTGGTACATCATGGAGCCCACGGCTCCGTTTAGAACTTTCTCGTGGATCTCCTGCGTGGACTGCATCACAGAAGGCCACGGTGGCCAGGTCCTTCAGGATGGGCATGTACACAGTGCAGTCACGGCCGACCAGGAACGCGGCCAGTGAGCGGGGGCTCAGGGGGTCTTTCATGATCTGGCGGCGAATTCCTTCACAAATTCTGTCCAATCGCTGTCTCTTGACTTAGCGCTTATCGACAAGGGCCATTCTTTACGGAACTTTGCAACTCTCAGCTCAAAAGGCAAAGCAGTCCTCTAAGAACTTAGGGGAACTCGCAGGAGTCTGTATGCATGATGCCACTATGAACCCAATATAAATTTGTTCACAAACTCTATAGTTCACACGATGGGCTGTCCGTCTTTTTAAGGGAATATAGCTTCATTGATTCAAAACCATTTAAGGTGATGAAACCCATTTGCTTGCAACTCAGCCACCATCGCGCAGTCAATCAAAAAATCTCACCACGACCCTAGGTCTGGAGCTCCTGGAGTCCGCGACCGCTGGGGGTGGAGGCGGCTTCGTCCTGGTGCAGCCAGGTGCCTGCTCCTGCTCTGAGACTTGGGCGTGGGTTGGGGGTCCACCCGGGTGTCCTGCATGGTGTCGAGTCTCCTCCCTTGCGGGGGCCCTGCGGACCGGAGGAGTGTCCATGTCATTAAGGAGCTTTGATAATTATTTTGATTTTTGAAATTATATAATGCGAATACAACAAAAACAACAAAGAATAAACCTACAAATTTTGACCTTTAAAAGTCAACAAATATTTTTAAAGGTCAATATTTGTAGGTTTATTTTATTTCTTCATTTGGGACATGTTTTCGTCCTTTTCTGTATGCCCTGCAATCTTTTGATGAGATTCAGAAATTTATAAAACAACTGTGTAATGTAGTATGTACAAACTTTCTTACTACAAGATAATACAACAATCAGTGAGGCTGTACATCCTGGTGCTTCATTAACAGGGTCCTCAATGTGTCTTCTGTGGGCTTGTGTGTGTATTTTTAAGGTAAAGATATTTTTTCCCATTGTTTTCCAGACACGGTAGTCTTTTGCTTCCGCAGTTGATTGCAGTGTTTGTTTCTCTGAGGCTGTGATAAGCATGGAACTTCTCTTCTCAGCAGTCATAAGTTGTCATTCTCATAACTCTGCCATTTCCTTTAGCATTCCCTGTTGGGGGAGACAGAATCTAGTCATCGGGGTAGCCCAAAAAGCCAAACCTTTGAATATATGTTCCACTGTTCTCATTCTATACTGAGGGAGATACTGAAAGTTGGATGTTTTCTCTTGAGCCCAATTGCTGTTCTGGGAAAGAAGAAGGGATGTGGTGAATATAAGCCAGACCTGGTTGCCTTGTACAGCAAGCTTTTCCAACCCGCCTTGTTTTGTTTTTGTTATGGCTCTGTTTTGTGTTAGGTTTTTAGCAGCCTGCAGCAATGGTTTTCAGGTTCTGTCTCTAGTGATAAGCAGCAAAGGGGAATGAGGAAAGGACCTTACTGGCTCAACCAGAAACAGAAGCTAAGAACTCATGGCTGTAGTCTCCCTTGGATGCCCCATTCTACAGTAAAGGAAATATCTTTGGAATGTAAAAAGAGAGAATAATAGGCATCACCCCAATAGGAAAGAATGAACAAATAACAAAGATGAGAGGTGCAAAGGCCAAGGAGAAAACCTTTAAAATGTGGTGTTGGAAGTTCTGCTTCAAAGAAATTGGTTCTGGAAAATTCTAGATTTACTTCTTTTGCCTCCACAGATGGGAATTTCCTACCCTTGCTTATTATGCTCTTCAATCTTCTAAGGCTTCTCCTGTTCATCCTCTAGCATTCCAGGGCATTCACAGTGACAGCCAAAGTTCTCCTCTTCTTTCTGTTATTCCTGTGAAGGCCTTGTGGTCTAAGTACTTTTCCATTGTTTTTGGGATCTGAGGAAATCTGCACATTTTGTGAGACTTCCATGTTAAGCTGTTTTGTAAAAATCTGTGCCTCATGTCAGAAGTTTGTGAGAGTAAAAGTGCAGGCATTGGGGTTTGGTTCACATATTTCAGAAAGTCCAAGGACAAAGGTTTCTTCTTCATAATTTTCAGTCCTATGATTTCAAATGTGATCCTGCAAAAAAATTGGAAAAAAAAATTATCAGAGCCCAAAGCACCTTAGCACATATGATAAAGTTGAATCTTCTATTTCACTTTATTCTTTTTTTCATCTCTGGTAATGTAGGTCAAAATGTTTTCTTTCCCTTAGTAGAAACTAACTTAGAAATGTGAACTCTCTATGCCAAACGTCTCACCTGTGGAATAGTTTATTGTATCTACTCATCTCAAAGAAATTTTAAAGAACTTGATGCCATAGAAAAACTTGGAAACTTGCCAGGAATAGAACAAATTCTTAATTGTCACATGATTTCTTAATGAGTTATTTTATTAATTAATCTTATATGAAGCTTAGTGGGACTGTGATCTGTACGTTTTCCCTGTCCTGTTTTTGTGTATGTCAAATTAGCCTATAATTTTAGCTTCGGGGGTTTCAGAATAGCATACTTGAATTTATGTGTTATACAGAAAGTGAAGTAGATAGTATGCACATCACATTAAGAAAAGTTTTAGTTTGTGTCTAAGTTCACTGCATAGAAAAACTTATCATTAGTGTTTCCATTTACTTTCCTCAACATCTATCTGAATGATAGTATAATTTATTTCTAATTGCTTATTATATTGTAGTGTTCCACAGCATATTTTACAATATTCATGTTTTTCCCATATGTAAAAATGTAAGGCTTTTCTTTGCTTTTATAAAAATAAATTATTGGCCAGTGCTGTGTCTCATGCTTGTAATCCCAGCACTTTAAGAGGCCGAGATGGGTGGATCACAAGATCAGGAGTTCAACACCAGCCTGGCCAACATGGTGAAATCCCGTTTCTACTAAAACTACAAAAAATATAGCCGGCCAGTGCGGTGGCTCAAGCCTGTAATCCCAGCACTTTGGGAGGCCGAGACAGGTGGATCACAAGGTCAGAAGATCTAGACCTTCCTGGCTAACATGATGAAACCCCATCTTTACTAAAAATACACAAAAACTTGCCAGGCGTGGTGGTGGGCACCTGTAGTCCCAGCTACTCAGGAGGCTGAGGCAGGAGAATGGCGTGAACCCAGGAGGCGGAGGTTGCAGTGAGCCGAGGTCTCGCCACTACACTCCAGCCTGGGTGACAGAGCGAGACTCCGTCTCAAAAAATTAAATAAATAAATAAATAAATAAATAAATAAATAAATTATAGCCTTTGCATTTGTATAAAAAGAGGAGTAATATATTAAGAATATAATAAAAAGTGTCTCTAATATCATTGAAATCTCTATTAAAATTTTCTTCTAAATGCTCTTTATGGGAGATTATAATGTATTTGTTGTGCAATTTTGTTACTCTAACCATATGCTAATAATTCAAAATCTGATCTTTCTGGGTGCCCAGTTATGGTTGAACATGCTAGTTACCTAGAAACAGTCTTCTTCCGTTGTATGCTTTGTTTATTCAGTATTTCACAGGTTAATGTTTATTTAATTTTATTTTCTAATATTATATATTCTTGTATTTCCTTGTTAGGATAGGCTGCCTTACATCATTTGTGTTTTTAGATTCTGCCTATATATTATAATTTTGCACGACTATATTCAACTGTGTACAGTTTCAAAGAGTGTAGAAAATAAGTCAAATGTGAATCAACCATATGTCTATTGCCAACATAATTCTCTGTTCATTTGCCTGTATAAACTTTACTCATACTTTATTTATGACTTGTGTATTTGTTTTATTAGTTGGTGGTCAATTACTTTTTTAATCCTCTCTGGGTGCGTAGTTGTGGAAATTGTCTTAATTTCCACTTCTATGTATTAATGATTCTATATTACTTTTGTGTGAAGGAAACACTTCTGTGATTTGAAGGTAATTTTTTTGACCTCTGAACTTTTTACTGGCCTCCTGCTCCCCAAAGGGACCTTGCTTCTGCTGGCTCAGCACCTCAAAACGTCGGTGTTACTGGTCTCAGACACCACTTTGCCGTCCATTATCCTGCAGGGGTGTTCTTTTGGATGTTTTTCAGGTATTTGTTGCTGTCCAGAGCATCGCCAAGATTGAAGTTCTCCCCGTCTTCTAGCAGGCGGCAGTAGGTGGCAATCTCAGCCTCCAGCTCGACCTTGATGTTCCACAGGTCCTCGTGCTCTTGGGCCTGGTGCCTCTCTTCCCGGGTTTGGGTCAGCTCTGACTCCAGGTGCAGCAGGATCCTGTTGAGCTCCTCCATCTGCATCTACCTCCCTCAGGCTGTTCTCCAAGGTGGCCTTCAGATATCTCATTGAGTCCAGGTCTATATCCAAGGACTGGACTGTACATCTCAGCTCCCTGAGCATCCTCTCGGCAGCTCCGATCTCAGTGGACTGCATGGTGAATACTGTGGTGCTCTCCTCAGTCTGCCGGCACCAGTACTTGTCCAGCTCCTCTCGGTTGTTCTCAGCCATCTCGTCATATTGGGCCTGGATGCCTGCCATGATCTTGCCAAGGTCCTGAGACTTGGGGACATCTACCTCCATGGTCAACCAAGAGCTGGAAATCAGGTATTATAAACCTTTAACTTCCTCCTCATGATTCTTCATGAGGAGCAGCTCTTCCTTGAGGGCCTCCATCTCTGTCTCCAGCAGAGGCTGAGTGATACTGGTGTTATCAGTAATGTCGCTCTCCACAAACTGGCATATGGCCAGCTCTGTCTCACACTTCAAAGTCATCAGCAGCAAAATGATCATTTTCAGTCTGCAGGATGATGCAGGCACTGTCTGCAGAATTGGCAAAGATTTTTTTATTAGTCTAGTTTTCTGTCCTTATGCCAGTAACAAACGATTTTGATTACTGTAGATTTCTAACATGTCTTGAAATCAGGAATTGTAATGCTTCCAACTTTCTTTATGTGGTCCCCTGAAATTCCGTATACTTTGGGGAGTCACATTCTCTGTTTCTGTCAAAAATAATCTTAAGAATTTCATAGGGATTGTATTAAATCTGTAGCTCACCTTGGGTGTTATAGACACGTTCAAAATACTAAATTTTCTAACTCTTGAACAAAAACATGTTGAAGAGTAAATTGTTTAATTTTCATGTATTTGTGAATTTTATGAATTTTCTTCTGTTATTGATTTCTAGTTTTAATCCATTTTGGTCAGAAATTATAGTCTGTAACCTTCAGTTTTTATTATACTTTAAGTTCTAGGGTACATGTGCGGAACGTACAGGTTTGTTACATAGGTATACATGTGCCATGTTGGTTTGCTGCACCCATCAACTCATCATTTACATTAAGTGTTTCTCCTAATGCTATCCCTTTCCTAGCCCCCCACCTCCAAACAGGCACTAGCATTTGATGTTCCCTGCCCTGTGTTCATGTGTTCTCATTGTTCAACTCCTACCTATGAGTGAAAACATACAGTGTTTGTTTTTCTGTCCTTGTGATAGTTTGCTGAGAAGGATGGTTTCCAGCTTCATCCATGTCCCTGCAAATGACATGAATTCATCCTTTTTTAAGGCTGCGTAGTATTCCATGGTGTATATGTGCCACAGTTTCTTAATCCAGTCTATCACTGATGTACATTTGGGTTGGTTCCAAGACTTTGCTCTTGTGAACAGTGCCACAATAAACATACGTGTGCAAGTGTCTTTATAGTAGCATGATTTATAATCCTTTGGATATATACCCAGTAATGGGATTGCTGGGTCAAATGGTATTTCTGGTTGTAGATACTTGAGGAATTGCCACACTGTCTTCCACAGTGGTTGAACTAATTTACACGCCCACCCACAGTGTAAAAGCATTTTATTTCTCCACATCCTCTCCAGCATCTGTTGTTTTCTGACATTTTAGTGATCCCCATTCTAACTGGTGTAAGATGGTATCTCATTGTGGTTTTCATTTGCATTTCTCTGATGACAGTGACGATGCACAATTTTTCATGTCTGTTGGTTACATAAATGTCTTCTTTTGAGAAGTGTCTGTTCATATTCTTTGCCCACCTTTTAATGGGATTGCTCATTTTTTCTTGTAAATTTGTTTAAGTTCTTTGTAAATTCTGGATGTGAGTCCTTTGTCAGATAGGTAGATTGCAAAAATTTTCTTCTATTCTGTAGGTTGCCTGTTCGCTCTGATGATAGTTTCGTTTGCTGTGTAGAAGCTTTTAAGTTTAATTAGATTTCATTTGTCTATTTTGGCTTTTGTTGCCATTGTTTTTGGTGTTTTAGTCATGAAGTCTTTGCCCATGCCTATGTCCTGAATGGTATTTCCTAGGTTTTCTTTTAGGTTTTTATGGTTTTAGGTCTTTATGGTTTTAGGTCTTACATTTAAGTCTTTAACCCTTCTTGAGTCAATTTTTGTATAGGGTGTAAGGAAGAAATCCAATTTCAGTTTTCTGCATATGGCTCGCCAATTTGTCCAGCAACATTTATTAAATAAGGAATGCTTTCCTCACTGCTCGTTTTTGTCACATTTTTCAAATATCCAAAGGTTGTAGATGTGTGGTGGTATTTCTGAGGCCTCTGTTTTTTTCCATTGGTCTATATATCTGTTTTGGTACCAGTACCATGCTGTTTTGGTTACTGTAGACCTGTAGTATAGATTGAAGTCAGGTAGCATGATACCTCCAGATTTTCTCTTTTGGCTTAGGATTTTCTTGCCTATGCAGGCTGTCTTTTGGTTCCATATGAACTTCAAAGTAGTTTTTTCCAATTCTGTGAAGAAAGTCAGTGGTAGCTTGATGGGGATAGCATTGAATCTATAAGTTATCTTGGGCAGCATGGCCATTTTCATGACATTGATTCTTCCTTTCCAGGAGCATGGAATGTTCTTCCATTTGTTTGTGTCCACTTTTATTTCATCAAGCAGTGGTTTGTAGTTCTCCTTGAAGAGGTCCTTCACATCCCTTGTAAGTTGGATTCCTAGGTATTTTATTCTGTTTGTAGCAATTGTTGAGTGGGAGTTCATTCATGATTTGGCTCTCTGTTTGTCTGTTGTTGGTGTATAGAAATACTTGTGATTTTTGCACATTATTTTGTATCCTGAGACTTTGCTGAAGTTGCTTATCAGCTTAAGGAGATTTTGGGCTGAGACGATGGGGTTTTCTAAATATACAATCATGTCATCTGCAAACAGAGACAATTTGGCTTTCTCCTTTTTCTAATTGAACGTCCTTTATTTCTTTCTCTTTGCTGATGGCCCTGGCCAGAACTTCCAATACTATGTTGAGTGGGAGTGGAGAGAGAGGGCATCGTTTTCTTGTGCTGGTTTTCAAAGGGAATGCTTCCAGGTTTTGCCCATTCTGCATGACATTGGCTGTGGGTTTGTCATAAATAGCTCTTATTATTTTCAGATATGTTCCATCAACACCTAGTTTATTTAGAGTTTTTATCATGAAAGGCTGTTGAGTTTTGTTGAAGGCCTTTTCTGCATCTATTGAGATAGTCATGAGATTTTTGTCTTTGGTTCTGTTTATGTGATGAATTATGTTTATTGATTTGCATATGCTGAACTAGCCTTGCATCCCAGGGATGAAGCTGACTTGATTGTGGTGGACAAGCTTTTTGATGTGCTGCTGGATTTGGTTTGCCAGCATTTTATTGAGGATGTTCGCATCGATGTTCATCAGGGATATTGTTTTTTTGTTGTGCCTCTGCCAGGCTTTTGTATCAGGATGATGCTGGCCTCATAAAATGAGTTAGGGAAGATTCCCTCTTTTTCTATTGATTCGAATAGTTTCAGAAGGGATGGTACCAGCTCCTCTCTGCATCTCTGGTAGAAATCTGTTGGGAATTCGTCTGGTCCTGGACTTTTTTTAGTTGGTAAGCTATTAATTATTGCCTCAATTTCAGAACCTGCTATTGGTCTATTCATAGCAATAGCTAATAATTCTTCCTTATTTAGTCTTGGGGTGGGGGTGTATGTTTCCAGGAATTTATCAATTTCTTCTAGGTTTTCCAGTTTATTTCCGTAGAGGTGTGTATACTATTCTCTGATGGTAGTTTGTATTTCTGCGGGTTTGGTGGTGATATCCCTTTGTCGTTTATTACTGCATCTATTTGATTCTTCTCTCTTCTCTTCTTTATTAGTCTTACTAGCGGTCTGTCTATTTTGTTAATCTTTTCAAAAAACCAGCTCCTGGGTTGATTGATTTTTTGAAGGGTTTTCTGTAACATGCAATTTTTTTTTAATTCTGTTAAGAATTTTTTTTTGCCTAATATTTATTTTTAGGACAATGTTTTATGAGCTTTTGACAAGACTGTGAGTTTTGTTGTTGTGTAGAGGGGTCTCTATGCATCTGTTAAATCTAACTGCTTTATAGTATTTTCATGTCCTCTGTTTTCTTTTTAATATTCTATCTGGCTTTATTATTAATTACAGAACTGGTGTATTAAAATATTGTTCTCAGTATATTGCAGTTTTTTGTTTATGTTCTGACAAAATGTTGTTGGTTTATTTTTAAAATCCTCATGTGAGGTGCATATATATGTGTGTGTATACATAATTAGATAAATACAATTATATAAATGTATATAATTGTCCTAGGTTTCCAGTGAATAAACTCTTTTATTAGTTTGTCCTTTGTTTTCTTTGACAGTTTTAACTTACAGTATATTTTATAAACTAAGACAGTCATTTAAAAAGTATTTTGCATAATGTAATTGTGACATTGTCTTCATTTGTTTACGATTTGCATAAAATTGTTTTGATGCATCTTGCCACTTTTAGTCTGTTTTTGTTACTATATAGTATGATGGCTCATATCTGTCATCCAAGCATTTTAGGGGATTGAGGTAGGAGGTTCACTTGAGGCCAGAAGTTTGAGACCAACCTGGGAAACACAGCAATGCCATGTCTCTAAAATAAATAAATCAATAAATAAATTGAGCACCCTGTAGACAGATGTAGTTAGATTTTATTTTATTTTTTATCTCTGTACTCAATTTATGACTTTTGGTTGAGAATTTTAGTTTGTGAGTAGCTACATAATTTCCTGCATTTGAAGGAATTACTTTTGACACTTTGTGGAGTAAAAGTTAAATATTAAATTTGAACTCAATTGAACATGGACTCAAACAATGTTCACCAAGTCCCAGAACAGGTTGTGTGAGCCCCTTGAAGGCTTCATCCGGCTCTGTTTCAGATAAATTTCTATTTCAATTGATTCCTATATGTTAGTTATTGAAAAACAATAGATAATCAAAAAAACAAGTTGACCTTTTTGTGTTCCTTGAGCCCAGTCGTGAAGGGCCCTCCTGACTGGACTTCATGCCAAATAACTCATTACAAAAAGAGCTAGGGTTCCAGACTGCGCCAAAGCTTCATGAGATCTCTCCTCGTCTGTGCACGGATGAGTGGCCAATCTGGAGCCCAGGCTGTTGCTTCACAGTCTGGTAGTGAATCCTCCATAGTTTGGTGAGTGTAAATATATATATTATATATATATATATATATATATATATATATATACACACACACACACTATATATATATAATATATATACACTATATATAATATATATATACACAATATATATAATATATACACTATATATATAATATATACACTATATATATTATATATACACTATATGTATAATATATATACACTATATATTATATATACACTATATATATAATATATATACACTATAAATAATATATATACAGTATATATAATATATATACACTATAGCTATAATATATATACACTATAGCTATAATATATATACACTATATAATATATATTCACTATATATATTATATATACACTATATATAATATATATACACTATATTTAAAATATATATACACTATATATAATGTATATATACACTATATATATATAATATATATACTTTCCCTTCTCCCCTTCCCATTGCAACTTGCTTATATATTTGCTTATTATATCTGCATTGCCTTTTAAGTGGGATAAAGTTTGTTTACCCTTAAAGCTATTGTGTGTGTGTGTGTTTTTTCTTCTCCCTTTGGGTGTTTCCCGCACAGTACATTTTTGGCGTCATGAACAGGATTCAAAAGCAAAAGCGTGCCATTTTTTTGGCAGCAGAAACCAGACAGGGAGCTCAGGAACTTCCCATGTATTCAGATGGAAACTCCTCCAGTTCTTCCCCTTGGCCTTTGACTGGTCCAAGGGAACTGGCCTTTGTGAAAATTGGGAATCTATATTAGTGCATTTTGAATCATTGGCTGTGCGTGAGGTGCGGCAGGGAATCCCAGTTGGTAATTGGAATGCTGAGGGAATTTCCCAGCATTGATGATGCTTGCTTATGGCTTATGAGTTAAAGTGTCAATATAGGGACTGGTTGCTACAAGAGAAATGTAAGCTGGAAAAGGAAAATTTTAATCTGACTTCCAGACTGGCCCTGGCCCCATGCCAGGCCTATGTCTTGACTGATCAGGCTCAAAGCTACCAGCCTATTGCAGAAAAAGCAGCTGTCCCAGTGGCCCGGTCAGGGTAAAACTGAAGAACTAGTCAGTTTTCAGGGCTTGGAGAGGGTAAAAACCCAAATCCTGTCTCAAGGATGGGAAGTTAACTCTAGTAAAATTCAATGGCCTGCACAAACTGTAAAGTTCTTGGCATCCTATGGAATGCAGGGAAACGGTCCATTTTACCAAAGGCTAAGGCTAAAATACTAGAATTTGCAGCCCTACCACTGAAAAGGAGGTCCAAAATTGTAGTGGCTTGCTTGGATTCTGGAGACATCATATTCCCCACTTGGGTAACATTTTACAACCTCTGCAGGCAGTCACTTGAAAATGCTATGAATTTCACTGGAGACAGAAAGACAGCCTGGCTTTTCAGTAAGCCAGACAAGCGGAGCAACTGGCCCTGGATCTATGGCCCTTATAGGATGGGTCAACAGAACTGCAAGTAACTGTCCTAGATCAACATGCTTATTGGAGCCTTAGGTAGAAACAAGATGGGAAGAAGATACCTTTGGGGTTTTAGACCCAGAAGCTGCCAGAGGCTGGCAAAGCTTATATTCTCTTTGAGAAGCTGTTGTTGGCCTGCTACTGGGCTTCACAGGAAACAGAACACCTTTGTTTCAATCATGATGTTCTTATGAGGCCCCAAATTCCTATTATGACTTGGGTCATGAGCTCCCTCAAAACTCACTGGATAGGGTACACTCAAGAAAGTAAATGGAAATGGTACATAAAAGACCAGGCTAAGCTGGAACCAAAACATGTATCATTTTTACATGAGGATGTGCAAAACTTGCCAGCTCAGCAAACAACTGAGCAAGTCCTGCAGATAGGGAAGGAAACCTTCCTTGCCCAATGGGGCAAATCCTTTAAAGTACTAAGTCCAGAGGATCAGAAACACGCTTGGTTACTGATGGTCCCACCAAATACATTGATGGTACTCGATGCTGGGAGGCTGTGGTTTATAATCCTGTTAAAAACATAAACATTTCTGATGAAGGGAGGGGTGTGAGCAGCCAGCTGGCTGAACTAGAAGCCATCCCCTGAGCTATTTAGGAGGAGGCCAGAGCGATTTGTTGCCTGTATACCGACTGTTAGTCAGCAGAAAATTGTCTTACTACCTAGTTGCCCAAATGACCATGAAATAAATGGTGAATTACAAATAAAGAGGTTTGGAGAAAACAATATTGGAAGATACCTGAATCCTGATGCACACTACCATTATTGCTGTTTTCCATACTGATGCTCATGCATCTCTGCTTTCTCTTGACAGACTAAACAGCAGGCAGATCGACAGGCGAAAATTTCCAGCATAAATGCAAACTTGAATGTGGGTGAATGTATTACAACACGTTCAAGCCTGGCAATGAGACACATTATAATGTATGGTGGTATAACTGATAATGATTACCGGGAAGAGTTATAGTTCACTTTACACAATACCACTCCACATTCTTTTGTTACAAGACCGCAGATGCAGGTTGCTCAATTGTCATTGGTACCTGGTACCTTGTTAACAATTAACCCCTGAGGAAATCTCTGCCTCAACAGAGGCTACGTACAGAACTGGGAAATTCAGATCCACTGGTATAGGTAGCTTAAATCCTGGAGCCAAAATATGGATACAGCCTCCATCAGAACCCGCCCCTAAGGCTGGTGACCTTGTAGCTATGGGAGCAGAAAATAAAGAGGTAGTACAATTTCCTAAAAATGAAAAACAATATCATGTTCCCCTTCATTTTTGTTGTTACAGAGAATAACCTGTCTGCTAGTATTCAGCACCTGGGTCATCTTGTCTGAGGCTGAGAATGAGTTCATCAACTGGGCAGCAACCACTGCAACAGAAGCCAACTGCAGTCAATGCTGGCTATGCATCGAATTGACAGAGGCCACAGGAAATGGACTACCTTGGAGAGTTGTCCTTGCCAATATTTCTGAATGGCTCTGTCACTACCAATGGGGCCAAAACAACAACACTTGCAATCCAACCTGGACTTCTTTGCTACTTTAATAACATCTTAATGCACTATAATTATAGTATAACCATTACTGTCCCCTGGGGGGCCCTCTGGGTATGCAGACACTATGGGTGGCTGTACCTGCCCCCATGTTGGATGGGGAGATTCACTTGGGGGTGCCATTAATTCCGTTCAGCATCTGGGATAATATTCCCCTCCCCAGTAATTTAGATGCTTACGAAGAGAGCTGGTTATGAACGTGCCAGACTCCCTGGTGGTGGAAACTTATCACAATATTCTCCCTTGCCCCTGGTACAATCCTGCTTCAGCAACAAATTAAAATATTAAGTCTACATGTAGAAAAAGCGCCTAAGATAGTAGCACTAGACTTCTGTTGTTATCAGAAGAATTTGCTCAGCTGTGTACTGTTGTGTTGCAAAATCGAATGGCATTAGGTATGCTTACAGCAGCCTAAGGAGGGCTTTGAACCTTGCTGCATACTGAATGTTGTGTGTATATCCCTGACAAGTCTCACAATATTACTCTCCTTGACCAAGACATGCAAGGACAAGTAAAACAGTGAGAATCTAACCGTCAGGACCCCATCATGGACTGGCTGTCAAACCGGCATTGGCGTTGGCCGTGGTGGGTGTGGTTTCTATTAATTGTGCTTTTAATTCTCCTCTGCTTTATCTGTAATCTATACCAGTTGTGCCTTCCCTGTATATCGGTAAAAATATTTTCCTGTGATTCAGTGTCAAATTGAGGCTGAATGAGGAGGAAAAGTTAAATATTAAATTTGAACTCAATGAACACGGACAGAAACAATGGTCACTAAGTCCTGGAACAGGTTGTGTGAACCCCTAGTGGAATTCATCCAGCACTGTTACTGAGAAATAGTTATTGAGAAACAACAGACAATCACAAAGACAAGTTGGCCTTTTCATTTTCCTTGAGTCCAGTCACGAAGGGCCCTTGTGAGTGGGCCTCATGTCGAACAAATCGTTACAAAAAAAGCCAAGGTCCCAGACTGTGCTGAAGCTTAATGAGACCTCTACTTGTCTGTGCAGGGGTGGGTGGCTGGCTCTGGAGCCCAGGCTGATGCTTTCCTATAGGCAAAGCCCAGGGAAGTGAGGAGAGTGACATCAAATAGTTGATGAGTCAAGAGATATGTCACAGACACTCCTGTATGCAGGGTCCAGACAGGAAACTTACATCGTTTTGGTGCTGAGCCCAGCAATATGTTACAATGTCTTCTGAGGGAAGAACCAAGGCAAAAAACTAATGTCCCTTTGGTGTTAAGCCCAGTGATATGTCACAATTTCCACTGCAGGAAGAACCTCGGCAGGAGAGAATAGTTACATCAGCTAGATGGGGCCCCCATTGATATGTCACAATCCCCACTTGAGCAGGAATCAGTCAGCAGAAGAAAGTCACATCACCTGAGTGATGGGTGCAGAGATAAGTCACAGTGTCCACTGTAGGCAGAGCCCAGGCAGGAGAGCTGCATAACCTGGGTGTTGGATCAGGCAATGTGGCTTATTTGGTAGGGCCCTGGCAGAAAAATTACAAAACATGGGTGCAGCACCAAGTATATGTTATAATGTCCCCTGCGAGCAGCACCAAGGCAGGAGAGGAGACTCGCATCACTTGGTTGCTAGGACAAGTAATCTGTTACAATCTTGTTAGTAGGCAGGGTGCACGCACTTTTTCTAGGTGGTGAATGCAGAGAGATGTCACAAGGTCCCCTGTGAACAGGGCTCAGGCAGTAGCCATCAATTCCCTAGGTATTATGCCCAGCAGTATGTCACAATATCTAAAATATGCAGCGCCCAGGCAAAAGAGGAGAGTCACATCATGTGGGTGCTTGTGTCCCATTGGTTTGTCACAATCTCTCTTTTTGACGGGACCCAGGCAGAAGAGGAGGGTCATAGGTGCTGGGTTCAATAATGTCACAATTTTATATATGGGCTGGGCTAGGCAGAAGAGTCAAGTCCCTCAGGAGCTGGGCCGAGATATATTTCACAGTTACACCTCCAGGAAAGTCCAGGGTTGAGACTGACAACCCTTCACATGTCCCATATCTAGGTGTGAGAGCAAACACATTCTGTATGTTGGGTCTAAATATACAAGTCACAGTCTCAATGGTGCGCTGGATCTGTGCATGGCAGCTTCAGTCTTTCCTAAGGACTGTGGCCCCTTAATGGAGTCACAGCCTCACGTGTTTACTGAATGTTAGTTTTAGAGTCGCTAACTCAAACCTGGATCGCATCCACTTATGAGAGTCAATTTTTCATCTTTCAACTGCCTCTCGGTGTGAGATTCGGAACCTCAACAGTGGGCTGTGTTCATGTGAAAAGATGACAGTTTTTACTCTCGGCTCAGAGTAGATATGAGTGTCACAATCTACCTTTGTTCTGGGCCCTGTCAGGACACTCTCTTCACCACATGAAGTCTTTATAGAGTCTGCATGAATATAACAATCCTCTCTGAAACCTTAAGCAGGCACGGACCCCTCCTTGTACCTTTAGCTTTAAGCCCTGGTATGACAGTCAACATCTTTCTAATTGGCAAGTTCCAAGTAAGAGTTCTTAACTGCCTATGAGCTGTGTTTAAAAATAAGTCACCATCCCACCTGTGGCTGGGTGTTCACATATGAAAGTCAGAATCCCCATTGTGGACTGTGTCTGCATGTGTAATTCAGGACCTCAAGAGTGGACTCTCTCCACGTGTGATAGAGACCATCCTGAATATTGGTGGGGTGTGCATCTGAGAAGCATAATCTCACCAGTGTGCTGAGCCCTGTGGTGACAATTTCTCTACCATAGTTTACACAATATGCATGACAGTGGTACTCCTCCATGTGACCTATCACTGGGTCTTGCACACAGGTGATGTGAGTCTCCTCTCCTGCCTTGGAATGCTCACAGGAGGCATTGGGACATACCACTTAACCCTATATTCAGGTTATGTGACTGTCTTTTCTGTGCTCTGTCCATGAGCTCTTGTGACATATTTCTGGGTCCAAAACACAGGTGACATAGCTCTCCTGTCTGAACTCTGCCTACAGAGGGCATGGTGGCATATCTCTGCACCAGTCACTAGATGATGTGACTCTATCTTCTGTCTAGTCTCTGCCTACAGGGTGAATTGTGACTTATCACCAGGCGCAGCATTTAGCTAATGTGACTCTTTGCTTTTTTTCAGGTTCTGCCCAAGGGGGAGATTGTGACATATCGATAGGTAAAACTCCAAAATGATTTTACTCTTTTATCTTGGCTCTGCCCTCAGAAGGCATTGGGATATATTGCTGAACAAGCACCAATGTAATGTGATTGTCCTACCTGAACCGTGCCCACAGAGAGCATAGTGACATATCTCTGAGCCCATGAACTATTTGATATGGCTCTATTCCCTTACCTGGGTTTTGCCCATAGAAAGATTGTGATGTATTTTTTGGTCCAGTGCTTAAATGATGTGATTCTCCTCTCCAGCCTGACACATGCCCACGGAAGTAAGAGTGACATCTCTGGGCCTAGCCCACAGGTGATGTGACTCTTATCCCTTGTTTCTTGTTTCTTGTTTCTGCCCAGGGGAGTCATTGTGATGTATCTCTGAGACTATTATTAGAATGATATGACTCTCCTGTTTTTACTGAGACCTGTCCACAGTGAGGATGATGACATATCACTTAGGCCAGCACATATGTGATGTGACTCTCTTCTCATGCATATGCCCTGCCTCCTGGGGTAATTGTGACATATAACTGGGCCCCTTCCCTAGGTTGTGCAACATATCCCTGTGATAATACTCTTTGTACCATTTAAGGGCTTTATATAATATAAGAGAGAGTGGTATTCCCCTCAGACCTTCATACAAAAGGAAAACTTAGGACCTACCTGTTTTCCAAAGCCTCACTATGAAAAACAATGTTTCTCTTAGTGGCAGGTTTGAGGTATGAGAGTCATTACACCTGTGAGCTGGCCAAGATATATTTTTCAATCTCTCCTCTGGGTAGGGAGGTAGCAGGAGAGTCACATCACCTGGATGCTTGGCCAGAGATTTGTCAATATCTTCCCTGATGGCAGGGACCAGGTAGGAGAGTCACATACCTAAGGCTGGGCCAGGGATATGTAACAATGTTTTCTGAGGTCAGAGGTTAGGAAGGGAGTCCCATCACTTGTGTGCTCACCAGGGATATGTTACAATCCCCTCCTGAAATCAGAGTATATGCAGCAGAGACAAATCACCTGAATATTGAGCTCAGTGATATGTCACTACACTCCCTGTGGGCAAGGCCATAGCAGGAGAGACACATCACGTGATTACCGATTACTGGGCCCAGTGATATGTCAGAATCTTTCCTGTGGGCAAGGTGCAGGCAGAAAGGAGAGTCACATCATCTGGCGTTGGAAGCAGAAATAGGCTACAAGGCTCACTGTGGACAGAGTTTGGGCAGGAGCCTCTAATCTCCTAGGTGTTAAGTTCAGTGATACGTTACAATGCTCCCTGTGGGCAGCATGAAGGCAAGAGAATAGAGCCACATCACCTACGTTCTAGGTCCAATGATATGTCCCAATTTTATTTGTGATCTGGGCTTAAACAGAAGAGTCTAATCACTCAGGTGCTGGACAAAAGTGTATATTTGTCACAATGCCACCTGGAGGAAGGTCCAGATATGGGATTAATCCTGCACATATTCTGGTTTTAGGCACGAGAGTGAACACCTTTTGTATGTTTGATCTAAGTACACAAGTCACTATCTCAATAGTGGACTAAACTTGTGCGTGGCAACCCTATTTTCTCTTGCAGACTTTGTCCCCTAATTGAAATCACAGCTTCCCAGGTGTGCTGACTCATGATCTCAGAGTCATCAACACATCTGTGACTCTCACATATGAGAGTCAATTTTTCAACTTTTGAAACTGCCTTCGGGTGTGGGATTCAGAGCCTCAAAAGCGAACTATGATCATGTGAAAGAACGACAATTTTTAATGTTGGCTGGGTGTGCATCCCAATGTCATTATATTACTGTGTGCTGAGCCCTATTAGGACTATCTGTGTTGCACCTGAGGGCTTTATATGTTATGCATGACAGTCTCAATTCTTTCAGAGATTTTCATGCTGACATGGACCCATGATCATACCTATGGCCCTAAGCCAATATATGAGTCAACACCTTTACAATTGGCGGGGTCCAGATAAGACAATCATCAACTTTCTATGCGCTGGGTTTTTAACGAAGTTCCCATTCCAACTCTGGACAGATGATTACATATGAGAGTCACAGTTCCAACTATAAACTGATTCATGTGTGCAATTCAGGACCTCACCAGTGGGTTCTGTTTATATGTGAGGGTGAAAATCATAATGGTCAGGAGGGTGCAGGGTGTGCATACGAGAAACAAATTTCACCTGTGTGCTGGGCCCTGTGATAAGAATCTCTACCACCTGAGAGCTTTCTGTAATATGTGAGAGAGTGGATGATCCTAGCGTGGAGACCCATGTTTTTTTTTTTCATTTCCCTAAGTGTAGCTAGGAGAAGCAGTATCTCTCCTATTGGCTAGTTTGACATATGAAAGTCATCATTGCACCTGTGTGTTGTGTTCCAAGATATATGTCATAATTACACCTGCGTATAGGAAGAGAGCAGGAGGGTAAAATCTGTTGGACGCTGGGCCAGTGATATGTCACTTCCCTGAGAGCAGAGACCAGGCAACAGTCACATTATCTGAATGCTCAGGCATCAGTATGTTGCAATCCACTTCTCAAATTAGGACCCAGGCAGCAGAGACACATCACCTGCATGCTGGATCTAGCAATATGTCACCATCCTCTCTGTGGTCAGGATGCAGGCAGAAGAGTCACATCTTCTTGGTGATGAATGCAGAAATATGTTACAAGTTTCACTGTGCATAAGATAGAGGAATAAACCTTTTATTCCCTAAGTTTTGGGCCCAGGGATATGTCACAATACCCAAAGTATGCAAACCCAGGAAAAAGAGAACAGTCACATCACCTTGGTGGTAGGGTCAGTGATATATCACAATGCCCTCTTTTGGAAGGGCCCAGATAAGAGTGGAGAGTCACATCGCCTAGGCAATGAATATAAAGGTATGTCATAATACCCCTGTTGGCAAGACTTATGCAGAAGAGTCACATCACCTATTTGTTCAACCCAGACATATGTTACCATATACCATGTATGCAGGGCCCGGGCAAGACAAAAGGATACATCACCTCAGTTTTGGCCCAGCAATATATCACAATACCTCCTAAGAGGAGGTAACAGACAGGAGAGTCACATCACCTAGGTCAGAGGAGCAGAGCTATATGGTAATGCCCTGTGTGTGTGGGCCCAAAAACAGAGGAGAGTTACATCACCTGAAGACTGTACCCAGCTATAAGTCACAATGATGCCTGTGGACAGCACCCAAGCATGAGAAGAGAGTACCATCATGTGGGTGCTGTGCCAGGCTGTATTTCAAAATCTCCATATTTCACAATATGGATAGGTTTCAGGGAGAAGAGGAGCATCACATTATCTAGTTGATGAGTCTAGAGATACGTCAAAATGACCCCTCTAGAGAGACCGGGATGCAGAATCATATGATCTGTGTGCTGGGTCTAGGAATAACCCACTCTCCCTTCTGTAAACATGGCCAAGGCAGAAGATGAGGGTCAAATCTGTTAGGTGATGGTGTGGAAAGATTTTACAAGGCTCCCTGTATGCAAGACCCAGGCAGGAGATTCCCTTCCCTCAGTTGCTGAGAACAGGAATATATCACAATGTGGGGCTCAAGCAGAAAACAAAAGAAACATCACCTATTTTCTGGGCTCAGAATTATGTCACAATCTCTCCTATGGGCAAAGCCTTTGTTAAAAAAGAAGAGTCTTGTCAAATAGTTGATGGGCCCAGAGATATGTCCCAATGCCTTATGTCACAAATTGCTGTAGGCAGGGTTCAGGCAGGAGACTCACTTGGGTGTTGGCCCCAATAATGTGTCACAGTGTTTTCTGCTTGTAGGGCAAAGTCAACAGAGTAATGTCACCGAGAAGTTGGACCCACCAATGTATTACAATCTCTTTCCAAACAATTCCTAAAAAACAAAAGAAGAGTAACATGAGCTAGGTGCTGGGCAAAGTGATATGTCACAATACTTTCTTTAAGCAGGGACTAGGCAGGAGAAGAAAATCACACCACACGGGTGATGGGCACAAAGATATTTCACAACATCCTCTTGGGCAAAACTCAGGAAGGAGAGGTAGATCATCTAGCTTTTGGATGCAGCAATATGTCAAAATGGCCATTGTGGACAGGGCACTGGCAGAAGAGTCACATAACCTGGATGTGGGTCCCAGCAATACATCACAACGCACCTGTGAGTAGCACTAATGCAAGACAGAAAACATACATTACCTAGGTGTAAGGCCAAGTGATATGTCCCAATGTCCCCTGTGGGCAGCACCAAGGCAGGAGATAAGAGTCACATCACCTAAGTGCTGGCTTCAGTGATATATCAGAATCCCATCTGTGAGCTGGACACAGGAAACATCTAAAACACTCTGGAGCTGGGCAGAGATGTATGTCACAATCCCACCTGCAGAAAGCAACAGGGATGACATGAACAACTTCACACATGTCCAGATTCCAAGTATGAGAATTTGTATGTGGGGCCTAAGTACGCCAGTCCCAATCTTAACAGTGAACTGGATTCATAAATAAGTCTTCTCTGGCTGAGAAGAATTTCTCCCCTTAGGAGAGTTACAGTCTCACAGATGTAATGAATTTTGGTTTGAGAGTCACCCACCTACCTGTGGACAAGATCCATATATGAGAGTCAATTTTCTTTCTTTCTTTCTTCTTTCTTTCTTTCTTTCTTTCTTTCTTTCTTTCTTTCTTTCTTTCTTTCTCTTTCTTTCTTCCTTTCTTTCTCTTTCTTTCTTCTTTCATTCTTTCTTTTCATTCATTCCTTTCTTTCTTTCTCTTTCTTTCTTCTTTCATTCTTTCTTTTCCTTTCTTTCTTTATCTTTCTTCTTTCATTCTCTTTCTTTTCATTCATTCATTTCTTTCTTTCTTTCTCTTTCTTTCTTCTTTCATTCTTCTTTTCCTTTCTTTCTTCTTTCTTTCTTTCTTTCTTTCTTTCTTTCTTTCTTTCTTTCTTCCTTTCTTTTTCTTTCTTTCTTATTTCTTTTGGTCCCTTGAGATGCAGTCTCACTCTATCTCCAGGCCAGAGTGCAGTGGGGC
This sequence comes from Pan paniscus, assembly GCF_029289425.2. Classification (NCBI taxonomy): domain Eukaryota; kingdom Metazoa; phylum Chordata; class Mammalia; order Primates; family Hominidae; genus Pan; species Pan paniscus. The sequence goes on along the minus strand of NC_073273.2, from coordinate 30,926,324 downwards.
GATCTCGGTTCTCTGCAACCTCTGCCTCCTGGGTTCAAGCAACTCTCCTGCCTCAGCTTCCCAAGTAGCTGGGATTACAGGTACATGCTACCACACTCAGCTAATTTTTGTATTTTTAGTAGAGATAGGGTGGCCAGGCGCAGTGTCCCATGCCTGTAATCCCAGCACTTTGGGAGGTCAAGGTGGGTGGATCACCTGAGGTCAGGAGTTTGAGATCAGCCTAACCAATATGGTGAAACCCCGTCTCCACTAAAAATACAAAAATTAGCTGGGCATGGTGGCATAAGCCTGTAGTCCGTGCTACTCAGGAAGCTGAGAAAAGAGAATTGTTTGAGCCCGGGAGGCGGATGTTGCAGTAAGCCTAGATGGTGCCACTGCACTCCAGTCTGGGTGACAGAGCAAGACTCTGTCTCAAAATAATCATAATCATAATCATAATCATAATCATAATCATAAATAGTAGAGAGACGGGGTGTCACCATGTTGGCCAGGATGGTCTTGACCTCCTGACCTCATGATCCACCCACCTTGGCCTCCCAAAGTGCTGTGATTACAGGCGTGAGCCACTGCGCCCAGCCAGTTGTGCCCATTTTTGAGGATGGTAACTTTTATTGTCACCAGAGTGTGCATGAGTGTTACAATTTCACCTGTTTGCTGGGCCCTGTTAGGACACTATGTACCTCCTGTGGGCCTTGTACAGTATGCATTAAACATAATCCACTCTGAGGTCTTCGTGCTGATATGAACTTATGATTGTACCTGTGGCCATAAGCCCAGGTATGAGAGTCAACATCTCTCCAGCTGGATGGATCCAGATAAGAGGATCTTTACTTGGCCATAAACTGGGTTCAGAAATAAGTCACTATCCCAACTGTGATCGGATGTTCACATATGATAGTTACAGTTCCAACTGTGGACTGATTCAGGTATGAGATTTAGGACCTCCACAATCACCTCTGTTCCTGTGTAAGAATGACAATTCAGATGATTGGTGGGTGTGCACACAGAGAACACAATCTCACCTGTGTTCTGGACCCTGTGATGACACTGTACCATCTGAGTGCTTTATATGATATGCAAGAGTGTTTATTTTCTCTGACCTTCACAGTAAGAGAAGACCCATAATTTTGCAAGTTTTGTTAAGCCTGGCTATGAGAGAAAGTTTCTCTCCTATTGGTTGGTTTAAGGTATGAATGTCATCATCACATCTACGTGCTAAGCCAAAATATATGTAACAACTTCACATTTGGGTAGTCACGAAGCACGAGAGTCTCATCACCTGGGTCTGTGTCAGGGATATGTCACAGTCTCCCCTGAGGACAGGGACAAGGCAAGAGAGTCACATCCCTAGGTGTTCTGCCAGGGATATGTTCTTGCTCCCTCCTGAAAGCACGACACATGCAGCAGAGTCACCTCACCTGGGTTCTGGGCCCAGCGATATGTCACAATTTTCCCTGTGAACAAGGCACAGGCAGGAGAAACACATCACCTGTTTGCTGGGCCCAGAAGTATGCTACAATTTTTCTTGTGATTAGGGCTCAGGCAGAAATGAGAGGGATCACATTTTCTAGGTGATAAATGCAGAGCAATGTCACAAGGCCCCCAGTAGTCAGGGCCTTGGCAGAAGCTTCCTATTGTCTAGGCTATTGGCCCAGTGATACATCACAATAGCTAAATTATGCGGGGCCGAAGGCAAAGAGGAGGGTTGCATCGCCTAAGTGATGAACAAAAAGATATGTCATCATACCCAGGTGGAAATGGCCCATGCACGTGAGTCACATTACCTAGGTGATGGACCCAGTGATATGTCACAATACACAATATATGCAGGACACAGCCAAGAGGGGAGAGTCCAATCACTCAGGTACTGGGCCTGGTGATACATTGTAATCTCTCTTTGGTCAGAGCACTAGCCATAGAAGAAACTCACATCACCTCGATGCTGAGGTCAGCCATATGTCACAATGCCCCTGAGAAATGGGCCCAGGCAAAGAGTCACCTCATTTAGGTGAGAGGCTCATAGATATTTTGCAATGCCTCCTGTGGGTGGCGCTCAGTAAAAAGACAGTCACATTACCTACAGTCTGCCCTCAACGATTTGTAACAATTCCTGCTATGAACAGGCAGCAGTCAGGAGAAGGGAGTCCCATCACCTGGGTGATCAGTGCAGAGATATATCACAATGCCCCCTGTAGGCAAAGCCTAGACAAGAGTTACATCACCTGGGTGCTGGACCCAGCAATATGTCACAATGGCTCATATGGGCAAAGCACAGGACAGAGTCACATAACAAAGTGCCAGGACCAGTGAAAGATCAGGATACCCATTATGGGCAGTGCCAAGACAGGAGAATAGAAGCATATTACTTAGATGCTGGATTCAGGGATATATCCCAATCTCATTTGTGGGCTACACCCAGGCAAAAATAGCAAAACATTCAGGTGCTGGCTAGAGGTGTACGTCAGAATCACACCTGCAAGAAGGTCCATGGATGAGATTAACAATCCCACATAAGTGTCAGTTCTGGGTATGAGAGTGAACGCCTCCTGTATGTTGCATCTATATGCATAAGTCACAATCTCAATGGAGGAATGGATTTTTTCCATGAGAGCCTTAATCCCTTTTGAAAACTGACTTATCTTAGTGTAGTCACAGCCTCACAAGTGTTTTGGATCTCGGTCAGGGTGTAACAAACCCACTGGCAGACCATATCCACTTATAAGAGCCAACTTTCCAACTTTTGACTGCCTCTGGGTGTGAGTTTCAGAACCTCAATTATGGTCCATGTTCGTGTGGGAGAATGACGATTTTGACTGATGGCTGGGCTCAAGCAGGAGCCTTTCATCCTGCAGGTGTTGAGACAAAGGATATGACACAACACCTAAAATATGCTGGGTGCAGGCAAAAGAGGAGAGCCATATTAGCTGGTTGCTAGGTCCAGATATATGTCACCACCTCCCTTTTTGGCAGGGCTAAGGAAAAAGAGGAGAGTCAGAGCTAAAGAAATGTCATAAGGTCCCTGTGCGTAGGTGCTATGCATAAGAGTTGCATCACCTAGTCATTGAACCCAGCCATATATTATAATACACAATGTATACAAGGCCCAGGCAAGAAAGGAGAGTAATATCATGAAGGTACTGGGTCCAGCAATATGACACAATACCCCCTGAGGGGAGGCTCCAGGCAACAATGTAACATTACCTAAGTGAAGTGCCCAGAGAGATGTTTCAATGCCCCTGGTGGGTAGGATTTTGAAAAACGAGAAGTTATAGAACCTAGGGGCCAGTCCGAGCTATATGTCACATTCATCTCCAAGAAGGAGCCCAGACATGAGAGAAATGTCACATGATGTAGGTACTGGGCAAAGTAATATGTCACAATCCTTACTGTGAGCAGGCCCTAGAAGTAGAGAGTCACATAGTCTAGATCATGGGCCCAGAGGTATTTGACAATGACTCCTGTATGTAGGGACGAGGCAGAAGAATCACGTCACCCGTGTGCTGTGCCCAGTTATAAGTCACACTTCCTTCTGTGGGCATGACCCAGGCAGGGAGAAGTCACATCATCCCACTGCTAGACCCCGAGATATGTCACAATCTCTCTTATGGGCAACGCTCAGGTAAGAGAGGAGAGTCATATCAAATAGGTGATGGACCCAGAGGTATTTTACAATGCCTTCTGTGAACTCGATCCAGGCAGAAGATTCACATCAATATCAACTTGGTGCTAAGCCCAGCAACATGTCACAATCCCTTCTGTGTAAAGGGACCAGGCAGGAGAAGAGAATCACATTACCTGGCTGATGAGCACAGAAATATATCACAATGCCCCTGTAAGGCAGGGCCCAGACAGGGGAGTTACATCGCCTGAGTAGTGGACCCAGCAATATAACACAGTGTCCCATATGGGCAGTGTGCAAGCCGGAGAGTCACATAACCTGGGTGCGAGGCCAAGCTATATATAACAACGCTTCCTGTGGGCAGCACCAAGGCAGAAGAGGAGACGCACATCACCTGGGTGCAAGGTCTAGCGATATGTCAAAATGCTCACTGTGGGCAGTGCCAAGGAAGAAGAACAGAGTTACATCCTCAATATGCTGGATCCAGCAATATGTGAATATCGCATCTGTGGGCTGGGTCCATGCAAGACCGTCAAGGCACTCAGGTGCTAGGCACTGGCAAATTTCACAATGAAAGCTGCAGAATGGTCCAGGAATTAGATTAACAATCCCACAACTGTCTCAGTTGTAGGCATGACATTCAACATCTCCTGTATGTTGGGTCTAAGCCCACGAATAACCGTCTCAACACCAGACTGGATTTGTGTATGAGAACCTCAATTCCTCCGCAGACTGACCTGTGTTCCCGTGAGAGGTTGACAATAGTTACTGTTGGCTGGGTGTGCATATGAGTGTCACAATCTCACCTATGTGCTCGGCCCAGTTAGCACGCTCTATGTACTACTCAATGGCCCTATACAGTATGAATGAGAGTTGTAATCAACTTTGAGACCTTCCTAATGGTAGGGACCCAAGATCATACTTGTAGCATTAAGCCCAGGTATGAGAGTCAACATCATTACAATTAACTAGGTCAGGATAAGAGAGTCCTCCCTTGCCTATAAGCTGGGTTTAGAAATGAGCCACCATTTCAACTCTGGTTGAATGTTTATATATGAACACGGGCCTAGCACCAATGTGATGTGAGTCTTTGGCCTAGACACTTCAAGCAGGAGGCAATGTGACATATCTCTGGGCCTATCAACTATTTGATGGGACCTTCCTTTTTCACCTGAGATTTCCCCACAAGAGATGTGACATATGTCTAGACCCAGCACCTGGGTGATGTGACTCTCCTTTATTGACTGAGCCCTGTGCATTTTGGGTATTCTGACGTATCCCTGGACCTAACTTCTGGAAGATAAGAAGATCCAGCATGGGCCCTGCCTAAAAAGTCTCTTGTGACAAATTTCTACATGAATCATCTTGGAGATTTGACTCTTCTCTCTTACCTGAGCTTTGCCCATAAGAGAGATTGTTAAGTACCTCTGCAGCAAGCACCTAAATGCTGTGGCTCTTCTTTCTTGCCTGGGTCATGCTCACAGATGAAAGGGTGGCTTATCGCTGTGTCCAGCACACCAGTTATGTGATTATGCTGCTGGATCTCTGCTCACAGGAGCCATTGTGACATATCCCTGAGCCCAGAAACTATTTAATACGACTCTCCTCAATGACCTTAACTTTGTGCATGGGATAAATTGTGACATGTCTCTGGATCCAGCACCTAGGTGATGTGACTCTCCTTTTCTACATGGGCTATGCTTACAAGAAGGAGGCTGACTTATTGCTGTGTTGCCAACTGATGTGATACCTCTGTTCTTGTCTTCGTAGTTTTTAAGAATTTAAAAAAGAGACACAAAGAAAAAAAGTACAGCATAATTTATTGGAAAAGAAAATATTTGAAAGTTAAGTGCAGAATACAGTACACCCTGAGAGAGATATTCCAGGGTGGGTTGCTCATAAGAGTGAGACAGCGTGGATTGTCGCTGGAGAAACCCCTTTATGGCAGTTTTACATTATTGTTAATAAGGAGGAGGGAAGAGGAGTTGCTAGGAAGCATGTTCTGAGTGGTATTCTGGGTGCACATGCTCAGTAGCTGTACATGCTTGTTCATATGTTGCATGTCTCGTTAGCATCTTAGATTTCCACCCAAGAGTGTATTTCTGTTTGTTTGTTTGTTTGTTTGTTTGAGACAGAGTCTCACCGTGTTTTCCAAGCTGAGGTGCAGCGGTGTGATCTCTGCTCACTGCAACCTCTGCCTCCTGAGTTCAAGCCATGCTCGTGCCTCGGCCTCCTGAGTATCTGGGATTACAGGCATGCACCACCATACCCTGCTAATTTTTGTATTTTTAATTGAGACGGGGTTTCACTATGTTGGCCAGTCTAATCTCGAGCTTCTGGTTTGAAGTGATCCATCTTCCTCAGCCTCCCAAAGTGCTGAGAGTAGAGGTATAAGCCACCGTGCCTGGCTAGGCGGTGTATTTTTTTGCTATTAAAATAAGCAAAATTTAAGTTTGAGGACAGGTAAAATCAAAATGCACATGCTCTCTAGAACAGAAAGTCCTTAATGAGGATAGCTTTGCTTGAATAAGCCCAATTACAATGCGAATGCTAAGGCTTATTGTGTTGGCCGTACAGTCACCATGGTTTCTGTATCCCGAGATCATGGTCATTTTCTGGACTATCTATTCTGCCTCAATTTCCCCCTAAGAGATTTTAGGGCAATCATCTTATTGGAGGTTGAGGGGTTAAGCCACTTTTTCTGGAGCTGTTTCCTGCTGAGACGGGTGTTACTTCTGCCTAGCCTGGGCCTTAAAGTTTCTTCCTGTGTGATCTAACTGGGTGTAAACAACATCATTCACGGAGCCAGTGGGCAAGATGCTGGCAGCCAAAGGTTGAAAGCCTTGCCAACCATCATGCAAACATGGAGCTGCTGCAAGCAAGAGAGCAAGAAATCAGTTAACATTTTAAACAAAATTGGAATAAAAGTAAAAGCTGAAAGTATAATAATGTCTGGTACTATTAAAGAGAGCAAGGCAGGCAATGGACATTGCTTGCATGTTCCCATGGAAGTTCCTAGAGATTCAATTTTGTCTGCCTGGGTGATGATATTATTAATATTGTCTTGGACTAAACCAGACTGATTGATCTCAAAAAACAGCATTCTTCTTTTAGATATAAACATGTTCCTCTTTGCCTTGCTAGGAGAATATCCCAGGCTCTTTGGTTTTGTTGGACTACAGTGGGCATAGAGTTCAGATGTTGTTGAAGTCTATTGAGGCCCTCTGCTGCTCGTTGGGGATACATTAAGATTTTCTGAGATAGTTTGTACTGGATTCCCAAGGATCCACCTTATGGTGACATTTGTGCTGCAAAAGTATTCTGCATTAAAATGGTGAAAGCAGCAAAAGTTTTAAGTCTTTACTATTTTTTGCCAATAAGAAAAAGTTTTGTGCAGCTATGTGGTCAGCAGTCATTGGGTCCATTTATGGATGGTGAAGTTGAATTGTGGTCAAAGTTAGAGCCTAGAAGGCTTCAGTAAATGCGCTGAAGTTCTCTGAGAGCCATCAGAGCTGTTGCTTACATTGGATTAGATCATTTATTGAGAAGAGAACAAACACTCTGATGGTCCTCTCTCCATTTGGTACTTTCTGTAAGGGAATCAAATTATCTGGTCCTGCATGGTGTGAAGCTCCACTGTGAGTAACTACAGATGGGCTGGTCTATATTGTACCTGGCAAAGGCCGAAAGAGGAGCATAAGGAGGAGATGAAACAAGCTTAGATTCTACAGAAGACTGATAGTGTGGGGACGCTGGGGATTCTAAAGGAGGTGTAGGCCTCTGAGGGCCCCTATCTGGAGCTGGTATTGGGCTGTGGTGTCTGGGGTCCCTTACCCTTAAAACAGATGATCTTCTAATGGTTCTGAGGGGCTTTGTGGCTTACTAGGCTTTAGCCCACAGGTGCTGCGTAGAGCTGGGTTTTGTTGTCAGCCCAGAAAGGCTTGCAGATGGGATACTTCAGACCATTTTCCCTGATTTCTACAGAAAAGATCTAGCTGTAGAATGGTGTTAACGTTCACAGTCTCATTCTCCAGCCATGTTTCGTGAACTAATCTCTATGCAGGCTAAATAGTGTTACAAAAGAAGATAATTTTTTTTATTCATCTAGCCAAAAGCTGTTTCAATTTTTAAATATACATCCCAGGTGTGTTTCAGTGTCAATAGAGGAAGTGACTCCCATGGTGCTGAGAGAATCCTGCAACGAGAGAACATGTACTAAAGTCCAGGAGACTATGGGCATCCCCATGGGCCAAGTGGAAGCACCAAGGTGTCCAGTGCATCCCCTCGAAACCCCATTAACTGAAGCTCTAGGAGGTCATAGGCATTTGCCATACACCGTCCTATCTCACCAGCGGTGGACATCTCCAGCCCTGCCGAGATGACCCCCACTGCTCGCTAGGGAGCAGATGTCTGGCTGACAAGCCTTTCCCTAATTCACTGGCTTGCCATTTATGATGCCCAATTATAACACTTGCAATGCTCAGATTTAAACCCTACGACTGGGCATCTACATGACTGTGCATCTTTTGTTCAGCAAAGAAAGACTGTTGAAGAACAATTTCAAGGAGCTGGGAAATCCATAAAGCCTGAAGGGACAGGGTTTCCCCAGAACGTTAGTGAAACAGCGCTGGAACAACCAGCGATAGTTACCCAGGTAGTCTGGAAGTGCCATAGTATTCACTGCAAGTAAAATGAAAGTGAAATTAATGAAGCGGACAGACATCTCTCCGGGCCATGGCACAAGAAATGTTGATGGCTGATGTAATACCTTGGTTCTTATTTTCTTAGTTTAAAAGAATTTAAACAAGAAACACGCAGCAAAAGAAGTACCGCATAGAGTAATTTATTGCACACACACACACACAAGAATACTTTGAAAATTAAGTGCAGAATAGACGGTACATTCTGAGAAAGAGATTCCAGGGCAGCCTGCTCATAAGAGTGAGACAGCATTAATTGTTACTGAAGAAACCCTCCTTCTGGGACTTTTACGTGATTATTCATAAGAAGGTGGAAAGAAGTGTTATAGGAAGCAGGTTTTGAGTCGTTTTCTGGATGCACATGTGCAGTAGCTGTACATATTTGTGCATACATTGCATGTCTCATTAGCATATTAAGTCTCCACCCAGGAATGTGTTTTTACTATTAAAATGAGCAAAAGTTCAGTTTGAGGATAGATAAAATCAAAATGCACATGCTGTCTAGAAGTAAAAGTCCCTAATGAAGATAGCGGGTTTCAAAGGACCCCAAGTGCTCCACATCTTAAATGTCGCTCCAACAAACCTGGAACACTATCTGTTCCTGAGAGATCAGGTCCCATCTGTGTTTCTGAGACACTGGCAAGTCAGGCGTGACTTGAGATGAGACTGATGAGTTCAAGCGTAAAATGCCTAAATAATCAGCAGCTTCAGCTTGCATTTTGGAGCTTGTCCGCTTAAATGGGTGGATGAAAATGGCTCACAAGTCTCACTCCTCGGAAATGGGGTCTTCTCCTTTGCTCTTAGCAGATTTTGTGCCACCCAATAATTAACCTTCCTGATGCCTTGACTTTCACATTCGTGAAAAAGGCGCCATTGAGAGTGACATTTCCAGGGAGGCACAGACGTTGTCACCCCCTGCAGAGTTCTGAAGCTGTTCATAAGCAGGCCACGTGGAAGATTTCTCTCAAAAGCTGTTGAGCATGAGCTCTGGCTAGAGTAAAAAGAGGGCTGCGGCACAATGGACAGTGTCTCAGACATCAGGACAGTTTCCACAGAAGTTTAGGAAAGAAGGCAGCGCCCTGGGCTGCAGAAGGCGCAATGCTCTGGAAAGAACCCTGGGTACAGCTGAAAGAAGAACCTGAGAAGGATAGGGCCAATCGGTTGAGGACAACCCGCCTGATTTGGGCAAAGGTAAGGTGTCTACGTAGGGTAATACCCTTCTCAATGCTCAGCGCAGACCTGTCCTCCAGGTCCACCTCTGTACTCATTCTCCTTGGCAAAGAGTCGGCATAGCATAAGAACTCAGCAGTGCTTTGCACACCGGGAAGTCCACACCCACACCGCTCTCTCCCTCCCTCCAGGGCTATGCACCCCGGTTCTTGGTACATGCTGGGATTATATTTCTGAAGCCTACCGACAAACAGGCTGAGAGCAGTTAGTTAACAGACTACAGCTCCCAGCATATTAGGTGGGGCGTGTAGCACTCTGCCCCTTCTTCCAGAACTGTGCCTCGCCCCGGAGACTGGCGCATGCTGGGATTCTAGTCCTGTAGCCCTTTGACCAAAGGGTTGGGAGTGTTTATGAAAATACATCTCCCAGCAAGCCTAAGGACACGCATACCGCCCCGCCTCTTTCTCCACTGACGGGCCGTGTCCCTGACCCCAGTGCATACCTGGTATGGTAGTCCTGCAGCCCTGTGATGAAAGTTCTGGAAGTCTTTATGAAACTACATCTCCTAGCAAGCAGAAGGAGGTGTCCACAGCCTAGCCTTTTCCTCCAGTAATGCGCACTGTCCCTGAGCCGGGCGCATGCTGGGATTGTAGTCCTGCAGGCCAGTGATGAAAGTTCTGGGAGTGTTTATGAGACCGCATCTTCCACCAAGCCTAGAGAGGCGCGCACAACCCTGCCTCTTCCTCCAGTGACGCACACTTTCCCTGAGCCCGGTCCATGCTAGGATTGTAGCGCTGCAGTCCTGTGACCAAAGGGCTGGGAGTGTTTATGAGACTGCATCTCCCAGCAAGACCAGCCAGGCGTGCAGAGCCTAGCCCCTTCCTCCACTGATTAGCGCACTCTCCCTGAGCCCGTTGCATGCTGGGATTGTAGTGCTGCAGCCCAGTGACAAAAGGGCTGGGAGTGTTTATGAGAATACATCTCCCAAAAAGCATAGCGAGAACAGCACAGGTCCACCTGTTCTTACAGTGACGCGCGCTGTCCCTGAGCAGGGTGCATGCTGGGATTGTAGTCCTGAAGCCCTGTGACCAAAGGGCTGGGAGAAATAATGAGACAACATCTCCCAGAAAGCCCAGCAAGGCGCTCACACGCCTTTCTCTTCCTCTAGTGACGCGGACTTCCCCGGCGCCCCGTGCATACTGGAATTGTACCCCTACAGAGATGTGATGAAAGGGCTGGGAGTGTTTATGAGACTACCTCTCCCAGCAAGCCCAGCGATGCGCACACAGACCTGCCTCTTCCTCCAGTGACTAGTGCACTCTCCTTGAGCCAGAGGTATGCTGAAATTGTAGTGCTGCAGCCCTGTGACTAAAGGACTGGGGTAGTTATGAGACTGCATCTCCCAGCAAGCCCAGCGAGGCACGCACAGCTCCAAGTCTTCCTCCAGTGACACACACTGTCCCTGAACCCGCTGCATGCTGGGATTGTAGTCCTGCAGCCCTGTGACGAAAGGGCCAAGAGTGTTTTTGAGACTACATTTCCCGGAAGACCTAGGGAGAGGCACAAAGCCCCGCATCTTTTCCCCGTGACGCATACAGTTTTTGATCCCGATGCATCCTGGGATTGTAGTCCTGCAGCCCTGTGACAAAAGGTCTGAGAGTCTTTATGAAACAACATCTCCCAGCAAACGCAGCGAGGTGTGCACAACCTTCCTCTTGTTTTCCAGTGACGCGGGCTGTCCGTGAGCCCCATGCCTGCTGGGATTGTAGTCTTATAGCACTGTGACCAAAGGGCAGGGAGAGGCCATGAGACTACCTCTCCCAGGAAGCCCAGCAAGGCGCACACTGCCCTGCCTCTTTCTCCTTAGACTAGCGCGCCGTCACTGAGCTGGGTGCATGCTAGGATTGTAGTCCTGCAGCCCTATGACCAAAGGGATGGGAGTGTTTATGAGAATACATCTCCCAGTACGCCCAGGAGGTGCACACAGATCTGCCGCTTCCTGCAGTGACTAGCGCACTGTCCCTGAGCCGGGTGCATGTTGGGATTGCAGTCCTGGATCTCTGTGACCAAAGGGCTGGGAGGGTTAATGAGACTACATCTCCCAAAAAAGCACAGAGAGAAGCGCAAAGCCCTCCCTCTTCCTCCAGTGACACGCGCTGTCCCCGAGCCCAGTGCATGCTGGGGCTGGAAGTGTAGTCCTTCAGCCCTGTGATGCAAGCGCTGGAAGGGCTTATGAGAATACAACTCCCAGCAAGCCCGGCGAGTAGCACACAACGCCGCTTCTTCCTTCAGTGACGCACAATTTCCGTGAGCCCCGTGCTGGCTGGGATTGTAGTCTTCCGCCTCTTCCTCCAGTGACAAGCACTGTCTCTTAGCCAGGTGCATGCTGGGATTGTAGTCCTGCAGCCCTGTGACCAAAGGGTTGGGCATGCTTATGAGAATACATATCCCACCAAGCCCAGCGAGGCGTGCACAGTCCCGCCTCATCCTCCAGTTATGCACACTATCCTTGATCTTGGTGCATACTGGGATTGTAGTCCTGCTGCCCTGTAATGAAAAGTCTCGGTGTCTTTATGAAACTACATCTCCCAGGAAGCCAAAGGAGGCGCACAAAGCTTTGTCTCTTCGCCCAGGCACATGCGCTATCCCTGATCCCGGTGCATGATGGGAATGTAGTCCTGCAGCCCTGTGACCAAAGGGTAGGGAGTTTTTCTGAGACTGCATCTCTCAGCAAGAAGAGCAAGGCCTGCACAGCCCCGCCTTTTCCTCCAGTGAGGCGCACTGTTCATTAAGGAGTGTTCATGAGATTACATTTTCCATCAAGCCCAGCGAGTCACGCACAGCTCTACCTCTTCCTCTGCTGGCGCGCACTGCCCCTGATTCCGGTGTATGCTGGAATTGTGGTGCTGCAGCCCTGTGACCAAAGGGCTGGGAGTCTTTGTAAGACTACATCTCCCAGCAAGCGCAAGAGGTGCCCACAGCCGCGCACCACCCTCCCCGCCCCACTCTTCTTTCAGTGACCGCGCACTGTCCTGTGAACCTGGTGCATGCTGGAATTCTCATGTTGCGGAATTCAGGAGGATGAGAGAGACCTCGGGTTGAAACAGGAGAATTTTTATTGAGTGCACTCAGTGTCAGGCCTCTCAGCCTAAGCTAAGCCATCGTATCTTCTGTGACCTGCATGTACACATCCAGATGGCCGGTTCTTGCTTTAACTGATGACATTCCACCACAAAAGAAGTGGAAATGGCCTGTTCCTGACTTAATTGATGACACTGTCTTGTGAAATTCCTTCTCCTGGCTCATCCTGGCTCAAAAGCTCCCCCGCTGAGTACCTTGTGAGCCCCACTCCTGCCCGCCAGAGAACAACCCCCCTTTTTCCTTTACTTACCCAAATCCTATAAAACGGCCCCATCCCTATCTACCTTTGCTGACTCTCTTTTCAGACTCAGCCCGCCTGCACCCAGGTGATTAAATAAGCTTTTATTGTTCACACAAAGCTTGTTTGGTGGTCTCTCCATACGGATGCGCGTGAAACTCAGGACCAGCTAACTCACGTCAAAAAGACTGGGCCCGGAAAAAAGACAGAACCTGACTTTCAGACACACTTCACAAAAGGGGGTGGGCCAGCTTGAAGCAAGCTTACAGTGGCGTGAAGGCAGGAATACAGAGGCAGGACAAAGACAAGATTGCACAAGACCATTGCCAAGCAACCCACATGTCCATTTTCTAGGTTTCCCTCGGCAGGGGATTATGCTATAACCCTCACTATGGTGCCTAAGCAGCTATAGTTCAGCCTACTCAGGCTTCTCATGACTTTTCATTGTACTTCTTCGATAAAACAGAATGCTTGAAGTCACTAGTTACAGAGAACAAGAATCTATAAACTCATTTCGTAAAACAAAGGAAATTTGTTTTTCTTTTCCCTATGTTGGGGGAGTGTTGGGAGAGCCTCCAGAGCACATAAGATAATATTATCAAGACTTTTCCTGGGTCTGCGCTGTGCCTGTTGATGCCTCTGGGACAAGTCAGCCTAATACAAGAAAATGTATTCCTCTTGCTTTTTAATTTTATTTTTCTTTAATTTCCCTCCTCAGTCCCACAGCCCTGTCACCAAAAGACTGGGAGTGTACAGTTACACATCTTGTCACTTGTCATGAGACTGTTTTCCTTTACCCCCATGAACGTACTTACAATAGCTTCTTTCAAATCTTATCTACTGATTGCAGCATCCTGCACATCTTGGGAATAGGTTCTATTGTCTGCTTTTTATCTTGTGAATAGATTACATTTTCATGCTTCTTCACGCATCTCATGAATTTTTAAATTGTGTAAATAGGAACTACAGGGACTCTGGATTCTGTTGTATTTCTTTGAAAATTATTATTTTAAGAGGGAGTTAATTTGAATAGATTCAAACCCCAATCCTTATCTCTTCTACAGTGACATAGATAAAATCTTCATTCAGTCTTTAAACAGTGCGCGTTTCTATATGGCAAAATGTAGTATTTTATTAAGCTTTATTATAGTTATCTGTGAAACAGTTATTCAACGAACTAGTCTGCTTCATTATTGCTGGAAGCCAGAACCTCAGTTGTGTTCACTTTCTGGATTTTATATAAGTGAAATTATATAATATGTATACTTTTACATCTACTTTCCTTATTGCAACTTTATATTTATGATATTAATTCATGTTATTTCAGATAGCTATAGTTTATTTAAATTTATTTTTTATATTTTGGCAAAGTATACATAAAATTAACCATTTTAGCTATTTTAAGTGTGCAGCTCAGAAAAATTAACTACATTCACGTTGTTTTCCAACTATTATTCCCATTCATAGGGACCTTCTTTCAACTTCCAAAACCAAAATTCAATACACATTAAATAAAAGCTCCCTGTTACTCCCCCTCCAGCTCCTAGGAACCACTCTTCCACGTGGGTTTCCAGAATTTAACTTCTCTCAGTATCTCATAAGTGGAATGATACAGTATTTGTCCTTTTATGACTGGCTCATGTCACTTTGCACAATGTCCTTAAGGTTCATGTGTGACGTACCATGTGTCAGAATTCCCTTATTTTACATAACTGAATAATATCCCACTGTATGTATGAATCACATTTTATCTATTTATTCATTGATCATAATTCAAACGACACGGGTAATTCAAAAACCTTTTGGGTGATGTGAGTAATGCTGCTATGAGCCTAGGTGTATGTGTACTATTTTGTGTCTTTGCTTTCACATATTTTGCTACATACCCAGATGTGAAATTGCGGAATCGTATGGTGATTTTGTGTGTAAATTATTTGGTCACTATGCTGTTGTTTTATAGCAGCTGCAGCATTTTACATTTCCACCAACAGCGTACAAGTGTTCTAATTGCTCCACTTCCCCACCAACACTTGTGATTTTCTGTTTTGTTGTTTTCTTTTGGTAGTAGTTATGCTGATGCGTATTAAGTGATATGTCATTTGGGGTTAGCTTTTCATTTTACTAATGATTAGTTTTGTTGAGTACATTTTCATGGACTTATTAGCCACTTCACATAATTTTTAGAGAAATGTCTGTTTAAGTAAGTATTTTGCCCATATTTTAAACAAGTAGTTTGTTTTATTATTGCTGAATTGTTCTTTGTATATTCTGGATACAGTCCTATTTATCTATTTTTCTTTTGTTTCTTGAGTTTTTGGTGTCCTGTTAAAAAAAATCACTGCCAAATCCAGTGTTATGACATGTTTTACCTACATTTTATACTAAGAATTTTGTAGTTTTAGCTCTTACATTTAGGTCTTTGATCCAGTTGGTTAATTTTTTTTTATAGTAGAAGTTAAGGGCCCAGCTTCACTCTTTTACGTGTGGGCTCTCAATTTCCCCAGCACTAATTTTTGAAAGGCAGTTCATTTCCCATAAAAATCATTTGACCATATATATGAGGGTTTATTTATATTGGCTTTCTGTATTACTCCATTAGTCTCTTTGTAGCATGCTATTTGGGAATTTTGTAGTAAGTTTTGAAATCATTAAGTGTGACTTCCCTAACTGTGGTATTTTTCAAAATTATTTTTGCAATTTAAGGATCTTTGAGATTCCCCATAAACTTAAAAATTGATTTTTTTATATCTACACGAAAGTAATTGGCATTTTACTTCTTGGTTACTTCCTAAGTACTTTCTTCTTTTGATGCTATTGTAAATTGAATTGTTTTCAGAGTTTTGTTCTCAGATTATTCATATTACTACAAAAATACAGTTTGTTTTTCTATGTTGATTTTGTATGCTACTACTCAGCTGAATTTATTAGTTGTAATATTTTTTTTCTGTGGAACCTTAAAGATTTTCTACATATAAGAATATATTTTCTGTACCAACTTTGATGCAGTTTATTTCACTGTCTTTTTTAATTTCTCTGAATGAAACTTCTAATATAGTGTTGAATAAAAGTGGCTGGCAAGAGCAGACATTCAGTCTGTCTTCTGAGCTTAGAGGAAAGAATTGTGATCTTTTTCTCTAGAATATGTTGTTTGCTATGGGTTTTTATATGTGAATTTTACAATGATGGTTTCCTTTTATCCCTAATTTATTGTTTTTATTA
The DNA here is from genome assembly GCF_029289425.2 of Pan paniscus. Lineage (NCBI taxonomy): Eukaryota > Metazoa > Chordata > Mammalia > Primates > Hominidae > Pan > Pan paniscus. The sequence continues at coordinate 30,910,237 of NC_073273.2, read as the reverse complement.
TAAAATATTTTGAATTTTGTAAAATACATTATCTGTATTAATGAGAGAATATTTTTAAAAATGTTGTTAATGTGGCATATGCATTGATTAATTTTCATATGCTTAAACATTTGTTAAGAAAGGCTAGCTAAGTGAACCAGTGAGAGTGGAAAAAGAATAAAGAAATCTATACTGGTTGTGATCAATTATTTGTAAACACCACTGCACTGAAACCAGCCATATGCTAAAACTTCCTTACATTCCAATAATAAATTCCCCTTGGTCGTGGGTTGTAATCTTGCTAGTATGCTGCTGAATGTAGTTAGCTAGGATGTTGCTGAGTAGTTTTGCATCTGTGTTCATAAGGGATATTTGTCAATGGGTTTTTGTAGTCTCTTTGTCAAGCTTTGGTGTGAGCTAATGCTGGCATCATGGAATAAGTTTGGAACTGCTCTCTTCGGGCTTTTGGTAGACTTTGGAAAGGATTTTTGTTCTATAAATGCTTGATCTAAATCACTAGTAAAGCCAGAAAAACAAGGGCTTTTCTTCGAGAAGAGATTTTTAATTACTGATTCCATTTCCTTAGTAGTTTTGTATCTATTCAGATTTTGTATTTATTTGTAATCAAGTCATGTATACGTAGGAATCTGCCCACTTTATCTAGGTTTTCCAATTTATCATCCTATCGTAGCTCGCAGTACATTTTTTAAAACATTTTATTTCTTTGAATTGGTAGTAATGTCCCACTTTCATTTCTCATTTTAGTATGTGAATATGCTGTTAATTATTTTTGTGTGTAGCTGAAAGTTTGCCAATTGTTAATTTTTTGAAGAACTGAGAATGAACTTCTGTTTTTTTTGGAATGCTGTTGTTCGTATAACCTGTATTGCATTTATCTCTGCTAAAATCTTTAATATTTTCTTCCTTCTCTTTGCTTTGCATCTAATTTGGTCTTATTTTTCTAATTTGCTAGGTGATAAAGTTATTATTTATTTAAAATCTTTGTTCTTTTAAAATTTATTTTAGCTGCAAACTTTTCATCTTCGCACTGTTTTTGCTGTTTCCCATAACTTTTGATATGTTTTGTTTTCATTTTTCTTCCTCTGTAAGTATGTTTCTACTTCCTCTGTGATTTCTTCCTTTCCTTATTGGTTGTTTAAGGGTATGTTGTTTAATTTATACAATTTTGTAAACTTTCTAGCGTTTCTTCTGTTACTGATTTAATTTGAGATCTACTATACAGCCCATCCTGGAGAATTCCCCATGTGCATTTGAGAAGAGTGTGTAGTCTCTTTTGTTGGATGGAGTATATTGTATCTGTCTGTTAGATCAATTTGGTTCATTGAGTTAGTCAAGTCCTCTATTTCCTAATTTATCATCTATCTCATTTTTCTATTCATTACTCAGAGTGGAATATTAACATCTTCAACTATTATTTTAGAACTGTCTATTTGTCCCTTTAATTCTGTCAACTTATGCTTTTCATATCTAAATGTTTAATTATTATATATGGGTTTAAACTATTTCTATCTTCCCTCCAAATGGATATTCTATGACTATATGATGTCTTATTGTCTCTTGAAAGTTTTTAAGTCTATTTTGGCTGCTATTAATATAGTCATCTGCAGTCTCTTTTTCATACTATTGGCATAAAATAATTATTTTCCTCCTTTTTTTAAACCCTCAAGTCCTGTGGAAAGCTAACAGCAGCATTACTTAATTTAAAAAGCAGATAAATCTTAAATCAATAGCTTAATGTTTGTAAAAGCATTTAAATGGAAATGAACTACACAGTCCACCAGGAACAAAGGATATCAGTTGGGTCTAAGAATAATCATGCCAAAAAGCTCTAGGAGGAAAAGCTGCTGGGAATTGGGACTGTGGTAATGGTCTTCGGGGTCAAGAAGGAAATGGGGAAATGGCGATGCTCAGGGTCAGGCACATGCTTAGCAAAAGACCCAGAAAACCCTAAGCTCTCACCTCTGTATTTTAAACTCTGCACAAGTAGAAAGTAGAAGCTAAAGGAGAGTTGTAACTTTATGCTGATTGGTAAAGGCATGCTCCAACACACATACATAGATCCCAGGTGAAAAAATCAGATATTTATTTTTAGTGAGGATTAAAAAATCTGGAGTCTTACTATCCAATCAAGGTTGAGTAAAAATATTTGGGGAGATTTGCATTGATCAATTCATCCTGAGGTCAAGAAAATCTTGATTTTGACATTTGGAGCCTCCAGTAAAGGACTAGACTCCACCTAGAAGTGTTCTTTGGCCTTTTGGACTCAGTGACACACTACTGGTTACACTGATTTGAAAGTCAGCTAAGAGCTTGCTGCAGAACTCCTGCCAAACTCAGTTTCACCCATAGAGGGCTAGAGCATCCCTAGCTGGTAGAAATTTTGTGCCTCCTTCTATCCTCTGAAGCAAAGCTGCTGTCTCTGTGGGGCCCCCAATTTACTGAGCATTTCCTATATGACTGGTCCTGGTTCATAGATGAGTCAGGGAAGGTGAAACCTCATGATGTCCACTGGGCCACTGTGGCTGTTTAATCTGTGCCAGCCATACCGAACCTGACATGAGTGGTTGCTCCTCTCAAAGGTCAGAACTCAGGGTTTGGGGTAATTGCACATATTCTATCTGTTTGGTTGTCTACAATGGAAACTGTAGACTGGCTGAATGTCTTTTGGGCTGCAAACCAGAAACAATCTCAGATGCTGATCTAACTGGATCACTCATCTAGAAATCCATGGTAAGGGTTTGTTTTCTAGAGAGTGACCACAATCAAGCTGCAGATTGAGCCTAAATCTGTGTCTAATGCAGAGTCTAATACTGCAAGCCAGACTTGGGGTTGCTGGTGAAAGCTGACCTGTTTGTCTCATGGTTTAAGAATTCCTACACCATACCTAGCAGAATAACCAGAAGTGGACTTTTGGCCCACTTCTTGAGATATCAGTCACCACTCGCGACATCTTCAGCATAACAGTAAGCCGACTCCAGCCACACCATGTGTCCCTTGAAGCTAATCTGTGCCATCTTTTAGGCTTTTGAGCCCAATTGAGCACTGACTTTGTGGCATTTTTCACCACATGTACTAAAATGAGCCAACTCTATGATGTTCTCTTCTTTTCCACACATGTTGGTTAGATAATTTGTTGATTAGATATGGTTTATTATCTCTTCCTGATTGCCTCCAAGATGAGGATGAAATGGTTGGGGGATCTAGGAATCTATTTCACAAAGTTGGAATTTCATGCTAATAATTCCTGGGTGAAATGTGACTTTCTTTCCGATAACTGCAATTCTAGGCAAGCCTGGCTTTTGTATCCTCTTAGTTGCATCCCAGCCTAGTAGCAGTTATGGGACTCCAACTTAGTTCTAGTTAAGTTTTATGTAAATATTCTTGTCTCTATTTTACCTGGCTCTACTAGATAAAATGTCTAGAAAAAAGTAGAGGGTGACTAGAATAAAAGTGAGATTATAGGTACCGGAATGAGATACACTGATTCTGTGGAAGTAGTGGGAGAACAACAACCTGTAACCTGGGGAATGAACAACACAGACCTCGGAAGCTACGGGAAATGGTGGGACATTAACAACTTTTTTCCTTTCTGAATAACCCCTGGTGCAGCCCACAAAAAGGTCTGGAAGTACTATTCGTTAGATCAGACGGTAAGGCAGAGGCTGCGGATTCATCTCCTTTTGGTCTCCACATTACCCTTAAGAATCCTTTGAGACTATTCTATCTCTCTGCGATGTAGGCTTGGAACTCTAGCGGGCAGTGTGCACTCTCAGTGCCCCTGGTTCAAGGCCACAGTTTTTCAGATGATGGACAACCATTGCTTTTTCCTGAAGAGACTTAGCACCCTGTGGCTGAGCTTAAGTGGGCCTCTAGACAGCATTGATTGCATTTTCTTCTTCCTCTATGAACTGGGATTTCTCCTTCTGTTTTTCTACCACGTAGAGATGAATCTGTATTTGTCAATATTTAAGTAAGTCAGAGACATAAATCAGGTAAGGAACCCTAGACACTGCTTCTAGCCTAGCTGGACTCTTGCCTATTTCCCTTCTCACTTTATGAGATCAATTATATTGGCACAGGGAGATACCCTTAGATAGTGTGTCTCAGGAGCAATTAGAGAAGCATACTTCTAGAGAATCTGGTAGGACAGCTCAGGAGGGCCAACGAGGATCAAAGTTTCTGTTCAAATTTTGAGCCTAGCTGTGTGTGGCCGACGAATCCAGGAAAGATCCCAGATCCCTGGAAGGGATTGTTAAGAGAGGATCCATTACATTAGAACCCTAGGGTGGGTGTTCATCCGTCACCTTCTGAGTCGGATTATCAGGGTTAAGACTGTGGTAGGGCTGCAGAGAAATTATATCCTGAGAAAGCCTCTGATCGAGTGCAACATAGGTGGCTCCAGCACAGGGAGATGTCTTCTATTTGAGGAACATTATACTTGTGTGGATGTGTCTGTGCCCTTCCTCAGCAGAGCCCCACTGACTGGATGATTGTTTGAGAATTACGTGTAAAGAGCCCTATATTATTTTGAATTTAGTAAATATCGGAACAGAAAAAAACAATATTATCTACTTTCAAATTGAATAACAGCATGAGCAACTTTCAGGAAAATGTCACAGGATGAAACTCCGGGGCCTTGTTCATTCCCTGAAACCTTGAACATCGTGATGCAAACTGTAGGGTTAACCTTATCAACACTTAATTTTTTGCCATATAGATTTATCTTTATAAACAATATTTTCATTGGACCTTTATTTTGATATATGCCATGAAGAATAAATCATTTATTTCCTTTGTGATAAGAACGTCACATTTTTACACCTCATGTATAAATGATGCCATCCCCCATGTAGTTTTTATTGCTATAGCCTGAATGTTTATGTCCTCTTTCAAATTCATATGTGGATAATTTTAGGTGTGAGGCCTTTGGGAAAGTGTTGAAGCCAAGAGTTCTTCATCTTCATGAATGGAATCAGTGCTCTTTCAAAGGAAGTTGAAGGGAATGCCCTTATCCAGTCTGCAAGATGGTACCATCTATGGGGAACAGGGCTCTCACCATATACTAAATTTGCTGCTGCCTTGATCTTCCACTTTCCAGCCTCCATAACTGTGAAAAATACATTTCTGTTATTTATCCTTTACCCAGTCCAAGGTATTTTGTTATAGCAGCCAGGATGCACTATGACACTTTCTTAGGCACTTTGGTTTATTTCTGAATTTTTAGTTTCAGTGATCTATGAGATTTTTAATCAATCAAGATTTTTCACAGGGCTTGCCAGTGTTTTTTTTTTAAAGAATTTTCTTGTCTATTCTTATTTGTGTTTTCATCTATCTAATATTTTATAGTAACGTCTACTTGCAATATTAAATGGTATCAGTATAGGAACAAAATTGAATTTATAAATAACTTTAAGGACAATTGATGTTGATAATATTGAGTTTTTCTGCCTAAGAATATGATACAAATTGTCTATTTGCTTATGTGTACATTCATATATTTCATAAACTTTCCATGTTTTTTCCATATTATGTACATATTTTTCTAATATTTATTCCTAGTTTATTTTATTCTGCTAAAAAGTAATTTGAGACACAATGAATTTGCAAAGTGTTTATTTGAGTAAGAGCAATTGATAAATTATAAAATATCAGACAGAAAGATATTGAGTGCTTATTGACAATGTAAGAAGCAAGTATTTATTTGAAAAATGTAGAAACAAAGAAAACATTTGATTGGTGGTAGCACAAATTTTTTTTTTTTTATTGTTTTTTGTTTGTCTGTTTACCTTGTTGGACACTTTCTATTTATATAAGGTTGTTGGCTACTCCTGATTGGTTGAGCTTCATTTCTCTTTTTTAAATAGGCAGCTACAAGAAATAATTTAAGTTTTGCTTGTATTTGCAAACAAGCAAGGTTGAAATGACTTATGAGACCTAACTAATTTTGTCTGCTCAGAGATTATTGAGATGTGATCTCCATTTTAATTTACTTTAACAAATTTTCAGTACTTTTACTTTCCATCCAAACTGTAACTTATAAATTATTATTGTTGTACATATGTAGACCCATGTTGTGTATGCTTTGAAGACCTGTCCTGCATTCAAATTCATTTGTATTATGTTATTATTGAATTTGCCCCATTTATTGGAATTATAAACTGCAATCCCCCAACTGCAAGAGGTATGAGTTCTGAGGAGATAAGAGTAAAGATGAATCAGAAGTGAAAACAGTTCTCCAACCCGCACATGCAGTAAAAACAAATTTCACATGAATACAATGAGTAATTATCTAAAATTTAAAATACCCTGAAAACATTAATGTTTATTTCATTACTATGTAATATGGAAATTACAAGACAAAAAAACCCAAAGACTTACTGTTTAAATATAAATGAAGCTTTTTATATGATGAAGTGCTCCATAATTTAAATGTAAAATGCCAATAGGAAATACATGAAATAAAATAAAATTATATGTAAAAGTGACAATGCCTGTATTAGATTTAATAATATCTTACAATAAAATAAGTTGAAACCTACAAAATGGAAGAAAGTTTAAAATTAGGCAGATATTATCAGCCAGGTGAAGAATAAATACATATGTCAATAAGCATTTAATGTATTTTGTCTTAGATTTTATATGAAATAATAAAAGGTAAGCAACCCAATAGCATGGTAGTTTCACCCTGATTGCATTAAACTGAAAAAATATTAACATTTCTCCATGAGAAGTTGGATTCATGGATTGGCCTCATGCTGCATTCAAGGCGCTTTAGCCAGGAACCAACACTCACTGCAAGAGTCAGCAGGCTAGAAGTTTGCTTCTAAGATGTTCCCCAGCCTGCGACCAAGACACTTTGTCCTGACTACTTCTTCAACTCTGACATAGGTTTTGCTGATATAAATGCAAACCCAGCTTTATGCCTACCAAGCATCTACGTGGCTAGAGCTGCAAATGGAGCATTTAGGCACTAGGCAAGAGCTCTTCCCACGTTTCCAAGCAGACTTTCTAGAATTTCCCAAAAATACTGACATTGTCTTTTTCAGACCCCATCTCCCAAAGAGAACCAGAGAGGCAGTCTGGAAGCCATTTAGAATCTCCAGCCTCCAACCTAGTAACAATGGACTTGGATACAAAGAGGCAACCTACTGACCTCAAAGACACCAGCCCAGATTCTGGGCATTGAATTCCTGCCTCCCCATGAAAGATCTCATCTGAGTCACAGCAAAGCCCACATTCTTCGTCAATGTTCACCTTGCAGACACGTTCCAAAACAGCCCCTCAGAACTGTCTTGAGATGAAACAAAAGGTGATGAAGCTCCAGGTTTGGAATGCCTGCCTCCTTCCTGACTCCTGAAAAGTCTACACCAGCTGGTTAGAACTCTCACACCTTAGGAAGCCTGGCCTCTCAGAGTGCATCCTCTAACAGGACCTCCTGGCCTTTTCCTCCTTGGAGGAGAGTGCCCAAAAATAATAGGGAATACATGGCCTCCACTCTCACATGACTTGATTGACTGATGAACTGATGTCTGAGGAGGAAACATATGTAGGGAACAGCCTGGGTTTTTTGAATCCCTGTTTCCCAGCTATGATGCCTGTGCAAATGGAGGGAGAATCCCCAAGTATTATTAGGTAGTAGACAGATACTGGCTAATAAAATTAAGTAAATGTAAGGTGACTTGAAGGCGAATTTATCATATGTCACATACAAAATTTTAGTTAGTGAGCTTTATTTAAAAATAGTCACAATTTGTAAGGGCATTCAAATATAATTTTAATAGGGAGTTATGAGAATTATCTGCACTTGCTGTGTAAATGATTGAGTTAGGGGTAACTATCTGAACGTCATGAGCTTGATATGTGCTACTTAATTTCACAAGACATTTACTTGCAAATGGTTGCCATTTTTGCTCTCACTATATGAAAATTTTTTCTTGCAAAGAGCATTTTTATGAAAGAAAAACTAGAAATTTTGCCAATTTCGGTTATTAAAATGATAAAACTGGTTTGTTTGTTATTCTTAACCAAATGCTCTTACAGATAGCACATAGTACCCATGCTTTGATTTTTTGTTTTTGTTTTTTTTTTTCACCTTAGGTCAATTGCCTTTCATTTTATTCATCAAACTGTATTTACTGTAGATAGACATTGCAGTTGTCATGTGTGCCCTATGGATTTGTACGTTGTTAGAAATATGAATTCTCAGGCCAAGTATATTGGCTCATGCCTGTAATCCCAGCACTTTGGGAAGCCAAGGCAGGTGAATCACCTGAGGTCAGGAGTTCAAGACTAGCCTGGTCAACATGGTGAAACCCCATCTCTCTACTATTTACAGTTCACATTGTACCTTGCAATGAATATACATGTTATCCAAAAAGCCTAAAAAATAATGAAGTTGGGGTGAGAATGGCTGGAAGTATAGGTGAAACAAAAATGATACATGACTAGTAGCTGTTAAAGCTGAGTGACTGGTCTGTTACACTTTTTTTGTATTGTGTATACATTTTCAATGATCTGCAATAAAACACTTGTAGAAGATGACAAAGTTTATCTGCACTTAGCTCTTAAGATCTTGGTTACCTTTGGGAAGGAGAAAGTGTCAAGGGCATGAACAAATCTGATTCTTAGACACACAAGTGTATTTATTTTGTAATAATTCATCAAGCATTCCATAAATATTTTGTTCCAATATTGCTGTATGCATGTTATTCATCAATAAAAATTTAAATAGTACATATCTGCATAACAGTCCTAAATTAATATTTTAGAATAATAGTAATGTTTTGTTTTGTTTTAAAGTGGAGCATGTTCACTCAGGACATCATCAGGTGTATATTAATGTACCAAGATATTTATTTATGTTTTAACTTTTGGATGAGTCCCCTAGGTCTTTTAATTTTTACCTCAATACAGTAAGTAGCATGGTTTTAACATTTTGGAATGCAGCTTTGTTTTCAGAAAGGTTCCCCCCGAAGAATGATGCTCTCCCAGGCCAGAGCACACAGCACAGTGACCCATGCACAGGATGCATTGAGCACACACGGCACTGGGTGAACCAGGAACAAAAGGAGAAGCGAGCCTGGGTCTGCAAAATATGCTTTGTAGGAAAAGCAGATAAAATTGAAGGGTCACAATTCAGCAGCAAACGTTTTTACATTCATTTGAGAAATCATTTCTAACAAAAGCTGCTGGTTAAAGCCATGGTTTTGTGGCTTGCCTCCACATTGTAATCACCTGCACAACTTAAACCATATTTTTTTCAGATCCAACTCCAAGGATTCTGATTTAATTGAGCAGTTACAACTTGGGTTTAAGGGATTTTGAAAGTTTTCCTCCCCGTAGGTGATTCTCTTGCACCAGGGGTAAGAAGCGCTGGATGGGGGTGAGGAATGCTTTAGCTGTGAGAGATATCCATGTACGCTTCAGGATTTGCCCCATTGCATATCTGGAGTTTGGGGTCTTAGAAAACATTCTTGCCTTGTTAAAAATTAAAGGATGGCTTCAATACATACTTAGCTATTTGGCTACGTTGCAGAAAAAGAAAATGCCTTTCCAGAGATGAGTTTTTTGAGTCAGGGTTTTGTTCTGTCAGTGAGGCTGGAGTGCAGTGGTGTGATCATGGCTCATTGCAGCCTTGACCTCCCAGGCTCAAGTGATCCTTCAGCTCCAGCCTTCTGAGTAGCTGGGACTGAAGTCATGCACCAGACCTGGCTAATTTTTCAATTTTTTTTTTTTTTTTTGTAGAGATGGCTTTCTCTATGCTGCCTGGGCTGGTCTCAAACTCCTGGCCTCAAGTGATCCTCCTACATCAGTCTCCCTAACAGTTCGACCTACAGGCACAGGCAAGCATGTCTGGCGTATTTATTAAAATGTAGCTACTAGAATATTTAAAATTCACATGTGCCTCACATATTATTTCTTAGAGAATTGCCTCATTTTTGAAATCTCAGGCTGCCTGCTCTAAAACCTGGATGTGCCAGGAAGGTAAAAAAATCTGAAATTTTAAAATAATAGTCATTATATTGCTTCCATGTATGAATAACACATATATATTATTCATAAATAAAAATAATCTTACACACAAATGTAAATGCAAGTATTTTACAGGCAGGGCCAGTGTCCAGTGTATGGAGGAAGCCCTGCCAGAAAAGGATCCAGAAAAAACCTGTAATTCTTGCTTTATTCAACCCAGTGTCAAATCACATATATCACTCATGGCCTGAGGGGGCATGATGGGGAATTGAACTATATCCAATCATGGGTGCTGGAGTGGAAAGTATCTAATCAGGTGCACAGCTGGAGAAGAATGGACAGCTTTTTGGATCTAGGGAGGCCTTTGCCTGTCTCTCCACTCAGAGCTCAGGACACTAGAGCCACCTCAACACAATCGCCTGTTTTTTAGTTGTTTTAACACTCCAAAAGAGAATTAGTTTTCTCATGCATTTTCCAAATGTGTGGCAAGCAGAGCCTTAAATCTACCTCCCTGTTACCCCAGCCTAACTCTGGCTTGCAGTCAGATTTTAAATTTCCGGTTCTTTCCTGACACTTGCCAACACTAACTAACATTGTGTAACTCACAGTATTATCAACTGTTCTTTATTGTACATTTTAGACACAGTATTTTAATTCTTCATTTTTTCAAAAAGCAGTGGATGACCCTTAAAAAATATTTTTCATTTGTAAACATTTTACAGGAGATGAAAGCAGATAATAATCCCCTGTCACTCCACAGTACAAAAAAAAAAAAAAAAAAAAAAAAGAAAGAAAGAAAGGAAAATATTTGTGCCCCTTTCTTTAATCTTCCCTTGGCACAGACACCCCATCAGAATGTCTTTGGGTTGAGGTTTCATTTTGGAAACTTCACAGGGCAATACATCCTCAGCCATCCTGTGTTATTTTCTTGGTTTTGAGTTTCAAAACTGTTTGAGGATTCCCCAAGATGCCAACACTGGCCATGACTCTTGAAGTGTCTAGTAAATAGCATCCCTTGTGTCATCTCCTCTCAGGGAACAGCCCAAGGTCTGAGAACGCAGCCTCTTTGTGGAGTGATTGGATTCACTGTACCTGGAAGGAATCTCCAGGTATACCCTTGCGCTAAAAGCAAACCCCTTAGGACATTAAGAATTTCTTAGCCCAACGCTTAGTTTCCATTCCTTAGATACACATTGCAGTCCAGACAACTGGATGCTGATATTGAGGAAAAAATGTCCTCAGATTGGTGAAGGGAGAGAAAATATTTCAAAGGACAAAGAAACCCAACCTAGTGCGTCAGTGCAAAAACCTGAAAAGTAAAATGCACCTCAGGGACACAGTGGAGCACAGCATAGTGGCTCCTGGTAGGATGCTGATGACCCACTTCACTGAAACAGATGGGAGCAGGGAAAATATCCCAAGTAATAGAATGGGCTGACTTGACCCTTGGGTAAGATATGTCTGTGTTTCAATTGGCATTGTCACCTCTTAATTTTGTCACCCTGAATATATTATTGTATTTATTTTAACTTCACTTTTTCATTAACTGTAAATTATGTTTTATCAGTAGAGTTTCAAAGGTATGAAAATATTTATAAAGCACATTAAGTTGGTGAATTTTGAATAAAATTAAATAGTAATATATTTCATTTGTTAAAAATTGTTACTTACCTATTTCTTCAGCAGAATGAGTGTAGCACGTTTTCCAGGTCTGTTTTTTATTTGTTTGAGAGGGGACTTCAAGCAGAATCTCACAGCTTAGTGTTGGAAATGCTTCTAGGTGTAAAGACAGGGACAGTCTGTCTTCCACTACGGTGGTAGGAAATGAATACATATCTGCAAGCCCATGAGGTAGATTAATTGTCAAATTACATAAATTTATCACATCAGTTATTCTTTTTTTCAAAACAGAGAACTTGTGAAAGTGAATATCTCTATTCCATATGCTGCCATCTGGGTGTTTGAGGGTAATGCTAAGTTTTAGGAGCTGGGAATTGGCACCTACTGGAAGTGTTCACATATGATTAATTGTTTACTAAATGATTTGTTATGAACATAATTAAATTACATGTTTATTTTCTGAAAGGGATAGATACTTTGGCTTTTCTATGAGTTATAAGATGTAAGCCTATTTTATTTTATTTTATTTTATTTTATTTTATTTTATTTTATTTTATTTATTTTTTAGATGTAGTTTCACTCTTGTTGCCCAGGCTGGAGTGCAATGGCAAGACCTTAGCTCACTGCAACCTCCACCTGCCGGGTTCAAGAGATTCTCCTGCCTCAGCCTCCCGAGTGGCTGGGATTATAAGCATACACCACCACACCTGGCTAATTTTGTATTTTTAGTAGAGACGTGGTTTCTTCATGTTGGTCAGGCTGGTCTCAAACTCTTGACCTCAGGTCATCTGCCTGCCTCGGCCTCCCAAAATGCAGGGATTACAGGCATGAGTCACCATGCCCGGCTGTAATTTCCTCTGTTTTATACCTTAGATTTGAATAATTTTTGCTGGATTCTTCAAACATGAAGTATTTTTTAAATTGAAAACTAACTGAATGACTAACTGGTAAGTAGAACTCTTAGACCATTGACTAAAAGCTAAGGCCCACCTTGACCCTGCAAAAGAGGACCACTGAAGGCCCAGTTGATTATTCCTGGGTGTCTGCCCTGCAGGCATCCAAGCCTGCTCACACCAACCATGGAAGGAGCCTTTGTTACTGCCAGAAGATATAAAACGTTGGTAAGCCGGAAGTTCACAGACAGATGCAATTGAGCTTGAGATAGAAGAAATGTTGGGAGATTCTTTCTAGAATGGAATTGTTATTGTCCTGAGACTGTTTCTAGACTTGGTCTAAGAAGTTACCTAAGAAATATTGCAACTAAGAAAAAGTTCAAATGATTAGATCTTTGAGGGTCTCAAAGGTTAGGCGGAAAAGGGTCTTATTTCATAGGGAGGAGAAAACAAGTTTACAAGGAAGGTTGGAAGGGAAGCACAGGATGGAGGGCAGCAAAATCGGATCCCAGATAAGATAATGTTTCACCTTGAAGTCAGCCTGTTCTTAGGAGGGTTATGTATAAGGGTTGTAGGTTTGCTGAGGTGGTGGGTGAGTCAAAGTTCAGGGGCTGGTTGGAAGAAGAGAAACAAGCAAAGTTCCTGTAACGAGTATGTTATTTTGACCACTGAAGACTAAATTACTGAACGGTTGTTCATTTTTAAAAATGGGAATTTTCAATCTGTGTCCATCTTGTGATAGGTTAAAAAGACAGCGGGGAGCATTCTCAAAGTCATAATGGGAAGCACGTTTCTCTTCACTAAGCTGTTCTTTGAGAATACAAAGAATGGGGGAATTTCTTTAAATATAGCTATTTCCAGGATTACCTTCACCCACAACTGTTCCTTGCCCTAGACATCTCTTCCATTTGGCTGTTTCTGAGTTATATTTTTATAATAAAGTGGTAAATATAATTAGAGTTATTTGTTGAGTTTTTTTTTTTTTTTTTTTTTTAGTAATTCTATCAAATTATTTAACTTGAAAAGGGGTTTATGGGAGTCTCAGATTTATAGGCAGTAGCTGAGAAGTATAGATGGGCTTCAAGGACATGTGACTCTCCTCTGCAGTGCAGATGGCGATGTGAGACTGAGCCCTGAATTTTTAGGGTCTGTGCGAACTCTAAGTTGTGTCAGAATTAAATTTGGGGGCAACAAATGGGTGTTGGAGAATCAGTGGGTTTTCAGGGAACTTTACACATTTAGGATCAAAAGCATTGTAAAAAGAAAGACAACGTGGGGGCCTCCACTGGAGAGAGACTCCAGGTGTGTCGGGGAAGGTAGGCTCTGCTCTGCACACAGGCTAATACACCATGAACTGCCCTGTGGTTCCAGGCATCCTCCCAGGGTGAGAAGGACCAAGGACTCTGAGGGAAGAAGTTCCGAGAACAGATGACTTCTACCCTCCTGCCAACCTGAGGCCACAACATGTTTTTCACCCACTGAACTTACGCACTGCAGGTTGATGTGGTCAAGCCCTTCCCAGGACAGGGCTTCGGCATCAAGATTGTTGCCACGCTACCTTTCCTCAAAGACTTTCCCACCAAAAACCCACACATGTGCCTACAAGACCCCTGGCATATGCTCTACCTTAGACACCGAATCTGCAGTGGCAACCTGGTTTTTTCACCATTCCAGGTTTCTGTGCCACCTGATCATAATCTCATCTTCTTGCATGGACATAGAAATAAGTCAGAGCAAAGTTTCACCTAGGTCAGTATCTGTAGCATGAACCCGTCCTTCCACCAACCCTTTACTGTCTCCCAATTGTGGGTTCTTAATAGCACCTTCCCCTCTTTTACCTTTTAGTTCACCTCAAACCCTTTTTTAAGTGCACTCAGTGTGTCCAGGCCACCCCTCAGTTGCCTGAATCCAGCACCTACTAAAATTCAGATGTCCAGTAGTTCAAGACCATGGGCCTAGACCGCGTTTTTGCAGAAGGAAATACAAGTTAGAAATGAGAGGCTCTATTCTCCCATTTGAAAATTAAAAAAGATATTTTTTTCTTTTCCCTTTTCTTAAACAATGTAATTTAGAAAACGTGTATCACTAATTTTTTGAGACAGAATCTTATGCTTTTGATTAGTCTGAAGTGCAAGGGCATAATCATAGCTCACTATAACCTTAACCTCTTGGGTTTGAGCAGTCCTCCTGCATCAACCTCCTAATTACCTAGGACTATAGGCATGCACCACCATGACTGGCTAACTTTATTTATCTATTTATTTATTTTTTTCAAGACAGTGTCTTACTCTGTGGGCCAGGCTGGAGTGTAGTGGCATGATCTTAGCTCAGTGCAACTTCCGCCTCCCAGGTTCAAGCAATTCTCTTGCTTCAACATTTTGAGTAGCTGGCATTACAGGCACACACCACCATGCCTGGCTAGTTTTTTATTGTTATTATTTTTAGGAGAGAAAGGGTTTCACCACTTTGCCCAGGCTGGTCTCGAACCCCTGACCTCATTATCCACCTGCCTCCAACTCCCAAAATGCTGGGATTACAGGCATGAGCCAACATGCCGAGCCATATTTATTTTATTTTATTTTTTATGGTGACAGAATTTCATCATGTTGCCTGTAGTGGACTCAAATATTTGGCTTCAAGTGATCCTCCTGCCTTGGCCTCCCCAAATGTTGGGATTACAGACATGAACCACCGTGCCTGGCCTGGAAAACTTTTATATGTACCTTTTTCTCTCTGCTTCTTTGAAATATAAGCAAATCATTTTAACAGCTAAATAAGCCTTTCGCCATTCTTCATGACACAGAATTGTCTTTATCTAAGACCTGGAAACTATTGTTTGTTTTTTAATTTGGCAAAGATTTATTGATTTTTTATTTTCAGTCTTTTGAAGTAGGCACAGCTCAGTACAGTGGCTCATGTTTTTAATCCCAGTGCTTTGGGAGGCTGAGATGAGGGAATTGCTTGGGCCCAGGAGTTTGAGACCAGCCTGGGCAGCATAATGAGACTCCTTCTTTATAAAAAATTAAAATCAACTAGCAGGGCATGGTGGCTCAGGAGGCTGAGGTGAGAGAATCATTTGAGCCCAAGAGTTTGAGGGTGCAATGAGCCATGATCACACCACTCTGCCACTGTACTCCAGCTTGAGTGACAGAGGGAGACCCTGTCTCTAAATAAATTAATTAATTAAAAAATGTGTTTTTCCATACATAAAAATAAGTAAATAAACAAATAAATAAAATAGACATGGATTTGCTTAGAATAAAGCTAATTATAAGATAACAGAAAAGTGAACAACAAAGATGGGGTTCGCCCTAGCAAATAATTCCAGCATATTAGGAAACTCACAGAATTTTTCCTGCAGCATGACCGACATGAAAGTAGAATGTCATCATGTCAGGCTGTACCAGCGTTGGAAGACTAAACACTGTGGGGAAGAATCTCCCTTATGGAATATTATCAAAAGGTGAGAGCCCAGCTCCTGCCCTGATGGGCTACAGAGATGAGTTCTTGAGATAATACATTGCAGAAATATGCATAGAGTAGTTTAACCTTTTTTGTGTGTAGCACTTTCTCCATTTTGCTGAGAAATCTTCCCTGGTAATAGTGTCAGCTTTTAAGTTTTGAGGGTCTGGTAGGACTAAAGCTGCATGCTGCAGGTGATTCCTGGGGCAGGAAACTAATAAAAATTGCAGCCACAGGCATAAATACTCATGGCCTAATGTAAAGCGAAAACAATACAAAAGTCTGTACTGTTATTCGCACAAGTGTGTGAAGAGAGACTTTCCACATAACCAACTTGCCACTGAGACTAATGAAGGCCAGATTCCACTGGAATAAGACTGAGTTACTCATGGGAAGGCCGTAGGACAAAGCCCAGAGATTTTTCATATTTGAGTCTGGGTCCTGGGTCTGTCCCGGTCTTCTCAGGTCTCTGTCTGTAGAGATGCCTATGTGGCTGCTCTCAGCACAGGAAGGTGCTGGCTGTGGTTGCTGGTTTAGTGCACCTGCTCTTTTTCCAAAAAGAGAGAGGAGTTGGCCACATCAAACAGCTCCTCATCAATCTGAATGCAGCTTTGTAAAAAGTGCCTAGAAACCACGCAAAGAAAAGTCTGTGGTCTGCCTTGTTTTCACTGTATGTGACACCTCCATTAGAAATTCTGCTTTTCTCTGCACTCCAGCCTGGATGACAGAGCGAGACTTCATGAAAAAAAGAAAGAAAGAGAGAGAGAAGGAAAGAAAGAAAGAAAGAAAGAAAGAAAGAAAGAAAGAAAGAAAGAAAGAAAGAAAGAAAGAGAAAGAGAAAGAAGAAAGAAAGAAGAAAGAAAGAAAGAAGAAAGTAAGAAAGAAAGAAAGAAAAAGAAAGAAAAGAAAAGAGAAGAGAAAAGAGAAGAGAAGAAAAGAGAAGAGAAGAGAAGAGAAGAAAGGACAAAAGAAAAGAAAAGAAAAGAAAAGAAATTCTGCTCTTCAGATTAGGCACATAAGGACAATCTGTATAAATCTCCATCAAGGAAGGAAACCAGAGGACAAGTTAAAGTCTTGGAATTCACATCTGAGTACATAGACTCGTTCTCCAAGCCTCTTCTTTTTATTCTGCCAGCTATGGCCTGGGTATGAACATGACAGATACTCAAGAGTTCCAACACTCGACAATCTGCTTCAGTCCAAGAAGAGTGCCCTCCCTCTTGTTCCCCCTACAACTCATGGTATAAGAAGTGGTGTGCCACTGCCCAGATGAGTTGAGAAGAGACGCCTGGCCTGGAGTGGTCTTTTCTGGGCTGCCCTGCGTTATTTGTAGGTGCAACCAGCCAGTAGCCAGGAACATCAGTAATGAGGGCTGAGTTGACACCTGTGTTATCAGATAAGACTTTTACATTGAACCTTTGTAAGGCCGAAACTCAGAAATTTCAGGGCACAATGAAAGAGCATCTCACTCTCTTGAGCATCTCTCACCAACAGAGGTGGATACAGAGCTGTCTCAAGAATGTGAATTCCTGGTTTCTTAACTGCTGTTGGGTTCTGTCACCAAGAAAGTGTGTTAAACTCTTCAAGGTTCCATCTACTGGTCCGCTTGTTTCTGTAAGACATACCCAAAGGCCCCACTATGCTACTGATTGCTCAACTTTTTATTTGTACACAATTATGCAAACACAACTTCCCCTTAATTCCCTGGAAAGACCTAAATGCAGCCTGGGTTCCAGGATAGAAGAGATAGCTGGAACATAACCGTGTTTTTCTTACCATCTCTGGGAACCAATAAAAGTCACTGTGTATTTGAGGCTTCCCCAGCCTCCTAGCATGCACAGTGGGGATGATGCTAACATCTACTTCCTAGGGAATGTATTAGGTGTATATAAGATAAGACATAAAAATAATGATGTGGTGTCACCTGTAGATAATGCACACACTTAGAGATGGAAGCATTAGGAGAATAGGTGGGAGGTAGCATGGACCACAACTCAAACAGGCCTGGGGTCTGCCAGGGTGATCTTGGGAATGTCACTTCTCTGCTGGGCCTCATTTTCATTCTGCTCCAGTATGAAGTTGAAATTAAATGTAGATATTGTCCTCTGGCATTCATATAGTTTAGCTGTGTGTCCCCACCCAAAACTCATTGTGTATTATAACCCCAGGTGTTAAGGGAGAAACCTGAGGAGAGATGATTGGATTATGGGGACGGGTTTTCCTCATGCTGTTCTTGTGATAGTGAGTTCTCACGAGATCTGATAGTTTCATAAGCATCTGGTATATCCCCTGCTCTCACTCACTTCACTTGTCAGCCACTGTAATTGGAAGGTTTCAGAGGTGCCCCCCCCCCAATTATGTGGAACTGTGAGTCAATTAATCTTCTTTTCTTTATAAGTTACCCAGTCTCAGGTACTTCATCATTGCAGTATGAGAATGACCTAATACAGGCTTCAACTTTCTAGTGCTTTCTCTTTATATTCAGAATCATATCCATGTGCCTTATCACACCTATGACAGGGGAAGTCTTCACAAAGTCTCCCAGTACTAGGTGGTTAGTGACTCAGTTTTTTATTGAATAAAATGGAATACTTCCTGATGCCAGTAGTATGGCCCTTCGGTTTTGAGGAAAATATTATCTTCTAGGTTGGCTAACAAGGAGATAGGAGTTCAGATCAAATTTGTTTTGTTATACTGGCTTTAAGGCAGTGATTAGAAAAGGCCTAAGAGGTGGTTTCTGTAGGGGATTGCTGGAAGGAAAGTAGGAATATGGAAAATCATGAGACATACACAGTCATCTCTTCTTGCTTCCTCACAGGTCACATGTAAATTCAGGGAGAGTTAGTATGAAACACACAATGGAAATTTGGGCTCTAACATCTGCAAACTGATTCTTCATGGACTTCAGTTGGCCATATCGGTTCCAACAATTTCAGCCAGTGTTTAAAAACCTTATAAGCAGTTAAAATGTTAGTGTTTCAACAAACCGTTTCCTATCTTTCATTCTGAAGATCCATTTTTTATGTCATTTTTTCTAACAGTGTAGGGGGTACAAATTCAGCTTCTGTCCGGTGAAATACAGAAAAGGATATCATTTTTGCATTAGTTCAGGCTGCTATGCCAAAGAACTACAGATAGGCAGCTTGTAGACAACAGGACTTAATTTCTCATACTTCTATAGGTTTGAAATTTGAGATCAGGGTGTCAGCATGGTTGAGCTCTGGTGATGACTCACTTCTGAATTTCAGACTGCACACTTCAGGTTTTACCCTCATTTTGCAGAAGGAGGATGAGAGCCCTCTGCGGTTTCTTGTATAAAGCCAGTAATCTCTATTATGAGGGTCCCACCCTCAGGGATTAATTACATCCTACCTCCTTATAGCATTATGCCGAGGGCTACAAAGAAAAATTATTGTAACTCTCAAGCTTTTTGTCTTTCTTTTTTTTGAGACACAGTTTCACTCTTGTATCCCAGGCTGGAGTGCAGTGGTGTGATCTCGGCTTATTGGAACCTTCGCCTCCCAGGTTCAAGTGATTCTCCTTCCTCAGTCTCCCAAGTAGCTGGGATTACAGGCATGCACCACCACACCTGGCTCATTTTGTATTTTTAGAAGAGACGGTGCTTTCACCATGTTGTCCAGGTTGGTTTCAAACCCTTGACCTCAGGCGATCCACCCGTCTCAGCATCCCAAAGTGCTGGGATTACAGGTGTGAGCCACCGCCCCCTGTCAAGATTTTTTTAAACTTCTCATTTTTCTCCTACTGGGTTTTTCCTGTTTGCACCCTCAATCTTTCTCTCTCTGTCTCTTTTTGTGTAAACCTTTTTGTCTAATTCTCTCTCTCTATTGTATTCCTCAAACACAGGAAGCAAACTCCAATGCTATGAGATGCTCCATGTAGAGACCCACATAACAAAGGGCTGAGAGGGTGCTCAGACCAGTAGAGAGAAGGAAAGTCAGGCTCTCTGTCCACACATGAGTGGACTCCCTGCCAATTTTCACATGAGTCAGCTTAAAGGCTCATGCTTTCCCATTCCAGCTTCAGTTAAGACCACAGCCCCAGTCTCATAAAAGACCTGAAGGCAGAGGTAGCCAGCTGAACTGTGTCCAGATTCTTGTCCACACAAATTATGAGATATTATATGTTGTTGAAAAGTGCTGAGTTTTAGGGCAATGTTGTCAGAAAGGAGAAGATATCTAATCTCATCTCCCAGGCCCTAGGATTCTCCATCCCTCTACTTATATCTTCCTCAGGCTGTCTGCAGCCAAACTAGTACCTTTTTACCTCTGCCAAACTCACACCTATGAGTCTCTTCACTAAGGGTGGCTTGCTTCTCCCTGACACATGCTTGTGCAGATGCCTCCCTGCTGTCATCCTCATCATGGATTAAAAGTCACCTCAGTGAGGCCTGAGGTCCTCTCATGCAATAATTTTCCAGCTTTTCTTCTCAACAATCTACTTTATATTATAGTCCTTGCTCTTTTTTTTCACATATACTTGCTTTAGTGCTTTTGTCCAGTGGTCCTCAGGCTGTTTGGTCCTGGGTTGGGGGGTGCAGACATCATGTAATAATTTTCTATACCACATGTTGGACCCACCAGGGTAGCTGGCAAAGGGTGAGTGCAAGGGAAAAAAGACTGGCTAGGTGATTATATGGAGGATTTCTAATATCCCTTCCTCTTTTGACCACATGATAATGTGGAGATCACTGATAACAACATGAGGTGTATGACTCTTACTGGTTTCAGCTGCTCCAGCAAAGCTCAGGGGGCACCAGAAACACAGCAGGCTGTAACCACCTCCAGGCCATCACTAATACTACAGCCCCATGCAGGAGTACTACGGAACAAATCTGGCACCTTGATTTTCATGTCCTCAAGACACTGGTTCTTCAAGGTCCTAGGGGATAAAGTAGCAGGATCTGAAGGCCCCAAGTATGATAAGTGACCTAGGAATCCCCTTTTGCCTTCTCTTTGCCTCCACCATTTTGGTTGTGCTATTTACTCATGAGGTATCCTCCCCTTATCCAGTGAAATTATTTTCTACCACTTTCAGATGAGGACCTTAAGAACCCAACAGTAGCTGGGATTTTCCGTGGATGTCAGCCTCAGAGTCCAGTGCTCTGGCACATTTAACTCTGTCTCATGTTCATCTACCCAAGATGCCTCTCAAGTGGCCATGCCTCCCTCTGATTTGAAGGACCTGCAGAGAGTGGATGCATTTTTGCAGTCTCAGAGCAAGAACCCAGGCTGGAAGACACTTATGAGTACGTGAAATCATCGAGGTCACCCACTTCAGGCACCCCTATTGATGAGGAAGAAAACAGGCTTTCCTGTAGGCACTGTCTACATTAGGCTGAGGTGGAGCATAGCTCATTTTACTTCCAGTTGCCCTCAGAGCTGGATGCAGAACCCCAGCCCTGTCATCTTGAAACTGACATGGAGAGTTACCCATGTGGACAGAACCCTGAATCTGCTCATTTTTTGTGCCCTTGAATGTGCAGCTACGGACTCTAATTTCCAAAACAAACCTGATAGGTGGGACGGAGCCAAGGCCTAGGAAGCTGCAGTCCTCCCTAATGCTCTGGAGCCTGCCCACCTCCTGAGATCTGGACCAGTCTCTGCCTCTTCTGGGGCCTCAGTTTCCCAATTGTAATGTAATGAGAAATTAAAGATAAAGCTGCATAAAGATATGCTCTGTGAGAATTTGGTGTCAGAGTCCTCAATACTGGATGATATATTGGGGTGGGGTGGGTTTGGGCCCCATGGGTTCTCAGGCCTCCTGTCACACCCACTGCAGTAGGTGTAGAGCTCTGGGCAGCCAGGTGTTCTTTCCTGAGCCAGTTGATTACAACACAATGGACCAAGGGCTCTGATCTTAAATATGGTTTCACAGGATACCCCACCTTCAGCCACCACCTGCTCTGTGCTTCCCATATTTTGGGGAGCTGAGGACAAACCCCATTATAGTGAGGGAGACCAAGAAGCTAGACTTGTGGGCTTTGAGGAAAGTAAAAACACTTTTCTATTTCTCCCAAACTGTAGACTCTCTTGTCAAATATTTAATTTTGATTATATCTGAGCTTGATAATATGTTCATGTGTAAACAGCTGCTTAAATTCATTTTTGCTGTGAAGTGTGGGATAATATCTTTTCCATATTTTAAATGAACTTCTAAAAGCTCCCTTTAGAGTGGAGATGTGAGCATCTTTGTGACATAAACTGCCATATTTGTTGCCAGTTTGTTCTTTTTGTTTTTGTTAAAATGTTTTGTTTTATTCTGGTTTGGATGTCTTTTGGGGTTTTGTTTTGTGGCTGTTTATTACTACAGTGTAACGTCTCCTCTAATTGACTGACACGTTTGTACATTCTCAATAAAATATTTTGGTAAAATCTTTGTAAAAACTGTGTAGTCAATTTTACATTACATAAACATAAAACAGTCAAGACTATCATGATGAAAAAGAAAGATTGAGGGCTTAAAAAGTAAAATACGACACAGCTAATGTAGTGTGTAAAGGGAAATTTACAGCACTAAATGCCCACAAGAGAAAGCAGAAAATGTCTAAAATCGACACCGTAACATCACAATGAAAAAAACTAGGGAAGCAAGAACAAACAAATTCAAAAGCTAGCAGAAGACAAGAATCAATTAAGATCAGAGCAGAACTGAAGGAGATAGAGCCACAAAAAGCCCATCAAAAAAATCAATGAATCCAGGAGCTGGTTTTTTGAAAAGATCAAGAAAATAAATAAACTTCTAGCCAGACTAATAAGGAAGAGAAGAATCAAATACATGCAATAGGAAATGATAAAGGGGATATAACCATTGAGCCCACAGAAATAAAAAGTATCATTAGAGAATATTATAAATACCTCTTTGCCAATTAACTAGAAAATCTAGACTAAACGGATAAATTCCTGGACACACATACCCTCTCAAGTCCAAACCAGTAAGAAGTTGAATCCCCGAATAGGCCAATAACAAGTTCTAAAATTGAGGCAGTAATTAGTGGCCTACCAACAAAAAGAAGTCCAGGACCAGATAGATTCACTGCCAAATTTACCAAAGGTACAAAGAGGAGCTGGTACCATTCCTTCTGAAACTATTTCAAACAATAGAAAAAGGGGTACTCCTCCCAAACTCATTTTATGCGGCCAGCATCATCCTGAATCCAAAACCTGGCAAAGGCACAACAAAAAAAGAAAATTTCAGGCCCATAACCCTGATGAACATCGATGTGAAAATCCTCAATAAAATACTGGCAAACCGAATCCATCAGCACATCAAAAGGCTTATCCACCAGGATCTAGTCAGCTTAATCCCTAGGATGCAAAGCTGGTTCAACATATGCAAATCAATAAATGAAATCCATTACATAAACAGAACTAATGACAAAAACCACATGATTATCTCAATAGATGCAAAAAAGGCCTTCAATAAAATTCCACACCTCTTCATGGTAAAAACTCTCAATAAATTATGTATTGATGGAACCTATCTCAACATAATAAGAGTTATTTATGACAAATGCACAGCCAATATCATACTGAATGGGCAAAAACTGGAAGCATTCCCTTTGAAAACCTGCACAAGACAAGAACACCCTCTCTCCCCACTCCTATTCAATATAGTATTGGAAGTTCTGGCAATCAGCCAAAGAAAGAAAGAAAGTGTATTCAAATAGGAAGAGAGGAAGTCAAATTGTCTCTGTTGGCAGATGACATGATTGTATATCTGGAAAACCCTACCATCTCCGCCCAAAATCTCCTTAAACTGATAAGCAACTTCAGCAAAGTCTCAGGATACAAAATCAATGTTCAAAAATCACAAGCATTCCTATACACAATAATAGGCAAACAGAGAGCCAAATCATGTGTGAACTCTCATTCACAATTGCTACAAAGGGAATAAAATACCTAGGAATCCAACTTAAAAAAGATGTAAAGGACCTCTTCAAGGAGAACTACAAACCACTGCTCAAGGAAATGAAAGAGGACACAAACAAACGGTAAACAATCCGTACTCATGGGCAGGAAGAATCAATGTTGTGAAAATGGCCATATGGCCTAACGTAATTTATAAATTCAGTGCTATCCTCATCAGGCTCCCGTTGACTTTCTTTACAGAATTAGAAATAAAACTACTTGAAATTTCATATGGAATCAAAAAAGGTCCTGCAGAGACAAGATAATCCTAAGCAAAAAGAACAAAGGTGGAGGCATCACGCTAGCTGTCTTCAAACTATACTAAAAGGCCATAGTAACAAAGAAAGGATGGTACTAGTACCAAAGCAGATATATTGACAAATGGAACAAAACAGAGGCCTCAGAAATAACACTGAACATCTACAACCATCTGATCTTTGATACCTGACAAAAACAAGTAATGGGGAAAGGATTCCCTATTTAATAAATGGTGTTGGGAAAACTAGCTAGCCATACGCAAAAAAACTGAAACTGGACTTCTTCCTTACTCGTTATACAAAACATAACTGAAGATGGATTAAAGACTTAAACATAAGACTTAAAACCATAAAAACCCCAGAAGAAAACCAAGGCAGTATCATTCAGGACATAGGCATGGGCAAAGACTTCATGAGTAAACACCAAAAACAATAGCCACAAAAGCCAAAATTGACAAATGAGATATAATTAAACTAAAGAGCTTCTGCACAACAAAAGAAATTATATCAGAGTGAACAGGCAACCTAGAGAATGGGAGAAAATTTCTGCAATCTATCCATCTGACAATGGGCTAATATGTAGAATCTACAAAGAACTTAAACAAATTTACAAGAAAAAAACAAACAACCACATTGAAATTGGGCAAAGATTTGAACAGACACTTCTCAAAAGAAGACATTTATGCAGCCAACAAACATATGAAAAAAAGCACATCATCACTGGTCATTAGATAAATGCAAATCAAAAACACAATGAGAAACAATCCCACACCAGTTAGAATGGTGATCATTAAAAAAATCAGGAAACAACAGATGCTGGAGAGGATGTGGAGAAATAGGAAGTATTATACACTGTTGGTGAGAGTGTAAATTAGTTCAACCATTGTGGAAGACAGTATGATGATTCCTCAAGGATCCACAATGAGAAATACCATCTGACCCAGCAATCCCATTACTGGGTATATACCCAAAGGATTACAAATTATTCTATTATAAAGATACATGCATACGTATGTCTATTATGGCACTGTTGTTCACAAGAGCAAAAACTTTGCAACAAACCAAATGACCATCAATGATAGACTGAATAAAGAAAATGTGGCACGTACACATCATGGAATACGATGCAGTCATAAAAAGGATGAGTTCATGTTCTTTGCAGGGACATGGATGAAGCTGGAAGCCATCATTCTCAGCAAACTAACACAAGAGTAGAAAAGCAAACATCGCATGTTCTCACTCATAATAGGGAGTTAAAACAAAGAGAGCACATGGACACAGGAAGGGGGACATCACACACTGGAGCCTGTCGGGAAGTGGGGGACCATGGGAGGGATAGCATTAGAAGAAATATTTCTGGCCTACGCCACTATTTAGATTTTCTAAATTTTGTTTCAAAAACATGATATGTTTCAAAAATTGTTATTTCAACAATTGTTATTGTTATATAATTATATAAATACATAGTTCAGAGAAAAGAATCAACATTAATTATGCTTTTTCCAAAATACTTCATGGTTTTGAGCTCTTCTAGCAGTGACATTTTTGCTGTAGATAGTTGCTGTATATCTGGTATATTCATCATAGCATCCTTTGTGCCCTTTACACTTATCCTTCAATTTCCCACTCTCCTTAAGTGTAAATGTTCAAGGCCAGAGCTCCCATATCTTCCCAATATTACGTTTTGAAAAGAAGCTTCTATGTACTGTTTTCTCTGGGTCTTGGTTGGATATAAAGCTAAAAGAGCTGAAAAATAATAATTAAAACAAAATTCGGTTATGAGATTAAGGTAAATATATTTTACAAATCTAATGTACAAAATTAGATCAGCTGAGAAGACAATGATAGTTGAAGCAGAACCTGAGATCCTGTTTCTCTCAATTGATATATGAACTTAACTACAATTGGGCGAGCAAAGTCAGTTGAGTTTGTAGCACCCCACAGGAGAAGAAAGCCAACCATAACCACATTTAGAAGAAAGAAAATTTGGTTACATTTGTGTACTACAGAACAGTGCAGTTAGATAAAAATCTGTCCATTCCATGATTCTCCCTCGGGAAAGAAAAAAGATTGAAATGTGTATGCAAACTTCTGACCTACTGAGTTGTACCGGGGTTATCCAAAGACTGGAAATTGCTTCCTTTAACATTTAGTGTTGACAAGAATATAGACAGAGTTTAAATGACAACTTGGGTCAACTGAGAATAAAGATAAATGCTTCTTACAACAACAGAGACTGTAGTGCCTATAACAGTGATGAAGGGAAGAGACTAAAGGCTCCTAACAGGAAACAGAGGTAAACCTTATTAAGAAGAAAATACATACAGTAGCCCAAAGAAGACACATTTTGACAACAGATTGGAGAAGCTCCCAGAATGACTAGTGTGGCTGAATGTTGTCAATTTTCCCATGTATAAAGCTATTTCATAAAGGATAAAATAGGTAGTGGTTTCTTAACTGATCGAAACCTTAACAAAACCACAGTATGTAAAAGCAACCAGGAAATATAGCCTAATCAAAGGAGAAAAATATATACTCAAGTGAACCTAAAGAAGTGGAGATCTATGAATTATTTTTTTAACTTAAAATCATTTTATTTTTCTTTACTTTTTCATTTTATGCACAGGATCTTACTCTATCTCCTGGGACAGAGTACAGTGGTGGAATCACAGCTCACTGTAACCTCAAATTCCTGAAGTCAAGCAGTCATGCCACCTATGTCTCCTGAGTAAATATGACCACAGTTGTGCACACTACCACTCCTGTATAGTTTCCTTAAAAAAATTTGTACAAACAGTATATTGCTATGTTGCCTCAGCTGGTCTCAAACTCCTGGTCTCAGGCAATCCAACTGCTTCAGTCTGAAAGTGCTGACATAAGCCACCATACCTGGAATTTTTCTCTTTTAAGAAAAAAGGACATTAAATCATTAATAGTAAAATAAAACAAAGAAAGACATTGCATAATGATAAAGGGTTCAATTCAACAGGAAGACTTAACTCTCCTAAATGTAGATGCACCCAACTTTGGGGAACATAGAGTTATACAACAAGTACTGCTAGACCTACAATAAGACTCAAGTAGACACACAAGAATAGTAGGGGAATGCAACTCCCCACTAAGTGTTTGACAGATTATCTCCGCAGAAACTTAACAAAGAAATTCTGGAGTTTGATTTCACACTTGGTCAATTGAAACTAATAGGCATTTACAGTATATGCCACACATCATCTAAGCAAAGTAAATTCTTCTCATCTGCTCACAGAATATACTCTAGGATTGACCACTTCCTAGCCATAAAGCAATTCTCAATACATTTTAAAAAAATCAAAATTATGCCAACCATACTGTCAGGCCACAATGGAACAAAGATAAAAATCAATACCAAGAAAATCTCACAAAATCACAGAATGATATTGAAATTAAACAACTTGCTCCTAAATGAATTTTGGGTAAACAAAAAAATTAAGGCAGAAAATTAAAAAGATTTTGAAATAGAAGAAACACAATATAACAAAATATCTGAGATGTAGGAAAAGCACTGTTAAGAGGAAAGTTGAGAGTGCTAAATACCTGCATCAAGAAGTTAGAATGATCTCAAACTAACAATTTAACATCACACTTAGAGAAACTAGAAAAATAAAAACTAACTAACCCCAAAGGTAGCAGAATGGGAAAAATATTCATAACCTATGAATCTGACAAAATCTAATACTCAGAACCTGTAAGAGACTTAAAGAATTCACAAGCAAAAAATTACCCCATGAAAAAGTGGGCAATAACAGACACTGTTCAAAAGAATACATACAAGTGGCCAAATAACAATAAAAAGCTTATCATCACTAACCATCAAGGAAATGTAAATAAAAACCACAATAAGACACCATCATACACCAGTTAGAATGGCTTTTGTTAAAAAGTAAAATGATAATAGATGTTGATGAGGTTTTAGAGGGAAAAAACCACTTATACCTGTTAATAGGAATGTAAACTAGTTCAGCCACAGTGGAGAGCAGCTTGGAGATTTTCCAAATAACTGAGAATTAAACTATGATTCAACCCGGCAATTTCACCGCTG
This sequence comes from Pan paniscus, assembly GCF_029289425.2. Taxonomy (NCBI): domain Eukaryota; kingdom Metazoa; phylum Chordata; class Mammalia; order Primates; family Hominidae; genus Pan; species Pan paniscus. The sequence continues at coordinate 30,882,027 of NC_073273.2, read as the reverse complement.
GGTATATACCCAGAAGAGAATAAATTATTCTACCAAAATAGCACATGCACTTGTTGGTTCATCACTACACTATTTATAAGAGGAAAGACATGAATCAACCTAGGTGCCTATTAATAGTAATTTTTTATTTTTTTGAGATGAAGTCTCACTCTCTTGCCCAGGCTGGTGTGCAATGGCACAATCTCAGCTCACTACAACCTCCACCTCCCAGGTTCAAGCAATTCTCCTGCCTCAGCCACCCGAGTAGCTGGGACTATAGGCACATGACACCACGCCTGGCTAACTTTTGTATTTCCAGTAGAGAAGGGGTTCCATTATGTTTTCCAGGATGGTCTCGATCTCCTGACCTCATGATCCACCCACCTTGGCCTCCCAAAGTGCTGGGATTACAGGTATCAGCCACCGTGTCCAGCCTATTAATGGTAAATTGAATTTAAAAAGTGTCACATGTACAGCAATACTACTTAGCAAAAAAAAAAAAAAAAAAACAAAACAAACAAACAAACAAACAAAAAACAAACAAACAAAAGAAAACTTGTCTTTTGCAGCAATGTTAATACAACTAAAGGCCACTATACAAAGCATATTAATGCAGAAATGGAAAATGAAAATACTGCATATTCTCACTTATAAATGGAAATTAACACTGGCTACACATGGACATAAAAACAAAAATAATGGACAACTCTTAGAGGGTGGAGAGAGGGAGGGACCAAGAACTGAAAAACTGTCTATTTAGTACAATGCTCACTACCTGAGTGATGGAATTACTTATACTTCAAACATCAGCATTATACAAAATACCGATGGAAGAGACCTGTGTAGGTACCTCCTAAATCTAAAATAAATTTGAAATTCTAAAAAGAGGTCTTACTCTCTCACCCAGACAAGAATACAATACCATGATTATAGTTCAATGCAGCCTCAATTTACTGGGGAACACAAGGAATAATCTTACATCAGCCTCCAAATTCCTGAGACTACAGGAACATTCCACCATGCATGTAAAAATATTTTTTACATATAGCTTCTCACAATATTGCTCAGGGTAGTCTCAAACTTCTGGCCTTAAGTAATTAATAGGGTATGGCTCTGTGTCCCCAATCAAATCTCATCTTAAATTGTAATAATCCCCACATGTCCTGGGAGGGACCGTGTGGGAGGTAATTGAATCATGGGGGTGGGATTTTCCTGTGCTGTTCTCATAATAACAAATAAGTCTCATGTTATCTGATGGTTTTATGACTGGAGGTTCCCCTGAACAAAGTCTCTTGCTTGCTCCAATAATGGTGAGACCTCCCTAACCATGTGAAACTGTGAGGACATTAAACCTTTTTTCATGATAAATTATGTAGTCTTGTTTATGTCCTTATTATCAGCATGAGAATGGATTAATACAGTAGTCCTCTTGCCTTAGCTTTCAAAGTAGCTGGAGTTACATGCACATGTCATTGTGCCTGGCTAAAACACCTAGCTTAAAGATGCTCAGTCAGCTAAAGAAGAACATAGAAAACTAAACAGAAAAAGAAAGCAATGCATGAAGATAATGAGATTATCAACGAAGTGATTAAAAGTACAAAATAGAAACAAAGTGTGGAGCTGAAAAGTAAAATACCTGAATTTAGAGATTCACTAGAAGATCCAACAACAGGTTTGATCTAGCAGGAAAAAATCCAGCAAGCTTGATAAGAAGTCATTTGAAATTATAGGGCGAGGAGGCTAAAAATAATTTAAAAAATTAAGAGAGCCTAAGGGACTTATGGGATACCATTAAGATGGCCAATATACTTATAATGGGAATTCTAAAATAAAAAGAGAGAAAAGAGAGCAGCAAAGTTATTTCAAGAAACAAACAGTGACTGAGAACTCTCAAAATTTGAGGGAGAAAATGACCTAAAATTTAATGAAACTTTACCAACTCTAACTAGTAACAACACAGGGAGACCCATGACAAGACACATTATAATCAGAGATTCAAAAGTTAAAACACCGAGAATCTTGAAGCCAGCAAGAAAAAAGTGACTTAGCATGTAAAATGTTACCACTGCAGGATGACCGGCAGATATCTCAGCAAAAAAACTTACAGGCAAGAGGGTGTAGGATGACATACTCAAAGTGCTGAAAAAATGGCAAGTACCAGCCAAGAACACTATGTCTGCCAAAACTATCATTTCAAATGAATTAAAAAATAAAAATAAAGAATATTCAAGATAAATGAAAACTGTATAAATTTATACACACTAGGCCTGTCTTTAAAAATGCTAAAAAGTCATTCACATTAAAAAATGAAATGATGAGAGCAACACAAAATTATGTAAAATATGACATTTTCTAATAGAGAAAATTATGTACACAATCATAATATTCTTTGTAATTATAATGAAGATGCACAGAATACTTTTAATTCTGCTATATATTTGAGATAACAAAGACTTAAAAATGACTATAAATCTGTGCCAATGGATTCACAATACAAAATAATATAATTTGTGACATCAATAAAACACACAGGGAGCCATAAAGAGGCAGGGTTCTACATGCTATAGTAGTTATTCTTGGTAATATCTGTAGCAACAACAAAGAAAATACCTACAGTAGTTAGGATTTTGAGACTAGTCTGCGCAACATGGCAAAACCCTGTCTCTATGAAAAATAACAAAAATTAGCCAGGAGTAGTGGTGCCCATCTGTGGTCCCAGGTACTCAGAAGACTGTGGTGAGAGGATTGTTTGAGTTGAGCCTGAGAGGCAGAGCTTGCAGTAAGCAGAGATTGTGCCACTGCACTCCAGCCTGGGTGACAGAGCAAGACCCTGTCAAAAAAAAGAAAAAAAAAAAGGAAATACCTATAGTACACACACACAAAGACACACACACACACAGAGAGTAGTGAGAAAAGAATTAAAACTTGTCACTGCAAAAATCAAGAGTACACTAAGAAAGAGAACAAGAGAGAAAAACAGGAACAAAATTGCTACAGGACCAGCCAGGAGCGATGGCTCAGGCCAGTAATCCTAGCAATTTGGGAGGCTGAGGTTAGTGGATCAACGAGGTCAGGAGATCGAGACCAACCTGGCTAACACGGTGAAACCCCGTCTCTACTAAAAGAAAAAAGAAAAAATAGCCAGGCGTGGTGGCAGGCGCCTGCAATCCCAGCTGCTGGGGAATCTGAGACAGGAGAATGGCATGAACGCAGGAGGGGGAGCTTACAGTGAGCCAAGATCTCACCACTGCACTCCAGCCTGGGTGACAGAGCGAGACTCCGTCTCAAAAAAAAAAAAAAAAGCTAGAGGACCTAAAACAAAAAAGAAACAAAATGCAATAGGAAATCATTCCGTTTTAGTAATTTTTTAATATAAATCAACTATGTCAATCAAAAACATACTTTCACTAAATAAATTCATGAAACAAGATTCAACTCTCTGCTTCCTACGAATAACCAAATTATGATCTGGAACACATATAACCCGTACATGAAAGAATAAGAAAAAATATTAAATGCAAAATCCAATACTGTCATGGTAGACAAAATCAATATTATATCAAAAACTTCCTCAAGAGACAAGAGGAAAAGGACAGTAAAAACAACAACAATAAAAGCAACAATAATAAAGCAACATACAACAATAAAAGCAGCAACATTAAAACAACATACAACAATAAAAGCAACAACAGTAACGTATGTGCCTTACATCACAGTTCCCAAATATATGAAGCAACATTTTACAGAATTGAAACATGAAGTAGCCAGCACCTGATAACAGGAGATGACTTTTATATTTGACTTTTAGTAATGTAAATTAAAAAAACAAACATAAGATTGATAAGTAAACAGAGGATTTCAACAACACAATAGAATAATTAGACCTAACATTCACATTTATATCTCTTCACTCAACAGTAGAATCTGCAACACTTTTAATCACACATGCCACAATATTCCAGATAGACCACCTGTTAAGTTAAAAAACAAATCTTAGCACATTTAAGCAGAAGGAATTACACAAATTATTGCTAACTATGATACAATAAAACAAGAAGTTAAAAACACTAGCATGTCAAAGAATAAGTAAAAATTAAACAATAAATTCTCAAACACACTCTTGTTCAAGAGGTTATAGACTTAATATTGTTAATATGTCACTACTACAGAAAGCGGTTTACTGATTCAATGTTCTTTCTTTTTGTTTCTTTCTTTTTATCTTGAGATGGAGTTTTGCTCTTGTTGCCCAGGTTGGAGTGCAATGGTGTGATATCAGTTCACTGCAACCTCCACCTCCTGGGTTCAAGCAATTCTCCTGCCTCAGCCTCCTGAGTAGCTGGGATTACAGGCATGTGCCACCACACCTGGCTAATTTTGTATTTTCAGTAGAGATGGTGTTTCTCCATGGCTGGTCTGGAACTCCTGACCTCAGGTGATCCACCTTCCTCAGCCTCCCAAAGTGCTGGGATTACAGGCATGAGCCACCACCCCCAGCTGATTCAATATACTTTCTATCAAAATACCAATGAAACTTTTGGCAGAAGTTTTAAAATATTCTATAATTTCTATGGAATTTCAAGTGACCACAAACAGCCAAACAATATTGGGGAAAAAATATAAAGATAGAGGCATCATACTTTCTAATTTCAAAACATACTACAAATGTATAGTAATCAAAACAGTTTGGTACTGACATAAAGACAAATGAATGATGAAACAGATGAGAGAGTCCAGACATAAGACCTCATGAGTCTAGTAAACATATTTTTAAAACGTGTTCCAAGAATTCACAATAAGGAAAGAACAGTCTCTTCAACAAACAGTATTGGGAATAATAAATTTTATAAGGAAAAAATAACAAAGTTAGACCTTATCTTGCACCAAATAAAAACATAAACTGAAGGCCAGGTGCAGTGGCTTATACCTGTAATCCCAGCAATTTGGGAGGCTGAGGCAAGTGAATCACAAGGTCAGCAGATCAAGACCATCCTAGCCAACATGGGGAAACCAAGTCGCTACTAAAAATACAAACAAAAATTAGTTGGTTGTGGTGGCACATGCCTATAGTTCCAGACACTCGGGAGTCTGAGGAAGGAGAATCTTTGGAACCCGGGAGGCGAGAGTTTCAGTGAGCCAAGATCACACCACTGCACTCCAGCCTGGCGAGAGAGAAAGACTCCACCTCAAATAAAGAAATAAACTCAAAATAACTAATTTTTTATAGTTGTTAAAATGCAATTTAAAACTGTATTTTTCAGACAGTTTGCTATCAGCATACAGAAAGCTACTACTCTGTTGATTTTCCGAAATGTTACTGAATTTGTTTAGCAGTTCTCTTAGCTTTTGGTGTAGTGTTTAGCGTTTTTCACATATAAGATTATTTTGTCCACAATCAGAGACCATTTGACTTTGTCCTTTCCAATTAGTATGAGTTTTATTTCTTCCTCTTGCCTAATGTCCTTGGCTAGTACTTCCAGTACTATGTCGAATAAGAGGTCTCAAAGTGGGGATGATTTTTCTTGTTCCAGATCTCACAGAGAAAGCTTTCAGCTTTTCCTTATTCAGTATAATGTTAGCATTGCTTTGTCATAAGTGGCCTTTATTGTGTTGAGGCACATAACTTCTATTCCTAATTTGTTGAGAGTTTTCATCATAATGAATGATGAATTTCATCCAACGCTTCTTCTGCATGCACAAAAGCTACAAAAATTAAAATACTTAATGTGATGGTTGATACAGTGTGTCAAATTGATTGGATTGGAGGATAGAAAGCGTTGATGCTGGGTGTGCCTGTGAGGGCATTGACAAATGAGATTAACATTTGAGTCAGTGGGCTCGGAAGGGGAGACCCACTCTTAATTGGGAGAGCACCATCTAATGAGCTGCCAGTGAATATAAAGCAGGAAGAAAAACGTAAAAAGGAGAGACTGGCCTAAGCTCCCAGCCCACATCTTTCTCCTGTGCTGGACGCTTCCAGCCTTCAAACACCAGACTCCAAGTTCTTCAGCTTTGGGACATGGACCGCCTCTTCTTGCTCCTCAAACTTGCAGACAACCTATTGTGGGATCCTGTGATCTCTCTAGGGAAGCCCGACTAATACACCTAGCAACAAACTTAACTAAAAAGGTAAAAGATCTCTACTCTGAAAACGACAAAACATGGATAAAAAATATAAAATACAAATGAATAAAAGAAAAAATCTTGTGTTTATACACTGGAAGAATACTGTTAATATAGCTACCCAAAGTAATCTACAGACATTATGTGATTTTTATCAAAATACCAATGACATTTTTTCACAGAAATAGAAAAAATATTTTAAATTTATGTGGATCCACAAAAAACTCTGAATAGACAAACAACATTGAGCAAAATAAGCAAAGCTAAAGGCATCGCTTTCTCAAACTTCAAAACTTCTTATAAAGCTATAGTAACCAAAACAGCACTGTACTGGCATAAAAACAAAAACATAGACTAATGTGCCCAATAAGCCCAGTCGTTAGTTTATGCACCTAAAGCCAACTGATTGTCAACAAAATTGCCAAGAACACACTTTAGGGAAAAGCTAATCTCTTCAATAAATGGTGCAGGGCCATTTAAATATTTACATTCAGAAAAATAATCCTAGACCCTTGTGCCTTGCCATATATGAAAATCAACTCGAACTAAAGACTTAAATGGAATGCCATAAATTATGAAACTATTAGAGAAAAACTTAAAAAATGCTTTATAACATTGGACTCGGAAAGGATTATTAAAATAGATGTCAAAACATAGGCAACAAAATCAAAAATAAGCAAAAAATATTATGTCAAACTAAAATGCTTTTTCATATTAAAAAAACAACTAAAAGATTGAAGAGACAGCTTAGGCGATGAAAGAAAATGTTTTCATATACATATGACAAAAGGCTAATATTCAGAATATATAAGAAACTTTAAAATCTCAAAATAAAATACACTTATAATCTAATTTTAAAAATGCAAAAGATCTTAATAGATGTTCGTCAAAAAGAGATACAAAAATGGCTAACTGGAACATAAAAAGATGTTCTACATTACTAATCACCAAGGAAATGCAAATCCAAACCACAATGAGATACCGCCTCACTCGCATTTAGAATGGCTATAATAAAAATACATAAATAAATAAAACAAGTACTAATGAGGATATAAAAAAGAGTGAATGTATACATTGTTGGTGGAATTGTAAATTAGTATGGCCATTATAGAAAATAGTATGGAGGTTTCTGAAAGAAATTTAAAATAAATCTATTATATGATCCAGCAATTTTACTCCTGGCTGTATATCCAAAAGAAAGCATATCACTGTGTCAAAAAGATATTTGCATTCCCGTGTTCATTACAGAACCATTTATAATAGCTTATATATGGAATCAATTCAAATGTACAGCAACAGATAAATGGATAAGGAAAATCTACTGTATATACACAGCGAAATACTATTCAGCCGTAAGAAAGGATAAAATTCTGTCAGTAAAAGAGCATGGATGAACCTTGAGCATACCATATTAAGTCAAATAAGCTACATAGAAAAACACAAATACTTTATGATGCTATTATCTCACTCATTTGAGGAAGCTGAAAAACAAGGTTGATATCAGCAAAGAGTACAACAGGGGTTACGAGAGACTGAAGCAGTAGGATAGGAAAAGGCTGCTTAACATGTATTGTGTTACAATTAGATAGGAGAAACAAGTTTTTGTTTTTTGTTACACAGTAGAATAATAATAATTATGAAAAGGTATCGCATATTACAAAATAGCTAAAAGAGACCAGTTTTGGTGGCACATTCCTGCAATCATACATTTTGGGAGACTGAGGTGGGAGAATCACTTGAAGACAGAAGTTCAAGATGAGCCTGGACAACATAATGTGACCCCATCTCTGTGAAAAATTAAAACATTATGCAGGCATGGTGGCAGGTTCCTGTAATCTCAGCTAATTGGGAAGCTGAGGTTAGAAGATTGTTTGAGGTTACTGTGAGCTAGGAGTGCACCACTGTATTCCAGTCTGGGTGTTAGAGCAAGATCCTCTCTCTAAAAAAAGTTAATACATAAAGATAAAAAAATTAGCTAGAGAAGAAGCTTTTGAATGTTCTCACCACAAAAATAGCAAATGCATGAGGCAATAAATACACTAAGTACTCTGATTTTTATTGCTATATGACATATATACGTGATTGTTTCCCCAAAATATGTACAATTACATGTGTCAATTTTACAAAATGAAGACTATAATGTAAAATCCATAGCTGTAAAATTCCTAGCACAATACAGAAGGGTGAAGCTTCATGACAATTGGTCCTGGCAATAATTTGGGGGATGTAAAATCAACGGACGAGACAACAAAAGCAAGGGAACACACATGGTACTAAATCACCGTGTGAAAAATATCCCAAACAGGCAAAGCAGAACATGGAATAGATATATGCTCATTTATGTACATTATAGTATTACTCACAAACATACTACCTGGAAGCAAATGTACCTTTAAGGATGAGTAGATTCAACAAACAGGGCACGTATATTCACTGGGATAGCATTCAGCCTGAAAAATAAGGAAATCTTGAAAAGTACTGCAATAAGGACAAATCTTGAAAACATTCTGTTAAGTAAAACAAGACAGTCAAAAAGGAAAACTGTATAATTACACTTACGTAAAATATTTAGTCAAACTCAAAGAAACCAAGTGTTGTAGTCTCAGCAGTGCACCAAGATATAACAGTCTCTCATAGTCTGAGATAACACCCAGAGTTCTTTGTTCTACCTCTAAGGAGTTTAAGGAGCGTGAACACAAAGGTGAGGTTGGAGTGAAAGTTTGATAAGCAAGAGAAGAAAGCTCTTTGCCAGGAGAGATAGGTGTCTGAACGGGGTGCCCTCTGTGAGGCTGGGGTCCAGGGATTTTATGGACTGGGAAGGGAAGGGAATGTGCCTAGTTCACAGGCTGTCTTGAAAAACGTGTGGCTCAGCTTGGCCCAGGACTTTGGCCCGGGACCAATCAGGAGCTGAAGGGATGATTCATAGATGCTGCTTAGATTGGCCCAGGACTTCTCAGAAGCTAAGGTGAAAGCTTGGTCCAGGAGCTTGGTCCAGGAGCTTGGCCCTGGAGCAATCAGGGGCTGAAGTAATTATTCATAGAGGTCAGACTTACAGTCCAAATAAAGGAGAGTGTCGACCGGAATGCACCAGAGCCCACTGTGCTTATGCCCACAAAAGGAGAAGAAACTTCCTGGGAGCCCACTGACTGCACAAAGGACAAAGGCGTTTCTTTTTTTCTTTTTCTTAAATTTCTTTCATTTTTTTTTTGAGATGTACTTTCTTATTATTTATTTATTTATTTATTTTGTGATGTAGTTTTGCTCTTGTTGCCCAGGCTGGAGTGCAATGGTGCGATCTTGGCTCACAGCAACCTCCGCCACCTGGGTTCAAGTCATTCTCCTGCCTTAGCCTCCCAAGTAGCTGGGATTACAGGCATGCGGCACCATGCCCGGCTAATTTTGTATTTTTAGTAGAGACGGGGTTTCTCCATGTTGGTCATGCTGGTCTCGAACTCCCGACCTCAGGTGGTCCGCCCACTTCTGCCTCCCAAAGTCCTGGGATTACAGGCATGAGCCACTGTGCCTGGCCAAACAAAGGCATTTCTATGCCAGGTCAGTCTTGTTCCCTTATCTGAGTGAGCTGGAGGTTTGTACAAGTTTTTATCCAAATGGGCCAGAGGTTTTTCTATCCGTGCAGCCATGGGCAGGTCTCCAAGCACAACACCATGGGCTAGTTACCTTGTTAGCGTCTGCAGCTTGATTTTTTCCAGGATTCCTTTTAGGTTATGCAGGGATGAGACGCTGACCCAAGGATCAGGGACTTTCCAGGGACCGTTCTCTTGCTATCTACCTAAAGCAAGCTACCTAACTTCTTTCACAAGTAATGAGTATTCACTTTTACTTTTGTAAGACAAAAATTATCTAAAACCTATTGCAAAAAAAAGAACTATACTTACCACTTCTACACCATATACTTAAAATGTTAGAAATGAAAATGGAATGTTTTTAACTACAATTAGAAATTTAAGACTAACTAAAAGGCACAGTAGAAAATCTTTCAAACATCACCTTCAAATAACAAAGGGTTCTTCTCACATAATTATTTAGATTTAAACTATAAGTTGATTGTGAATTTAAGATTATTTCCCTGACGACTCACCAAGATACAATAAAATAATCACTACAAACTAAGAAAAGAGGGAAATGTATAGCACTAAGGTCCACATCAAAAGCTACAAAGGGCCAGGCATGTTGGCTCATGCCTGTAATTCCAGCAGTTTGGGAGGCTGGGGCAGGGAGATCACTTGAAGCCAGATGTTCAAGACCAGCCTGGCCAACAGCAAAACCCCATCTCTACAAAAAAATACAAAAATTAGCTTGGTGTGGTGATGCACATCTGTAATCCCAGCTGCTCAGGAGGCTGAGACAGCAGAAATGACTTAAAACCGAGAAGTGGAGGTTGCAGTGAGCTGAGATCATGCCACTGTACTCCAGCCTGGGTGACAGATTGAGACTCTGCAACAAGAAAAAACAAAAACAAAAACAAAAAAAACTAGAAAGATCTAAAGTTAACAGGCTAATATCTTGATTAAAAGAACAAGAAAACCAAGTGAAAACGAACGTGAAAGCTAGCAGAAAACAAGAAATAACCAAGATCAGAGTAGAGCTGAAGGAGATAGAGATACTGAAAACTTTTCCAAAAAAAAAGAAAAGAAAACTCAACCAATCCAGGAGCTGTTCTTATGAAAAAGAAATTAATAAACTAGATGGAACACTAGCTAGGCAAATAAATAAGAAAAGAAAGAAGAACCAAACACAATTAGAAATAATAAGGGAGATATCATCACTGATCCCATGGAAATATGAACAACCATCAGAGAATACTATAAACACCTCTATGCACATAAACCAGGAAATCTAGAGGAAATGGACAATTTCCTTGCAAAATAAACCCTCCACAAGACTGAATCATGAATAGTTCAATAATGTGTTCTGAAATTGAGGCAGTAACAACTAGCCTACCAAGCAAGCTGAATTTGACCAGAGGTACAAAGAGGAGATGATACCTTTTCTCCTAAAACTATCCAAAAAAAATTGAAGACAAAGAAGTTCTCTCTAACTTATTCTATCAGGCCAGCATCATCCTGATAACAAAACCTAACACAGATACTACAACGACAACAACACCACATCATGCCAATGTCTTTGATGAACACTGTGCAAAAATCCTCAATGAAATACTGGCAAACCAAATCCAGCAGCACGTTAAAAAGTGCATCCACCACAATGGAATTGGCTTTGTCTCCAGGATGCAAGGTTGGTTCAACATATGCAAATCAATAAATGTGATTCATCACATAAAGATAACTAAATACAAAAACCAAATGATTATCTCAATAGATGCAGAAAAAGTATCCAATAAAATTGAACATTCCTTCATGTTTAAAATTCTCAATAAACTAGGAACTGAAAAAACATACCTCAAAATAATAAGAGTCATACACAACAAACCTACAGCCCATATCATACTGAATGTGTAAAAGCTGGAAACATTCCCCTTGAAAACTGGCACAAGAAAAGTATGCCCTCTCTCACCACTCCCATTTGACACAGTATTGGAAACCTTGTCCAGGAGAATCAGGCCAGAGGAAGAAATAAACAGTATTCAAATAGAAAGAGAGGAAGTCAAATTATCTTTGTTTGCAGATGACCTGATCCTATATCTAGAAAGCCTCATTGCCTCAGCCCCAAAGCTTCTTAAGGTGATAAGCAAGACTAGCAAAATCTCAGGATATAAAATCAATGTGCAAAAGTAGCTATCATTCCCGTACACAAGCATCACCCAAGCGGGGAGACAAATCATGAATGAACTTTCATTCACATTTGCTACAAAGAGAAAAAAATACCTAGGAATGCAGCTAAGCAGGAAAGTGAAGGACCTCTTCCAGGAGAACTACAAACAACTGCTCAGAGAAATCAGAGTGGACACAAAACAGATGGAGAAACATTCCGTGCTCATGGAGAGGAAGAATCAGTACCACGAATATGAGCATATTGCCCTAAGTAATTTATAGATTGAATGCTATTCCCATTGAACTACTGACATTCTTCAGGTAATTAGAAAAAAAAGTTTAAAATTCATATGGAACCAAAAAAGAGCCCAAATAGCAAAACCAACCTTAAGAAAAAAAGAAAAAAAAAGCTGAAACTGTCACTGCCTAATTTCAAACTATACTAGAAGGGTACAGTAACAAAAACAGCATGGTACTGGTATAGAAATGACACATAGACAAATGAAACAAAATAGAGAGCATAGAAATAGAGCCAAAAACCTACAACAACCTGATCTTTGACAAAGTCAACAAAAACAAGGAATTAGGGAAAGGTCTCCCTATTCAATAAATGGTGCTAGGATTACTGGCTAGTCATATGTAGAGAAATAAAACTGAACCCCCTCCTAACACCATATACAAAAATTAACTCAAGATGAATTAAATACTTAAATGTAAAACCCAAAACTATAAAAACCTTGGAAGAAAAAATCTAGATAATACCATTCAGGATATAGGCATGAGGAAAGATTTGATGACAAAAAGGCCAAAAGCAATAGCAACAAAAGCAAAAATTGACTAATGAGGTCTAATTAAACTAAATAGCCTCGGCAGAGCCAAAGAAACTGTCATCAGCACAGAGAACCTAGAGAATGGGAGAAAAATTTTGCAACCTATTCATCTGACAAATGTCTAATACCCAGAATCTACGAGGGACTTAAAATTTACAAGAGAAAACAAACAACCCCATTAAAAAGTGTTCAAAGGACATGAACAGACATATCTCAAAAGAAGACATACATGTGCCCATCAAACATGAAAAGCTCAGCATCACTGATAACTGGACAAATACAAATCAAAACAACAATGAGACACCATCTCACACCAATTACAATGGCTATTAATAAAAAGTAAAAAAGAAATAAAAAACAGATGCAGGTGAGGTTGTGGAGAAAAGGAACACTTTTACACTGTTGATGGGAGTGTAAATTATTTCAGGCATTGTGGAAGAGAGTGTGGATATACCTCAAAGACCTAGAAGCAGAAATACCATTTGACCCAGCAATACCATTACTAGGTATACATCCAAAGGAATATAAATAATTGTATTTTAAAAATACATGTATACATATGTTCATTGCAGCCCTATTTACAATAGCAATGTCATGTAATCAATCTACATGCCCATCAATGATACACTGGATAAAGGAAATTTGGTAAACGTACACCATGGAACACTATGAAGCCGTAAAATGTAATGAGACGATGTCCCTTGCGGGAACATGGTTGGAGTTTGAAGCCATTACTCCAAGCAAACTAATGCAGGAACAGAAAACCAAACACCATCTATTATTATTCTAACTTATTAGTGAAAGCAGATCAATGAGAACACATGGACACATCAGGAAGAACAACGCACACTGGACACCTGTTTCATGGCATGGGGGACGGGAAGCAGAGCATCAGGAAGAATAGCTGTGGATGCGGGGCTTAGTACCTGGGTGTTGAGATGATCTGTGCACTAAACAACAGTGGCACACATTTATGTATGTAAGAGACCTGCATATCCTGCACATGGACCCCTAAACTTAAAATAAAAGTTGAAAAAAATATTGATCACATATGGAGCCCTGAACTTAAAATATAAGCTGAAAAAAAAAAAATGAGTATCTGGTGGGTTCTCTAAGTTAGACCCAAACTGAGGATCCTGAAGCTCCCGCTGGGGGAATTGGGGCTGGGGGCACCCTGGGGAGCCGCTGCCAAGGCAGTCCACCATCCCTACAGGCCGCCTCCCTTCCCAGCCAGTGATGGAAAGGAGAAGGGGTATGTGAACAGCTGTGGAAGTCAGACTCTCGGGAACTGAATCAGGCCCCACCCCATGCCCCCCAGCCCAGTCCAGCCAGCGTGCCCGCCAGTCTTCCCACCCAGCCAGCCCAGCCCCCAGGATTGTTAGATGGAACAAGGCTCCATCATCACCCAGGCATGGAGGGAAGATGACCTGGTCCTTACCAAGCAATGCCTGGTTTCCAAAGTGCTCTCCAAAGAGGCCTCATGTTTGTTACATCTTAGAAGGCCCTTTTCTGCTGTTCTTGTACCCAGCATGTTGGCCAGTCAAGTTCCCCCGCTGAGCTCTCCACACATAAGGGGGGAGTCAACACCACTGCTAAGTTGGCTGAGCTCCAGGGTCTCTAGAATCAGTTTTATCAGATCCCAGGGACCTGCCTGCTCCCAGAGGTGACAGAGAAAAATCAAGGAACAATCTATATGGTCACTGACATGGATGAAACCCTTGTGCATAGCTCCTTTAAGCCAATCAGCAAAGCTGACTGCCTAGTGACTGTAGAGATTGAGGGGACCATGAGGCCTTATATGGATGAGTTCCTGAGATGACTGGTAGGAACTGTTTAAATGTGTTTTCTTCATTGCTCTCTTCATTCCAGCCTGAACAAGTATGCAGATCCTGTTGAGAGGTGACAGCATGCTGGCAGTCCTCACAACCCTCACTTGCTCTCGGGGCCTCCTCTGCCCGGGCTCCCACTTTGGCGGCACTCGAGGAGCCATTCAGCCTGCCACTGCAATGTGGGAGCCCCTTTCTGGGCTGGCCAAGGACGGAGCCAGCTCCCTCAGCTTGCCACAAGGTGTGGAGGGAGAGGCGCGTGTGGGAACTGGGGCTGTGCGCAGTGCTTGCAGGACAGCGCGAGTTCCAGGTGGGCATGAGCTCAGCGGACCCCGCACTCGGAGCCACGGGCCAGCCCCACTGGCCCCTGGCAGTGAGGGGCTTAGCACCTCGGCCAGCAGCTGCTGTGCTCAATTTCTCGCTGGGCCTTAGCTGCCTTCTCACAGGGCAGGGCTCAGGTCCTGCAGCCCACCACGCCTGAGCCTCCCCCTACTCCGTGGGCTCCTGTGCACCCAAGCCTCCCAGATGAGTGCCACCCCCTGCTCCATGGCGGCCAGTCCCATCAACCACCCAAGGGATGAGAAGTGCAGGCACATGGCGCCAGACTGGCAGGCAGCTCCACCTGCAGACCCAGTGGGGAATACACTGGGTGAAGCCAGCTGGACTCCTGAGTCTGGTGGGGATGTGGGGGACCTTTGTGTCTAGCTCAGGGGTTGTAAATACACCAATCAGCACTCTGTATCTAGCTCAAGGTTTGTAAACACACCAATCAGCACCCTGTGTCTAGCTCAGGGTTTGGGAATGCACCAATTGACACTCTGTATCTAGCTACTCTGGTGGGGACGTGGAGAACCTCTGTGTCTAGCTCAGGGATTGTAAACACACCAATCAGTGCCCTGTCAAAACAGAACACTCGGCTCAACCAATCAGCAGGATGTGGGTGGGGCCAGATAAGAGAATAAAAGCAGGCTGTCCAAGCCAGCCGTGGCAACCCACTCGGGTCACCTTCCACATTGTGGAAGCTTTGTTCTTTTGCTCTTTGCAATAAATCTTGCTGCTGCTCACTCTTTGGGTCCACACTGCCTTTATGAGCTGTAACACTCACTGTGAAGGTCCGCAACTTCACTCCTGAAGCCAGCAAGACCACGAACCCATCGGGAGGAATGAACAACTCCAGACGTGCTGCTTTAAGAGCTGTAACACTCACTGCAAACATCTACAGCTTCACTCCTGAGCCAGCGAGACCACGAACCCACCAGAAGGAAGAAACTCTGAACACATCTGAATGTCAGATGGAAAAAACTTCAGACATGCTGCCTTTAAGAACTGTAACACTCACCGTGAGGGTCCGCAGCTTCATTCTTGAAGTCAGTGAGAACAGGAACCCACCAATTGCAGACACACTGTGACGGGTGTGCTGGACCAGTGTGGGGTGTTCTGGGGTTGCCTAGCCCATGAGTCGTGTTTGTTCCACCAGGGCTTCTATATCAACAACCTCAGATATCTGGGGAGGGACCCGAGGAAAACTCTCATCCTGGACAACTCGCCTGCTTCTTGTATCTTCCACACAGAGAATGCAGTGCCTGTGCAGTCCAGTTTGATAACATTCCAGACAGCAGCTGCTGCACCTGATATCAATCTTTGAGGAGATGAGTGGAGCAGAGGACGTCTACACTAGCATTGGGCAGCAGTGGGCCCTTAGCCTTCCCTGCTTCCCAGCAATGGCCATCACAGTAGGGGACTTTCCCACACTGTGCCTTTATGATCAGTCTGAAAGAGTGTAGGCTGGAACACCTACCCACATGGACCTGGAAAGAGTGAGAAGTGATTGAAAAGAGCTTCAGGAAAGCTTAGATGCCCAGTGGGTTAATGCCAGACCAAGGATACTCAGAGCTACCTGCCATCAAGTCGTTGGGTTCCCGAGACGTGGGTGTGAGAGAAAGAAAGAGAGCATGTGTGTTTTGCCATGAACTGTGGCCCCAATATATAGTGTTTCAGTGGGGGAGAAGCTGAAGGACAAAGACTCTTCCCAAGTTAGCTTGTCTCCTCTCCTGTCACCCTATGAGCCCCTGAGCCCCATAGGGATGAAGACTATTGAAGGCTCCATTGCAAACCTGGTCTTTCCTCAGTGCTGCAAGACCTATGCCAAGGAGAAAGGAAAGGTATGCCTTTGGGTGTTCCAGACACACATCTTTCTGAAATATTTCTCCAGCCAGTTGTTGCAGACAAAAGATGACATTTCTGGGAAGATGGGGACTTATGTACAGACCAGTACCCAAGCCATCAGGTCTTGTGGCCTAAAGGCTATGCTTACTTAAGTCCAGCCAAGTGCCTGGGATGGATCCTTTCTGCATCTCCCCAAGACTCACCACACAGCCATAGCCTCAAACCTGTGGGGAAGGAAGTTGTCTCCCCACCCTGCAAGAGGACAAATAACTGATTTCTGTTCATTTTACTCTGTTTTAAAATTCTCTTAAAAAAAAAAAAAAAGCCTATCTGAAACTAAAAAAAAAAAAAAAAAAAAAAAACAAGGAAAAAAGATGTCATACTTACATAGGTGAAAAACACACAGATATATCTATAAGCAACAAACACAGCTAATTCACACATATATTAAACATCACATTGAGATAAAATGTATCGAGCTAAAAATTATCATTCAACTCATGATATCAAGTTTTAAAAGCAAAAATACAATTAACTGATCTGAGAAAACTTATCCCCCAAGAAAAGAAACACAATAACACGGAATCGAAAATAAGAAGAGAGATTTTAATGCATAAAATCCTGAATACAACATAGATTTACAATGAAAAATACCTTTTTTTTTTTTTTTTTTTTGAGACAGAGTCTTGCCCTGTCGCCCAGGCTGGAGTGCAGTGGCACAATCACGGCTCACTGCAAACTCTGCCCACTGGCTTCATGGCATTCTCCTGCCTCAGACTCTCGAGTAGCTGGGAATACAGGCACCTGCCACTATGCCTGGCTAATTTGTTGTATATTTAGTAGAGACGGGGTTTCACTGTGTTAGTCACGATGGCCTCGATCTCCTGACCTCATGATCCACCCACCTTGGCCTCCCAAAGTGCTGGGAATACAGGCATGAGCCACCACACTCAGCTGAAAAATGACTCTTTAGATATCTACAGCATTCAACTGTGTGCACTCATGAAAAGCAGACATTTTAAGTCATTGGAATTTAATAAATTGCAGTAAAATTATACAGAAAATACATTACAATCATTAATAACAGGCTCTAATGAGAATAATTTAATAAATAATCATTAAAAAGACAGGAGAATTTTATTATGTTCTCAATATGTTGCTGCTCTTCTTACCACAAAATATAATAAAACTATACAACTATAATATAGCTTTCAGGAGCTAAAAAAGCCTTATATTTCCAAATAAAAGAACAACATAAATTTTGCAAAATACGATGAGCATTACTGAAGTATAAAGTCACTATCTGGAATTAAAATATACCATCATTTAGATAAAGACTAAAAAAAGAATATAAATGTTAATGATTCCTTTCTGCCTACACTGAGCTTAAAATTACAACCAAAAATTTTAATAAATATGTAGCACCTACAAGAAATTTTATTAATAGATTACATAATGTGTAAATTTTAGCAATTTATTTTAGAAGTTTTGAATCTAAAAATCACCAGCTTGACATTCATTTGAGAAAGTGAAACATAAAGGAGAGTAACATAAGCAAGATGACAGAATGGGAGGTTCTGCATGCACATCCCCTACCACGTAATGCAGCTGCCACAGCAACATAAGTGGACTCATGAAAGCCTTGGGATCCAGTTCAGAGTTTGTGACATCCAGCTGGAGGCAAAGACCAAGGAAGACATCTTTAGAGGGTAAGCACTTGACCAAGCGACAAGCTTGCCAATCATGGTCCCGGCTTCAAAACAGAATACTGCCACATCTTACTGTAGACTTGGCTATAACTCATTTGA
The DNA here is from genome assembly GCF_029289425.2 of Pan paniscus. Taxonomy (NCBI): domain Eukaryota; kingdom Metazoa; phylum Chordata; class Mammalia; order Primates; family Hominidae; genus Pan; species Pan paniscus. Next base: position 30,863,566 of record NC_073273.2, on the reverse strand, counting down.
CCTTGGTCCTGACAGTGCAACAATCTGCAAAAAACACAAGAGAATTCATACTCACCTGAGACTTAGGTGACAGGCCTGCAGAACTTGGTTCTCTCTATAGTCCCTGAATTAGGCAAAACACACCTTCTTTCCTTCTCCAGCCATGGTATGGAAGAAATATTCACATTGATATGATGAAATGCTAACTAACAATATGAAAAATACTAAAATATAAATGTCACTAAAAATGGTAAATACATACTGAAATTCAGAATACTCTAAATTGTTATCATCTTAAACTAGACTATTAAAATACAAGATGTTTTACATAAGTCTTATGATAACAACTAGGAAAAAAAAAACCATAGTAAAGAAAAAGAGAAAGCAATTAAAGCATACACAAACAACAAAAATTACACATTGGATATGGTGTCTCCTGCTTATAATTCCAACACTTTGGGAGGCCAAGGTAGAAGACTCATAAGCTCCTTGGGTGTTGTGGTACGTGTCTGTAGTCCAAGCTACTTGGGTGGCTAAGGTAGGAGGATTGCTTGAGCCCAGGAAGTTGAGGCTACAGTGAGCTGTGATATGCCACTGTACTTCAGTCTGAGCAAGAAAGCATAACTTTGTCTCAACAAAAATTAACAATACCACAGGAAAGACAGAACCAGAAAAAAAGGAAGCAAACTTAAAATGGACCGAAAACTACAAATTTACAATAGTAACTGCTTACCTGTCACTACCTTACAAATAAAAAGATTAAGTTATCTACTCAACAGATACTGCTGTAGACTGAATGTCATCTCCAAAATTTAGGATAAAATTTAATAGCCAATATGATAGAATTAAGAGGTGGAACCTTTAAAATTTAATTAAGCTATAAGCACTCTGCCCTCATGAATGGATTAATGTTCTTATTATGGGAATGGGCTAATTTTAACAAGAATGGATCAGTTATATATTAAAAAAAATAGCTCTCTCTCCCTCACATCTTTGGCTGTGTTAATATCCAGCAACTAGACCTTCAACAGATGCCAGTATCATGTTGTTTTGCCTTCCCAGCCTCCAGAATCATGAGTCAAATAAAATTCTATTCTTTATTAATTACCAGTCTGTGATATTCTGTTATAGCAGCCAAAAGAGACTAAAGCAGACAGAGTGGATAAATGAATCTTTTAAACCTCGTAATATGCTGCTTACAGGAGACTCAATTATGAATAAAGAGCATAGTCTAAAAGTGAAAGGATAGAAAATGATATTCCATGCAAATAATAACCAAAGGAGTGCAATGGCAGTTATGCTTAAATTAGACAAAATAGACTTTCTAGCAATGTCTCTCACAAGCATGAAATGAGTTTACCATACAATAATAATAGAGGTTAATTTGTCAAGAGATTATAGCTATATTTATGCACCCAAAACAGAGGCTTCTAAATATAAAAAGCAAATATTGCCAGATCTGTAGGGAGAAGTAGAAAGAAATCCAATAATAGAAAACTTTAATGAAATGTATAATAAAGGACAAATAGTTAATAGCATTGTAAATGGGCAAGGGAAAGCTGGTCTCATGTGTTGCATTTGAGAATGCAGCAAAGAAAGTGGGAACTGATAATTTTACTGCAAGCCTGAGTTAGGCTGAAAAACAAGGTGGTCGATTAGAGGTCCCACTTGCCATACGTTAAAAAAACACAGGAGAAAACCAGTCCTCCTCTGGAGTGTTAAAATAATTAAAGAGCAGAATATTAGACTAAAGTGGCTCTAGTGCCCTGTGTTCATAGTTTAAAAAAAAAAAAAAATCTAAAACCTAACTCAAATACATTTCCTATAAACCATTATCTTAGCCTGAAACAAAATGCGGGTTTAACCAATGACAAACATGCAATTAACCTCTGAATATGTAACCAGGAAATTTCCATCTAGATAGTTCAAATAAGGCAACTACATAACTGTAACCAATTCTTGAATTTGGGTTGCTGTCTCATGCATCTTATGAAAGTGTTTCCTTTATGCCCCTTGGGTGGACCACAAATCATGGCTGGGTGCTTTCCAGTTCACCAATCACTGTTTGTTCAGATAAACTGGTTAACGTTTTAATATAGACTCCCATTAATTTTTAACAAGAGAGACTGGGGACCCTACGGGCCGCAGCTCCTCCCATGCAAAAACCCAGTCGCGGGTTTTCCCTGATGACCCACCTGGCATCCCTGAACAATCTGGGAAATACTCATGGCTGTGGGCGCAGAGCAGGGCACTGCCCAGGGACAGCACCGGATGGGCCAGGCCGGCTGTGGGGGTCCTCGCTGCTGGCCCAGCGGCCATCTTGCAGCCACAGGGGACTGAGGGCCAAGCTGCGGGAGACTCGGAGCTAACCGTGGGGTGGCCGGTCCTGCCAGTTTCACGGCCTGCTCTCCCCTCTCGGGATGCCGAACCCCGCATACTCACCATTTCCCAGCTTCCAGGATGTCCTGATGCCCTAACTATGCGTCCCCAATAACCTACAGATCACAGGGCAACAGGGGCTGTAAGAGAGTAGCCCAGGGCTCCCAAGGTGGAGGAGGAGTAAAAGGAGACGGATCCCAAACTCCTATGCCAGCGCCAGCGAGAGACAAAGACCCCGCCAAACACTGGAAGCCACGCTCTCCTTTCCTCTCGTCTCCAACTGCAGGCCTGATTGGGCGGTTCCCACATCAGTGTCACTGATTGGATAAAACTCCGGGACACACCCACCCCCGCCTGACTCCTGCCCCTACCCCCACTCCCGCTCAGCGTTAGTGCATTTTTGTTAGTTTGTTTTACTTTAAGTTCTGGAATACGTGTGCAGAAAGTGCAGGTTTGTTACATAGTTTTACACGTGCCATGGTGGTTTGCTGCACCTATCAACCTGCCATGTAGGTTTTAAGCCCCACATGCATTAGATATGTGTCCTAATTCTTTCCCTCCCCTTGACCTCAACCCCATAACAGGCCCCAGTGTGTGATGTTTTGTTCCCGGTGTCCCTGTGTTCTCATTGTTCAACTCCCACATATAATTGAGAACATGTGGTGTTTGGTTTCCTGTTCCCGTGTTAGTTTGCTGAAGATAATGGTTTCCAGCGTCATTCATGTCCCTGCAAAGGACATAAACTCATTCCTTTTATGCCTGAATATTATTTCATGGTGTATATATGCCACATTTTCTTTTTCCAGTCTATCAATGCTGGGCATTAGGGTTGGTTCCAAGTCTTTGTTATTGTAAACAGTGTTGCAATAAACATATGAGTGCATGTGTCTTTATGCTAGAATGATTTATATTCCTTTGGGTGTATACCCAGTAATGAGATTGTGGGGTCAAATGGTATTTCTGGTTCTAGATATTTGAGGAACCACCACACTATCTTCCATAACAGTTGAACTAATTTACACTCCCTCCAGCAGTGTAAAAGCGTTTCTATTTCTCCACAGCCTCACCAGCATCTGTTGTTTCCTGACTTTTTAATAATTGCCATTCCAAATGGTGTGAGATGGTGTCCCATTGTGGTTTTGATTTGCATTTCTCTAATCATCAGTGATGATGAGCTTTTTTCTTTTTTCCTCTCGTGTGTTTGTTGACCACATAAATGTCTTCTTCTTCCTCCTCCTCCTCCTCCTCTCTTCTTCTTCTTCTTCTTCTTCTTCTTCTTTCTTCTTCTTCTTCCTTTTCTTTTTATTTACTTTACTTATTATTATTATTTTTAAGACAGAGTCTTGCTCTGTCAGCCAGGCTGGAGTGCAGTGGCAGGATATCTGCTCACTGCAACATCTGCCACCCAGGTTCAAGTAATTCTCCTGCCTTAGCCTCCCAAGAAGCTGGATTTGCAGGCCACCCGCCAACACACCCTGCTAATTTTTTGTGTTTTTAGTAGAGACAAGGTTTCACCATGTTGCCCAGGCTAGTCTTGAACACCTGACCTCATGATCCACCTGCCTACAAGGCTGAAAGTGCTGGGATTACAGGCTTGATCAACTATGCCCAGCCAAATGTCTTCTTTGAGAAGAGTCTGTTCATATTCTTTGCTCACTTTTTGATGGTTGTGTGTGTGTGTGTGTGTGTGTGTGTGTTTGTGTGTGTGTGTGTGAATTTGTTTAAGTTCCTTGTAGATTCTGGATATTAGACCTCTGACACATGGATAGATTGCAAAAATTTTCTCTCATTCTGTAAGTTGCCTGGTCCCTCTGATGATAGCTTCTTTTGCTGTGCAGAAGAAGCTCATTAGTTTAATTAGATTTCATTTGTCAATTTTAGCTTTTGCTGCAATTCCTTTTGGTATTTTATTCATGAAGTCTTTGCTCATGCCTATGTCCTGAATGGTATTGCCTAGGTTTTCTTCTAGGGTTTTTATGGTTTGGTGATTTACATTTAAGGCTTTAATCCATCTTGAGATAATGTTTGTATAAGGTGTAAGGAAGGGGTCCAGTTTCTGTTTTCTGAATGTGGCTAGCCAGTTCTTTCAGCACCATTTGTTAAGTAGGAAATATTTCCCCACTGGGGAAAGATTCCCCAAAATCTTTCCCCATTTTATCAGGTTTGTCAGAGATCAGATGGTTGTAGATGTGCAACATTATTTCTGAGATCTCTGTTCTGTTCCATTGGTCTATATATCTGTTTTGGTATGAGTACTGTGCTGTTTTGGTTACTGTAGCCTTGTAGCATAGTTTGAAGTCTGGTAGCAGGATGCCTCAAGCTTTGTTGTTTTTGCTTAGGATTGTTTTGAGTTGACAGGAAAACAAGCTTGTATAGTTGGGGTCACATGCCCAGAGTATCACAGCTAATTAAGAAGTGAGCTGAGACTTGAAATGCACATACTCTTTCCCTTACCTGGGTCATTGTATAATGCATCTTAGCAGCTATTTAACAGTAGGAATTAGAACATTTGGACATCTTTTTAGCAACCTTTTAACCTGCATTTTGGTAATGCAGTAAAGACCTTCATCCCATCCCTGAGCCCCTCTCTCCCAATGCTGCACCCCACTGCTGACCACACTGTGGTGTGGCCGTTAGGAATCAGGGGGTCAGTGGGCGGCGGAAATAAATAAGCAAGGATTATGTTGCCCAAATTTGCTCATCTTAGAAAGTCTCCTCAACCATTGTGTGTGAAGTGATTATTCCACGGTAATTGTGCCCTGACTGTGCTGCATCTCATTCTGACTTGTCTTTTTGAAAATCACTGGATTACTCTCATGAACGGGGGCATTTCTCTTTCTATTTGAAAATGGTCAACTGTCCTCTGCAGGTGTCCTGACTTGCTAGTTTAGACCCTGAAGGTAGCGGTGAGAAAATATTTGGGCCACATCAGAATACCTATTCTCACCTGGAGGATATATAGAAATTTCTTAACAATATCTAACCATTTTCTCGATAACCATTATATTTAACAGTGATAGCTTGGAGGGAAGGGAAGGACACAGATGACACAGTCTTAAAAGTTTAGTTTGTTTATAAGGTTTTTTTTTTTTTTGTTCTTGTTTAGTTTTGCTTAGTTTTTGGATACGAGGTCTTGCTCTGGTGCCCAGGCTGGAGGGCAGTGGCATAACTCATCATCATAACTCATAATTTGGTTGTAACGGTTCTTTAACATATATTTTTGCTGAGAGTGGTAGCTCACACCGGTAATCTAAACAGTTTTGGTGGTCAAGGTGGGATGATCGCTTGATCCCAGGAGTTCAAGACAAGTCTGGGCAACATAAGTAGGCTCAGTCTCTAGAAAAAAATTTAAAAATTGGCTGGGTGTAGCTTTGCATGCTTGTAGTCCCAGCTACTTGAGAGGCTGATTTGAAAGCATCACTGGAGCCTAAGAGTTTGAAGATGCAGTGATCCATGATTCAGCCACTGCACTGACAGAGTGAGATGTGTTTGTTTGTATGTGTGTGTGTATAAACAATTTGTATGTGAAAAAAATTCAAGCACAGGATAAAAGTGAAAGCCCATGGTGGGGGATGTGGAGAAAGGTGAGTATGGCTCCAGCAACTCAGTGAGACTTGGTTTTCCATCTTGAAGAATTGCCCATCCACACTGAAACCACAGCCTAGCAAATGCCAGTTCTCAAACTACACTTGCTGGGATACCAGTATGTAGCCTTTTGAAAAAAATAAAATCTTTCACCTAAAAGAAGGACAAGAGAAAAAGAGGGTTTCACATCTAAAGCCTTCATTTTCTTTACGAATCAACAGCCACTTGTCATTTGAGTTGTCCAAAGGCGACTGACAGCACTAACACACTTAATGAATCAACCAGGAAAAATGGGCCTCTCAGGTAAGGAGGAGGCACAATGGTCACAAAACCCAATCCATTCTCAGCTTTGCAACGTGCTCGCATCTCAAGAAGTGGTGTTAGCCATGTGAACCGTATTCACTGGACAAGGCCAGAGGAAAGAATATTTAGTACAACACAACTACGAGGCTGCAGATCAAACTGGTAGTGGGAGCATGCATGAGGCTTCAGTGGCCGAGACACTGGTGGCTACCCTTGGGTGTCACTTAAACCTTCCAGGTGAAGGAACTTTTTTTTCCCAATTGGCTCAGAGAAACTAATCAACATTAAAATTGAGATTTGTTTTTCTTTTCAAAATTTCTAAGACATAGAGGACTCTCTAACACTTCAAAAGACATTGAGCTATACATGCAGCTGACGACCTGCCTGCTCTGTAGAGGGATGGCAGGGCAGCAGCCACCAGCTTTAGTAGCTTTAAGCTCCTCCTCTCATAGGGACAGGCCACCCCCACACAACCCCCCTAACTTCATAGGCTCTGGCTGTCAGGTGCACCTGGGGGACTGTCTTTCTCCCATCTCATTAGCTCTCCAAGACAGTCTAGCTAAATCTAAAACCTACCTCAGGATGGTGAGTTGTAGACTCTCCTCCATTCTCCCGGTGCAGTGTGACTACTGGAGAGTGCTCCTCCATCCTCTTACCTCAAATGATGTGAAAAGCACCGGTTCCTGGGCAGTTAGATGTTCACTGACATAACAGGCCCAGCATGTGCAGGGCCTGGCCCCACAGCCTGGCACCTCTCCCCTACCTGGCCTTCACGCCGGACTTTTCCCTTCTGCCACCAATGTCAGGTGATGGTCACCTGTGCCACACTCTCATGAGCTTGGTAAGTAGCAGGGGTGTAAACCCCAACAGATTTCCTGTGACTCTACCCTCTTACCTCCCACTCAAGTGACATTATAAGCATAATTTTACATTTGATCTAATTGACGCATAATTTTTTTAATAACATTTCTGACAGCCCACACAACCAAATGAGTCTGGGTTACAGTACACAGGGGCGAGGCTGGGGTAGCAGGTTTCACTTACTTTATTCCAATGTGAAATGAAGATTGATGATTTAAAAACAAGACAAAGTTGTCTTGATTTAAAAACAACAAGTATAGCAACTATACTTGCTAGCTATACTTGCTAGCTCATGCTCGCTTCCTTTGAAACAAGGTATCTGCACAGACCATATTCATAAGCAGCTCTTCGCAAAACCCCAGACAGAAGCCCCAGTCAGACACAGCTCCCTCAGGCTCACAGGGCAGCAACCTCCTCCTCCATGTTAGGCTCTGACAGCAGGCAAGGGAAGGAGCACAGGCAGCAGGGGACACGGAGATGTCCAGGACTGTAGGGACCCCCAAATGCCCCAGAGCTATTCTCTGTAGAAGGGCGCACGCACGTCTCACTCTGTCAGTGCAGTGGCTGAATCATGGGTCACTGCAGCCTCAAACTCTTAGGCTTCAGTGATGCTTTTACCTCAGCCTCTCAAGTAGCTGTGTGGCAAAAAGCCTCCTATTTTTTTCCTTAAAACCTGGACTTTAAGCCAGGTTGGGCCTGGGGATAGTGGCAGCAAAAGCAGCAGCCAAATGTATACGCTCCAGATGTCTACACTCATGGGAACAGGCACATTCCACAGTTGCTGGAGCACGAGAGGCCTGAGAGGCACCTGTTTCCCAGCTGCTAACTGATGTCCACAAACCCCATTCACGTGTCTTCACTTAGGTCTCTGCATCGTATATTCGCTCAGCCAGTGCAAACACATCTTCTGGGAGGCATCATTAACTGCAGCACCAGCCCCACTTGTTCTGGGAGGGAGTCAGGAGGAATCTGCTCAGCTCCTAATCCCCCAGGACAAAGGTGCTGCCCCCTTTTCAGCACTCACATCCAGCAATGCCATCTCGGGATGGGTTTTTCAAACACAAGCAGCATGAGGTAACAAGCACGGTGTGATAGGCTCATGGCCATGGGCAACCAGCTGCTGGGGAAGCAGCACAGGGCAGGCACATCTGTGGGTGGCATCATGACAAGCCCAGGCAGCCACAGCCCCTACTCCCAACAGCCCCAACCCAGATGGCATTCAAATCTTCCCGGATAGTATTGGGGTACCTGATGCCCATCACTCGCCCGCTCATTAGCATGGCATTTTTGGTTACTCAGGGACTAAGGAGAGGGGGTGGGGGATGTAGATCCAGGGTGGGCACCGCCTCACAGCCAGAGCCCACTTGACTGCAGTCCAGCAAGCAAGCCCAAGCAGCTCAGCTCTAGTCACCTCCGGCTGCACTTTCTGTGTGTACTTTACACAAAGGTAGCAAAAAGAGGTCAACATTAGCTGTTATGACATGAAAGTCTATGCCCCATTAAGACCTTCTTAAAATGCTATTGTCTTAAGCCCTCTTTATTCTAATAAAATTTATACCAATAAACACATACAAGCTGAAACTACTATAAATGAAATATTAGGATTTTTTAAACCCATAAACAGACACGTAAACTGTCATTGTTTGATTGCAGAGAGAGTGAGATTCTACGGCAGGTGACCACAAAACAGCCTCACAAAACCCCAGGCAGGTCAGGCAGTCTGAACACTACAAGGCCACGTGATGGTCACAGAGGATGACAGCTCCCATGACTATTCTAAGGCACTGTGTTAGCTTCTCACTCACAGTCTCAGAATACCCTGTGAGAGGAGGCCCCGCCTCACTAGAGCACAGGAGGTTCCTGAGCTCTTCCCAGAAAATGGTCATCAAAGGGTGGAGCAGGGGGAAGCCGAGACAGAACAAGTGAGTCCCTAGGGTCTCTTTAACCTCCCTCAGCTCCTCCACATGGGTCCCTGAGGGAAAATGACCAGCCTCCTAACCCCCTTGATAGGGTTCCTGTCCTGCAGGTCTGGACTCTCTCATTTTATGCTACCATAGGGGGTGACAATGCAACCCCAGGCCCCTTGTTAGCCATCCCTCAATGCCAGGCCAGGACCAGAGCCCTTTGCTGACACAGCCCAGGGGATGCTCTAGGCCCACCTCAGCGCAGTCATCTGTAGTGTACTGAGAAGAGCAAGGAGGTGCAAGTAGACACATATCCCCATGGGCATGGCCTCAGGCATGTTCCACAGGCTCAGGGCCTCGCTGATGAGCTCACGGCCCTCCTTCAGGAAGCCTGCAGATCACACCCTCAGGGAGCAGTGCTCAGATGAGCAGGCAGGCCCCACATCCCCCACCCTATGATGCTGTGCTCCACTTTGCAGGCTTCTGCATTGGCCAGTCCCCACTGCTTTCTGGTGAGATGTTCAAGTTGAAGTGAATGTTGAAGGCCACAGAGTTGATGGAGCTCGCTGCCTTGCACATGTTGTAAATCACCTCCTGGCTCCAAGGGTCAGCTGTGGAGACACAGCTTGTTGGGAGGTAGCCCCACTCCACCATCAGTGGTGCTGGATTGCCCTGATCTGCACCTTCCAGGTCCTTGCTGAGATGTCTGCATGCTTCTCTAAGGGACTGGGTCACGAGGCACCCCTGGCAAGGACCAGCTGGCAGAACAGGCTGGACACTCTCCCTCAGCCTCCCCAGTAGCCCCGCCTGTGCTGTCATCTGTGCTGATGATCTCCGTGGTAAGATTATGGGAAACTTTTTAAAGCATCTTTTCCCCGTTCACTTCCCTATCTTAATAACAGCACTGATAACTTTTAAGCCCTAGCAAGCTGAAACTGCAAGACACATGATCTTCTGCCTTAGAAGGGCCATGTTTGGGCAGTGTGTGCCCAGGTGAGAGCCCCATGGTTGTTAGTGGAAGCGGGGAGCTGGATGGGCCTGGCCCCATAGCCTAGTGAAAAGTAGGACCCTCTCCTTCCAGAGCATGAAAGTCTTAGAGGCCGGAAAAAGGTGCTTGGGTGGCCTGCCAAGAAACAGAAGGCTAGAAGGCCTGGAAGGAGCCCCAACAGCCTTCAAGCTGCCTGAGAGGGCTGGGCTCATTCCAGCTTTCTTTGCTTTCATCCTGTTAGCAAGAAAACCTGCTCACACATGGCAGGTGGGCCTGAAGCTGCCATTCCCTCACCAGGGACTATAGGCACCTTTAATGTGGCTCTTTCTTGAAGCAGCTGCCCAGGTCGGTTCTTGCAAAGCAGTTCCCTTATTATCCACAGGTCCTTGTTCCAGCCCTGTGTCTGCAGAGGGACTAGGTAGGGAGACAAGGGCTCAGCCTGTGTCCCGCAGTCTGCTCTGTGATATCTCTTTTGTTACTTCCTCACAGACAGCCTCAAACTTCCAAATGAACAGAGCAGCATGGAGCCAGGAAAGTGCACAGAATTCTACCTAGTACCCAGATGGAAAGGGGTTCCCAGTGAGAGCAGGCCCAGGCTGCATGTACCTCTCCAGGAATGTTCTCCTCATGGTCCACCTTCAAGGTGTACATCCTCTGTGTTCATGCAGTCCATGGCAGGCTCTGCCTGGGGAACCGTCCAGCTGCACACCTGCAATGTGGTGGTGACCCTCTTGAATGGGTGGTTGTGGGCGCCATGGCAGGCAGCAGAGAGGGAGATGCTCAGCCCACCAAGCCCAGAGCCCTGCCACAGGCTTCCGTGAGGCCTCCACCTGCTCTGGGTTCTTGCCCTGAGAGGCTGCCCTGAAGTCAAACAGAAGCAGGTGGGCCTCTCTTCCAAGGCTGCTCTCTCCCCCACTGACAGCTCCCTAGAGGGGAACTCAGATGGTGGCAACAGTTTCCTCAGGCAGAAGTACTGGAGTTTCGGCTGACCAGTTCATTTCATACCACCACATGACATGACACAAAGCAGGGGCTGTGGGACAAAGGCATTGCCTTTTCTTCTGGCATGAGGAATGGCTTAGGAAGCAGGGGCTGGTGGGACTGGGGTTGAGCGATAGGTTGTGGGCCACAAGGAGTGGTTGAACACTGAGTAAGTGTCCTGGTTATCTGTCCACAGACCCAGAACAAGTGGCATCCCAGGAGCCTGGGAGGGGCTGGCAGAGACTTACTGGTTCCAGCAAAAGCCCCATGTGGATGTAGTAATGCGGCCTGCTTGTCCTTGGCTGTAATTACAAACAGGTACGTGAGTTCCCCATGCATCTTGCAGCTCTCAGAGTGTGTTCCAGCTGTTCATGGTAGGCATTTTTAGTCACTGAACATGCTTCAGGAATGGCCAAGCTTGATTAAGCCAGGTGTCTTGCTGTGAGACCCTCCACCCAACTGAGGACCCTCTTCCTTGTTCCCCCTGGCAGTTTCACCTTCCAGTTCTGGTTCTGGAGACACAATGGCCCCTCTTGGACCCCTGGAAGAATGTGCTCAGGTGACACACAGTCGACAGGGCCCATTTCCAAGCCATTCTTCCATTTCCCACTGTTTGAGGGGCCTGAGGCTGGTGAGGAGCACAGGGCCAGCTGTCTGCACCTAAATGTCATGCTGGTCTGGATGTCTCAGCTCCAGAACCCTCCAGGTGAGATGGCCTGGTCCTCAGCACCTGGCCTCCATGCTCCTTTTTCCTCTGTTCAATCCTGGCCCCAATGCCTCCCACAACTCTCAGGTCACCATTGGAGAAGATGCTCAGGAAGAGCAAGCAGCTGCAGTCAACCTGCTGAAGGTGGCTTATGGGTCCAGGCTCTTGAGCTGGTCTTGGACATGGTACATGTGGATGCAGGCTTTGGGCAGTGTGTGTAGCTCTTTCCGGAAGGAGGGGAAAAAGGTGTTACCAGGGTCCTACACCCTAGAACGACCCATCTAGCACAGAAAATAGTTTGTAAAGTGCTATCATGTGTGATTTTAATTTACAAGTTTAGGCTTTCATTTTCAAATTCCACAATAAACACGTAAGTCGGGTTCTCATTTCAACACACACATGCACACACATTCTCTCACTCTCCCTCTGTCTTAGAATCTTCCAGTGCATTCACACTGAAAGCCAAAGTCCTCCCAGAATCTTGTGAAAACCTAAATGATCTGAATAGTTTGTCATTGCTTTTCGAGATCTAGGAAAATCTCTGCACATTTCTGGAGACTGCTGTTATGCCATTTTTAATAAATCTGTTGTGCTTCAATTCAGAAGTGTGTGAGGGGAGTTGTGGAGGAATTGGCATTTGGCTTAGAAATTTCAGGAACACCAGAGACAGATGACACCTGTTTTCTGCTTTATAATGTCAAGTCTTATGAAGGCTAAAACCTAATTCTACAAAATAATCAGACTGAAAAACTTTATAGGCAAAAATTATCTTATTAAATAGGAAAATCTAATTACTTTATTTTAAAATTTTCTTTTTCTTAGTAGGATCTAATCATAGAAATTTAAACTCTGTATGGCAACAGCCTCTACTGTAGGATGGTTTATTGTATGTACTCGTTTTACAGACTTCTTACAAAAACTTTTTCCGTAAGGGAAATTAGAATACTGTTCAACATATATTGAATTCCCCATTATTATCTTATTTCTCACATATTACTTTATGATTCTGTCTTCTTTAATATGAAGATTACTATGACTGTGTTTTCGATTTCTGAATTATCATGTGTCACATTTGTCTGTAATTTCAGTTTCAAAAGTTGTAAAATAGCACGCTCCAAAGCATATATTCTGTATAAATTATATAATTAATAATTTATTAAAATATTTGGCTTGTATGTTTAATTGGCTCTAGGCACAATGTTACTATTAGCATTTTCTTCCAGTTTTCCCAAGTTTTATTTGACTAATAGTACAATTTATTTCTAATTTTTATTTTATATATCAATGTTTTATACTGTATTTACAATATTTATATTGTTACCTTATATAAAAATGTAAGACTTTTCTATTAAAGGCTAGATTACAGCCTTACCATTTTGTGTAAGAAAAGCAGCAATGCATCAGGACTATAATTTAAAACTTTCTCCAGTATTACTTAAATGCTTATTCCTTAAAGCTTTCTCATCACAGCTCTTTGTAATAATTATAATGTGTTTTCTCTGAAATGTTGTTGCCCTAACTGTATCCAAATAATTCAAAATTTACACTTTTCAAGGATTCACAGGAAAAGTTGAAAATTGTAGTTACCTAGGATTCTTTTTCAGTTGGACACTATGTTTATTCAGGATTTTATGGATTAAAGTTTCTCTTAATTATGTTTTATAATTTTATGTTTCTGCATTTTTTAGAGTAGGCTGACTCACATCAGTTAATTGTGTTTTTACTTTCTACCACTTTATTATGATTTTGAATTACATTATCCAAATAAGAATTTGGGGGTTAATATTTCTTTTAACTTTGTTTTGCAATTTTACATTTCTGTCTTTCATGGTTTAGGGAATGGCACCTTACATCAGTTTATTGTTTTTAGTTTTAATTTATATAATATAATTTTGTATGACAATATTCAACTCTGTACATCTTAAGACAGTGTGGGGCAAAAGTCAAATATGAACCATCCCTATGTCTTTTGTTAATATAATGATTTAAGTGTTTGTTTTCTTGTATAAATACTGACCCTATTTTGTTTATGATTTGTATATTTTCTTCTTGTTTGATGGCCAATAATTGATTCTGTCTAAGTGAGTAATCATGGAAATTGTCTGAATTTCAACATCTATTGTTTATATTATTTTAGTGTGACAGAAAGATTTATGCGATTTGAAGATAATTTTTCAAAAACTTTGTAACTCTGTCTCTTCGGGTGTCTTTTTTTTTTTTTTTTTTTTTGACAGACTCTCACCCTGTTGCCAAAGTGCAGTGGCACAATCTTGGAACACTGCAACCTCCACCTCCCAGGTTAAAGCAATTCTCCTGCTGCTGCCTCTTGAATAGCTGGCATTAAAGTTGTGCACCACCACGCCTGGCTAATTTTTGTATTTTTCATAGAGCTGGGGTTTCACCATGTTGACCAGGCTGGTCTTGAACTCATGTCCTCAAGTAATCTGCATGCCTCAGCCTCCCAGAATGCTGGGATTACAGGCATGAGCCATCGCTCTTGGCCCTTGGGTGTCACTTTTTAATTTTGATTGTGGTAAAAATACATAACATAAAATTTAGAACCTTTAATATTTTTCTTATACAATTCAGTCACGTTAAGTGTATTCACATTGTTATGCAACATATTTGTGAATTTTTTTTCTTTTGCAAAACTAAAACTCAGTACACATGAAATGACAACTACCCATTTTTCTTACCACCTGGCTCCTAATAAAAATCATTCTATTTTCTGTTTCTAAGTTTCAATACTTTAGATATTACATATAAGTAGAATCATGGAGTATCTTTTTTTGTGACTAATTTTACTTAGCATCATGTTCTCGAGATTTCTCTTTATTGTGGATGGTACAAGATTCTCTGCCTTTAAAAGCTGAGTAATATTCCATTACTTTTATATTACAAATTATATTTATTTATTCATTCTATAGGGGAAGTTTGTGTTGCATTCACCTATTGGCCTTTGTAAATAATGCTGCAATGAATATAGGTGTGTAAATAACTATTTGCTCATATGTGTGAGGTTTACGTCTGTGCTAACTTCTGTTTTAATGGAAAAATTGTGGGTCTTTATGCCAGATACAAACTATTTTCATTACTGTTGCTTTGTAATGTACTTTGAAATAAAAAAAAGGTGAGGTCACTAATATTGTTTTTTTTTAAACATTTTTGGGCTCTTTATGGTCGCTTGAGATTCCATGTAATTTGTTGGTTCCTTTTTCTATTTCTAAAAAAAAAAAAAAAAAATGTTAATTTAAAAGGGACTGCATTGAATCTGTAATTCGCTTTAGGCATCATGATCATTCTTCATAATATTAAGTTTTACAACCCCTAAACATGAGCATGCTCAAAAGTGAGTTGTTTAATTTCCATATATATGTTGCTATTTTTGTTTTCTTCTGTTAATGATTTCTAGTTTTATTCCATTTTGATCAGAAATAATAGTCATTGAAAGGCTAAACCACTCTGGGAAGTGACTTCCATTACAGAACATTACAAAGATACGTGAGGGCACCACTTGTGCCCTGATGGGCTACAGGGATGAGTTCTCTGAGATGACACATTGCAGACAAATGCAGGGAACAATAGAACCCCTTTTTCATGTAAATTCTTCCCTATTTTTGTAGAGTATTAGTGATAGTGGTGGCTTTTAAGTCTTGGAGAAGGTCTGGCAGTACTGTGAAGCTGCCTGCTACAGATGACACCAGGGGTGAATAATTAAAACTATACAAACTGTAGTAACATGAATAAATACAGCTTAGTGTAAAGTAAAAACTACACGAAGGCCTTCTCTGATATTTCTAGAAGAATGTAAAAAGGGACTTTACACTTAACCAAGGTGCCATTGGGACTACTTAAGGTTAGATTTTTGGGGGGCAGATCTTTGGGTCACTCATGGAAACCCCCTAAGAGAGAGCCCAGAGAAATTCCATATTTGGGTCTGGATCCTGGGCCCATCCTGGTTTTGTCAGGCCCCTCTCTGTAGAGACCCCTAGGTGCCTGCTCACACTGTAACTCACTATATGCCATGCTTGGGGGTGAGGTGAACCTGCCAGTTGTCCAAGGAGATGAGGGAGTTGAACCCATCAAATATCTGCTCACTGATTTTAATGCAGCTCTATAAAGAGTGTTCCCAGCAGCGAAGCTGAAAAAAAAAAAAAAAAGACAAAAGAGAAAAAAAAAGTCAATTGTCTGCTTTGTTTTTACCACCAGGCGACACCTCCATTAGAAATTCTGTTTCCTAGATCTGGAACATAGGAGCATCCGCATAGACCCCCAGCCAGTGAGGAAACCAGAGGACAGCTTAAGACCTTGGGATTCACATCTGAGTAGACGCACATGGTCCGCAATGCTCAACTTTTTATTCCACCAACCATGACCTGGGTATGAACATGACAGAACCACCAGGGTTCCAGTGCCTTACAACCTGCCCCTGTGAGGAAGAGGCCCCTCGTTTTCTTTCCTGCTCCCCCTGCAACACATGGTAATGGTAGGCAGGGTCGGGTTGCCCAGATTAGATGACAAGGGTGGCCTGGCATAGACGGACCTGCCCTGGGCTACACTGTGTTACCTGTGTATGCCTGTTGTCGAATGGCCGGTGGTATCAAGGATGTGGGCTGAGCCAATATGTATATTGTCAGGAAAGGCTCTCATTTTGAGCCTTTCTCAGGCAACAGCTTAGGAATATAGCATACAACGAGAACACAGTGCTCTCTCAAGCATCTCCCATGAAATTAGCTAGATACAGGGCTGTATCTAGAAGGTGGGTGTCTGGTTCCCAAAGTTCTAAATTCTGTTAGGTTTTGTCACGAGAGAAGTCTGTTAACTTCTTCAAGGTTTTATCCCCTGAGCCCTTTTCCTACATAAATCTATGCAAAGGCCCTGCTGGGCTGCTGATTGCTCACCCTCATCTCCCATGTCAACTCTTTACCTGTAAACAGTTATGCAAACACAATTATGTCCCTTACTCCCCAAAAAGATCTAAATGCAGCCAGGGCCCCAGGTTTGAGAGAACAGAGTTGGGTTAAAATCTTCTTTTCCTTTTCATTTCTGTGACCATATAAAAATGACTGTGTGCTTTAGGTCTCCCCAGCCCTGAAGTATGCATAATGGGATTATGCCAGCATCAACTTCCAAAAACAGTCATTGGAGATATATGATATAGAATGAATCAAAATCGGTTGGATGCAGTGGCTCTTGCCTTTAATCTTAGCAGATTGGTAGACCAAGGCGGGTGGGACACTTAAGGCCAGGGGTTTGAAACCAGCCACGGCCAGCATGGCAAAAACCCTTCTCTACTAAAAATGCAAAAATTAGCCAGATATGTTGACGCATGCCTGTAATTCCAGCCACTCAGGAGGCTGAGGTGTAAGAATCACTTAAGCCCAGGAAACAGAGATTACATTGAGCCATGATCGTGCCAATGCACTCCAGCCTGGGTGACAGAGCGAGACTCTGTCTCAAAAATATATATATATATATATATAGTTATAGTTATATATTATATATAACTATATATAACTATATTTATATATTATATAACTATATATAATATATAAACTTATACATATATATCTTTATATATAAAAGATATGTATTTTATATATATGGCCTTATTTTTCCATTCCATAGCAGAAGAGGTTTTTGCATTCTACAGCAGAAGAGGTTTTTCCATGCTACAGCATTTTTGCATTCTACAGCAGAAGAGGTTGAAATCAAAAGAAAATCAGACACTGTCTTCTGGCATTAAATATTCCAGTGCTATCCATTATATATAGAATGATATCTATATGCCTCATCTCAGCCTATGTGGTGGACGCCTCCAACAAAGTCTCACAACAACACTAAGTTATGAGTGACTCTGCTATTTAAAAATGCAGCTCACCACTCAGTGCCTCAGAAGCCAGTACTATAACACCGGGTTTCCAACAAAGAGATGGGATTCCAGATCGTCTGTTTCCCTGTGCTTACTTAAAGGTAGTAATATTCTCAGAAAGGTTTAAGAGGTGGCTTCCGGTTTAGCAGGGAATTGCTGAAAGGAAGAATGTATGGAAAGTCATTGGGCATGAGCAGCCATCTTTTCTTGCTACACAGAGATCACATGTGCAAATTTGGGGAGACTTAGTATAAAACATGTGATAGAAATTTGGGCTCTGACATCAGTGAGCTTATTTCACACAGACTCCACTTGACCATATTAGTTCCGACAAATTTTAGCCAGTTTTTAGAAGTCTCATAAGTGGAATACATTTCAGTCTTTCAACAAGTTGTATCTTTTCTTATCTGTCATTCTGCAAACTGAAGAATTTCTGCTAGTCATTGGTTGAACTCTTTGGGGACCTAGTTCTAGTTTCTGTCAAATAGAATACAACAAATGTGATAGGTTTTCACTTCTGACTTAGTTCAGGCTTCTATACCAAAAAACATAGACTAGGCAACTTATAAACAAAAGACTTTAGTTATGAAGGCTAGAAATTTGAGATTGGGCTTCCAGCATGGTTGGAGTCTGCTAAGGACTCTCTTCTGAGTTTCAAACTCCAGACTTCAGGTTGTATTCTCATTTAGCAGAGAGAGGGAGAGACAGCCTACTGCAGTTTCTTTTAAAAAGCCAGTAATCTCTATCATGAGGGCCTCATTTTTAGGACTTAATTACCTCTGATCTGCTAAGGCCATTACACTGGGGATTAAGGTTCTGGAATGTGAATATGGTGGGGAATCACATAGTCTATTGCAACTTCCAAAGTTATATTTCTAAAAAAGCTTATTTTCCCCCTACCTGCTCTGTCCTGTGCTTCCTCTCTCAATCTCTCTTGTCTCCCTTTCTCTCTTTTTCTGTGCATACGTCTGTCTATCTCTTTCATTTTCCATCTCTCTATTGTAATCCTCAAGATGAGGAAGCGATCTCCAGTGTCCTAAGATGCTCTAGGCACAGACTCACATGATAGAGAACTGAGGAGATGCCCAGGCCAATCGACAGGAAGCAACTTGGGCTCTCACTTCACACTAAATTGTGCCAATTTCCATGAGGCAGAGTGGAGGCTGATCTCTCCCCAAATCCAGCTTCGGTTGAAATCACAGCTCCAGCCTCATAAGAGACCTTAAGGCAGAGGCACCCAACTAAGCTATATCGAGATTCTGGTTCACAAAAATTGTGAGATAGTATTTGTCGTCAAAATGTGCTAAAATTCAGGGCTATGTTGTTAGAGCGGGGCAAATGACTAACCTCCTCTTTCAGGCCCCAGGATCCTCCCTCCCCTCTGTTCCTTTCTTTCTCGGGCTGCCTGCAGCCACACTTGTCCCTTTATAACCTCCTCTGTTGAACTCTCTTTTGCCTGTGAGTCTCTTCACAAAGAGTGGCTTTTCTCTGACACACTTTCCACACCTGCACAGGACTGGCTCTCTGTTGTCATTCTGGTCACAACATAATGTCAGCTCAGTGAGGCATTCATGTCCCCTCCAGGCAACCTCTCCCCCACCCTCCCTCCCAACATTCTAATTTATTTCCATTATAAAATGCTCTTTTCTTTCGCATGTACTTGCTTTAGTGTTTTTGTTCAGCAGTCCTCAGACTGTGGGCTCCCCGCGGGGATGCAGGGATAACATAATCATTTTTGGTACCACATGGTGAATCTACCAAGGCAGCTGCCACAGGGTGAGTGCTAGGGGAAGAGTCGCTGAGTAAAATAACATGGGAAATCACGAAGTCCTTCTTCCTGCTTTTGGCCGCCCAATAATATGGAGATCAAGAATGATAACAGGAGGTGAAGGATCTCAGGCTGACTCTCCCCCTGGCTCCAGCGGCTCCTATAAAGCCCAGCGAGCATAAGAAACACGGGGTCTGCCGCCACCTAGAGGCCTCCACTAGCACTGTAGTCGCAGGAAGAAGCATCACAAAACAGGTACCTGTATTGGGGAATTCTCAAGGCAGTGGCTCTTCAGGGACCCCTGGGGAAAAGGAGCAGTATCTGAAGGCTCCAAGGGCCATAAAAGTGACCTCGGAAGCCTCCCTTGATTCCTATTTTCCTCAGCCTCTTTGGGTGTGCTGTGCACTCATTAAACATTTTAGCAGCATTCAGAGACATTATTTTCTTCCACTTCTGAATGAGGACCTCAAGGACAGCCCCCAAAACTAGTATTTTTTCTGGGCCCCACACTCCAGAGTCCAGTGCATTGTCACATTCTGCTTTATTCCAAGTCCTCATCTGCCCAAGTCTCTAGGCCTCTCTCTTCTCTGAAGGACCTCTAGAAACTGAAAAGCCTCTTCCAAGAGTCTCAAAGCACAGTGAGTTACCAATGAAAAGCCAAGGGCAGCAGACACTTATGAGTATCTAGAATCCTTGGTATTATCCCTTTTGAGTACCCCTATTTATGAGGGAGAAAACAAAGCCTTTCTTTCCCGTAGCCTCTCTTTATATCACATGGGGTGGTGCGGGGAGGGCATAGCTCATTTTAGTTCCAGGTGCCCACAGAGGTGGGAGTCACAAACCCAGTCCTGTCTTCGTGAAACAGCTGGGGAGGTCCCCAGGCCTGGCAGAACCCAGGGAACTTGGAGGATCCTTCATCCCATGCTGTCAGCTCCTGGACATGTGGCTGGGGGAGTGGATGCCTCTGCCTCATGGCAAAGCTGCCTCTACTATTTCTTCCCCTTTTGTCACTTCTCTGGTTCCCTCTTCCCTAACCTCACCTCCATGATCTCAACCTTAGAATCGTGTGTGTGTGTGTGTGTGTGTGTGTGGTGTGTTTGTGTGTGCATGCCTGCACACCTATGTGAGAATAAGGAAGAGTAGAAAGCCCAGGTAGAAAGTAGAGCACAGGGTTTTCCAGGACTTAGGGGTGCTCATTTCCAAAGCAAACCTGATGGGTGGGGTGCATGCAAGAGCTAGGAAGCTGGCTCCCTTCCTAATACTCTGTGCTCTTCCCAATTTCTGGGATCTGGACCAGTCTTTGCCTTTTTTGGGGGCCTCAGTCTTCCTGTTGTAAAATGAAGAGTTCGTCACAAAACTGTATAAGCACATGCTCAGTGAAGACAGGGTGTCATGCTCAATACCAGATAGAATATCGGGATGGGGAGAGTTTGGGCAGACTTAGGTGTGCACGGGTGCTCAGGCCTCTGAACAGGGCCAATGCAGGTGAACATAAAGCACAGCACAGCCAGATTTTCTTTCCAGGGCTATGGGATGAAATAATGCACCACAGGCTCTGCTCTTGAGGCTGGTCCAGCAAGATTTTCCCACCTTCAACCAGCAGCTGTTTGATGAATTTCATGTCCTGTGAAGCCCATATCCACCCCCATTACAGTGAGGGGCACAGGGTACTAGACGTGTAAAATAATGTCTTTTGCCTTTTTTTCCTTTTCTTTTCTATTTCCTTTTCATTTTCATTTTTTTTTTAACTGAGTGGATGTTTCTTCTTTCTCTTTTTCTGTTTTGTTTGTTTTTTAACTAATTTTTAAGAGGTCTTTACAGGTCAGCTGTGGTGCCTCACATCTGTAATTTCAACACTTTGAGGGGCTGAGGCGGGTGGTTCATCTGAGGTCAGGAGTTCAAAACCAGCCTGGCCAAACTGGTGAAACCCCATCTCTACTAAAATTACAAAAAATTAGCCGGGAATGGTGGCACAAGCCTGTAACCCCAGCTACTCAGGAGGCTGAGACAGAAGAATTGCTGAAACTTGGGAGGCGGAGGTTTCGGTGAGCCGAGATTGCACGACTGCACTCCAGACTGGGTGACAGAGTGAGTCTCTGGGGGAAAAAAAAAAAAAAAAAAAAGAGAGAGAGAGAGAGAGAGGGAGAGAGAGAGTGCTCTTTATGGAAATGCGAGCCCCTTTGTAATTTCATGAGTTGCAAATATTTATTCCAATTTTGGAATTTCTTTTCTTATTGTGGTGTTCTCTTTAAGTTTGTTTTGGATGTTATTAGTGTTTTGTTTTGCTTTGTTTCTATGTAACTTCTCCCTAAATTGATTTATAGATTTCCATTTTCACAATACAATATTTTGGCAGAAATCTGGTGGAAACTGTGTAATCAGTTTTAAAAATGTAAATACATATAAAAAATCGAAGAACTGTAAAAACTGTCCTGAAGAATAACAAAGTTTGTGAGCTTAAAATGACATATATTCAGACTTAGATTAAAGCTATAGTAATAAAAGCTATCTATGGTAGTAATGCAAAAATAGGCACAAAGAAAACTAGAAAAACTTGAAAGTCCAACTCAGACACACACATTTGGACATTTTGTATGTTACAAAAAAGGCACAGAAGAGCAGTGGAGAGAAGACAGTCTTCTCGGTAATAGCCTTGGGTCAACCGGTTATTTATGTGAGAAAGAAATACTCCTATCTTATATTATTAACAAATTCCAATGACAAGTGGATTTTAACTTTTAAGGTCAAAGTTGAAAACAATATTTCTAGTTGATAACATAGATAAATATGTTCATGACTGGCACACGCCAAGATTTCTTGGGACATAAAATGCATTAATTATCAAGACAAAAATATGACAAATTGGACTTTATTAGAATTAAAACCTTCTCTTCATTAAAAAAAACCTTCCGGAGAGCTGAAAAGCAAGAACAAAGTGGAAATCAACATTTGTCATATATTTATGTGGCAAAAGCCTTCTATCTAGATTATTTAACTAAATCCCATCAATTAATAAACAAAGATGCAATACATTGAACAAAATTGGCAAACATGTGACTAGGAGTTCCACATAGAGAACCAAAGGGTGAACAAGTAGATTAACATATCCACATCCTTATGCACCAGAGCAATGCATATTAAAACTATAATTTAATACTACTATGAATAATTAACATTTTTGAAAACTGACAAAATTAAGTACTAGTGATGATGTCAAGCAACTGGAACTTTCTTATACCATTCTGTGTGTAAACTGTTATAACCTCATTCAAAACCTCTTGAGTAGTATCTCCTTACATACACGATGTATGTAAGCACACTCTAGGACCCAGCAACTCTGCTACTAGGTATATACACCCAATAGAAATGCCAGCATATTTTCCAATGCAGAAAAGTGCTCGAAGCAGCATTATTTGGTAATTTTCCAAACTGAAAAAAAACTCAAATGTGCATCAGTAATAAAATAAATAAATAAAACAGCTACATATTCCTTTATAAGGGGGACATTATCCAGATATAAAATTAATTGGATACATATTAAAATATACAAAAATCTAACAAACACAATTTAATTAGATTTAAAAGTCCTAGCCAGAGCAATCACCCCATAGAAAACAAAAAGGCCTACAAATAGAAAAAAAAAATTGAATTCTCTTTCTCCATTTGCAATATGAGTCACTACATAGAGAATGCTAAAGCCCTTCCAAAACTCCTTTTGGAGAAAACTTGAAAAGCTTCCTGAAATGGATAAGCAAGTAAAGTTTCAGGACACAAAATCAATGTACAAAAATCAGTAGCATTTCTATGCATCAACAACTGTGAATTCCTGAACATCTTCTGGGTTTATTGCATTTTCAGTTTCTTCCCTCAGTTAACTATACATTTTTTTTCTTTTTTCAGCTAAAGTAATTTATTCTTCTGTATAATTTCACCTTGTTAATAAACCCCAGGCAAAAAAAAAAAGTGAGAATAAAATATTTGTCTGCATCCTGTTTCCTCATTTTGAAAACTAGTCTAGATGAAAGCTATACTCGTTCTAGGGAGTTGGCATAGACAGCATTTATTTCCATTCTCAGCAGGGATGCCAGCCAGAAAGAGGGAGTTCCGCATTTTCACTTTGGTTAGACAGGACTCTGGATGGTTGTATGGGAAAAGATCCAAACTCTAAGAGAGTCAAATCGGACATTGCAAAGATTTATGCATTTACTCCGGGAACAATTATTGTGTTAAATTTTGTGCAAAACACTGCGCAAAGAGCAATTAAAGTGAAAATTATTGAGGCATTACCTTTACCTTGGGAAACTCACACTAGTCAGATTCTCCGAGTCCCAGAACTTAACAACAACCTAGTAAAATCTTGTTCAGAGTGAAGAGAGGGTGGGGGCAGGAAGGTAAGTTTAAAAATTAGGCTGGTTGACAAACACCGCATATTCTCACTCATAGGTGGGAATTGAACAATGAGATCACATGGTCACAGGAAGGGGAATATCACACTCTGGGGACTGTGGTGGGGAGCGGGGAGAGGGGAGGGATAGCACTGGGAGATATACCTAATGCTAGATGACGAGTTAGTGGGTGCCTGCACAACGTGCACATGTACCCTAAAACTTAAAGTATAATTAAAAAAAAAAAAATTAGGCTGGTTGAATGAGATAATTACCCCGAGTAAGGCAGTGGAAGTATGGATGGCTTTGGGATGGGTGAAGACAAACGAATCTCAGCAGAGGGTGCAGATAAAAAAGGGCAGAAACCCAGGAGGCTTATGCAGGAAGAGGAATGAGTTTGCTGGACTGGGGAGAGTGACAGTAAAAAGCAGAGGATAATAGGAATCTGTGGTCATCTAGGGACTATAGGGTGGATTAGTTGAGGGTTACAGAATCAGTGAGCTACTTTTGAACAGTAGGATGGATAAAGAAGAGCTATATTTTGGAATAATTATGTAGCAATTGTGGTTAGGAGCAATAGAAACTCAAAGTATTACATAAATATGTTTTTTTCTTATTCTCCCACACAAGCCTTTCGCCTTTCCTCTTAAACTGAGAAAGGAGTGGTTTGCTATGATGTTTTTAAATTCTCACAGGCAAGCATTACTCTTTGCTGCCTTTTAGTAAATGTTAGTTTTAACCAAATTAAGAAGATTGAAAGGATCTTCTGGCTCATAATGGTTCAGTGGAACATCTCATATCTTCTACTAGTTTTCAGTATAACTGAAATAACTGAGTGTCAATACTCCATGGAGGGGTGCTCTGCTTGCTAAGGCTCCCTCCTCTGGGCTAGGCCTTCTACACCATGGGTGTCCTGCTGTGGCTGGAGCTGGAATATGGATTGACCTCTGTGGGTCTTCCTAGCACACAATAGGTGCCCAATTAGCTGGCCAGAATCAAGCTCCTCCCTCTCACCATTTATTTCTCCATTTGTCCCTTGTTGGGAATGGAGAGTCCTGCAACTGAGTTCAGCTCAGAGTTGAAATTCAAATCTCAGCTGATACTTGGTGGATGTTGACTTTTTTGAGAAGAACTTGGGAGAATAAAACATTATAAAGGCCCTGGCCAGGCACGGTGACTCATGCCTGTATTCCTGGCATATCGATTGGCTGAGGAGATAGAATTGCTTGAGACCAGGAATTTGATACCAGCCTCGTCAACATAGTGAGACCCCATTTATAAAAAAAAGTGAAGCATTAAAAAAATTTAGCCAGCTGCGATAGTTCCAAACTGTAGTCTGAGCTATGCTGGAGATTGAGGCAGAGGATCACTTGAGCCAGGAGTTCTAGGCTGCAGTGAGCTATGATCACGCTACTGCACTCCAACCAGGCAACCACGCAAGATGTTTCAAAAATAAAATCTTTTATTATTCTTCACCCCTATAATCTCTCCAGAACTTGTGCACTATGTAGCAGAAAGAATCAAACTCCCCAAGAGTTTGGTTCTTGCTTATGATTTGGTTTTCTGCTGCTTGGCTGCCCCCTCATGTCCCCATTTTGTATAAAATAAGTTCCCCCAGGTGAAGTGGAGTTTCTCTCCAGCAGAGGGTCTCACCAAGGCCCCAGGACTGGCACTTTAGGTGGAGGCTTGCCTTTCAACCTCTGAATAATAATTGACATTAAAATTGAGAAGTTTTCCAGACACCAGCTTCCTGAAACGAGCATCCAGTCAGAAGACAAGATGTGGTAAGTGGCGAAGGTGACCCAGGCTGAGTGGTGAAGTCCACCAGCATATCTGAAGACTGAGCTAGGGGAGGGTTTCCCTGATGTTCACTCCTTCTGCCCTCCATAAATTCCTCTACTTTTCCCAAACTTCCCTCTGACATCCTCCAAACTTTCTAACCTCCCAGGGCTTTCTTGCCAGGGAGTCTAATGAAGTAAAAGTTTTAAAATTCCTTTGATTTTAAAAATAATTTTATTGATTCTTAAAATGTACTGACACAAAATTAGAATATCAATTCTTAAAATGTTTAAAAAGTAAATTAAGTGTAAGCTTACATTTAATTAACTTATTTGATTCCTAATTAAAATACAAAAAAAAAATTTGAAACAAGGTCTTGCTCTGTCACACAGACTGGAGTGCAGTGGTGAGATCTTGGGTTATTGCAACCTCCACATCCTAGGTTCAAACAATTCTCATGCGTCAGCCTCCCAAGTAGCTGTGACTACAAGCACACACCACCAGTGGCTAATTTTTGTGTTTTTAGTAGATATGAGGTTTTGCCATGGTGACCATACTGGTTTCAAACTCCTGGTCTCAAGTGATTTACCCGCCTCGGCCTCCCAAAGTGCTGGGATTACAGATTTGAGTCACCACACCTGACCTTAAATTTTTTAAAAATTATAGGTAAATTTAAATTATTCAGAAATAGAATTAAGCGTTGAATACCCTGAATCTTTTTCTCATGCATAAGCCTTTCTAATCTTTCTATTCAAATTTAGGATTTGATTCAGTTCTAGTGTTTTAAAACCTGCTTTTTTCCTTCAAAGAAATGCAGACCATCTCACAGGCCAATGGACATCACGGACTTTCTGATGCTTAGTGGCTGACTGGTTGTTTATCTATGACCTCCCATAATGTACTTAAGTAACAAACACCCTCTTGATGATGGGGTTAAGTTGTTAAAATTACCTTGTCTTTTCTGAAGCACTACGTGGAAAATATTAGATCTCGAAAGAAACACATAGACCCATACCACACACTTCCTTTGAAATTCTCTACTGCTGATTTAAAGAGATGTTTATTCCTGACTAAGGTCCTACGTTACACTCTCTGTAGAACTTCTGGAAACTATAAAAGTACAAGAGAATCAATAAAGCAATTTAATTTCTCACAGGATCCTGATTCCTATAAGAAACACCTCAATTCCTATGATTTGGCATATTTCCTCTCAGTCATTTTTCTACACATTTTAAATTTTGAGCTCTAATGTAAAAGTTTGGTTATACTTTTTAATGTATGACTTTCATTAATATGTTTAATGGTATATCATCTCATTAGCACTTCTCCATGTCATAAAAAAATTATTTGTACATCCCATTTTTAATACATATGTGTAGCTCCAAAGAAGAGGCATATCTTTTTTACTCTTCTAATCCCCTATTATTGGAAAATTTTGTTTTGCCAATTCTTTGAGATAAGAAACTTGTTAGGGTTAATATTTTGGTCCCCATTTAAATTTTCTAAGAGTTGCCTTTCTATAAGTGGCTACGTGACTGTTACAAGGAGAAGAGCCCTCCTGAAGGGGTGTGCCATGGGGTTGAGGCCTCCCTGCAAAGTGCCTTCCTTGTGGCAGATCCCCATGTGTCTTTCTAAAAGCAGCACCGTCAGTCTGAGCGTGCTTAGAATTCTGCAGCTGTGACCCCTCTCGAATCTTCCTTGAATTCAAGTGCAACTAATCTCCTCCATGGTGGACACCAGGAAGAAGGCTGCAGAGTATTCTGTGACCCTGAAGAATGGCACGATGTTCTTGATGAAGAGGGTGGATATTCCTGAAGGAGAAACAATGTTTTCTCAACAGCAGAAGTAGATAACGAGTCTGTTCAATGACCGGGTCATGGAAAATCCTGTTCTCTACAGGTTGATGCTACATTCCAGGCAAACCCACAACCTCGGCGTATACCAGAGGCTTCAGAAACACAAAGGAGCTCATACGAGATGAACACCAGGTAGCAATGAAGCCTCAAGAACTTCCACTGGAACAAAAGATAATAACTTACTCTGAAGAATTGTTTGCATCTCCCTGCCCACTTCCTAGCTACTGAGTGGAACTATGCAACTCAATTGCATGCAACTATAAATATAGCTACAACTATGAAAAGAGCTGAGATTCTAAACCACAAATACAGACAACTACGAATATAGATGAGTTGAAAAACTGTAAACCTTCTTAAGAGAGTACAACATGTAACAACGGCTCCCATTAGCTCATGTTTAGGTACCACAGAAATAATAGCAGGAATGTTTTATGTTCACATTCCAAACAAAACCTATTATCATTCATCGTCAGTTCATTTAGTCCTATTTTACTCATATTTGCTTTACTCTGTCTTGTAAGCACATATGCTTCTCCGCTAGAATTAGAGAAATAACTTAGTCCACTGATAGTGTCTCAAAGTTATGTAAGTCATTCTATCAGAAGCCTGTTTATAAGAGTACTTGGCACAGTTATTTCTGTGGGTCTCTGAGACATTCTTATTTTGTTGAAGACAAAGCCCTGTGGCCTGGAACTGATTTGCAAGCACTTTTAGAAAAATAGCGGAGTACAACCAAAAGTACATACTAATGAAAAAGTAAGCCATGCTTTCAGGGATGTAGTTAGTTGATACACTGAAATGTTCTTTTATATAATGCAAATAGCACTAACACTTTAAAAAAATAGAATTATATTATGCACAGTGAGGGAACTGGAAATATTTTTTTAAAACTTTAAATAATTTCTGGGTTATTTATGTTAATAACAATTATGTAAAAAGTTTAACCTAGGGGAAGCTAAGCATATGTCTGATTATTTAATATAACAAGATGTAAATGGGCAAATTTCCATTTATGATAGTAGGACATTAAGAGTTTGTTCTGATACAAATACCAAACATAAAATGTAAGTAAGAAATAGAAAAAAAATGACCTGTGTATGTTGATTATTTATATGCGTGTATATTACTATGCAAAATTATATATTTTAGTAACTTAGATTATGTAAATATGTATTGTATTTTAGGCAGCAGCAAATATTAACATTTTTTAATGTGCAGCTTAGATAAGAGTTGATGATTACAATTTATTAATATTAGCTACTTACAACAAACGTTATGCAAAAAGAAATTCTAAAAATAATTTTGTATTAACTTTGAAAATTTAAACTCCTTTCTACAAAAGTTTTTAAATTACAGATAATAAAACAGAATGTTTATAAAAAGGAAAATGCTACTGAGAAATAGTTGGGTTTTGATTCATTATTTTTTCTGAATATTAGTACTTGGAGCTTCACTGTTAATAATTCCAATAGGCTACACAAATTTTCCCTTCAGTAAAATGGCAAAACAGAAGGCATTCAATTTTTAAATATATGATGCAATTTTATTACCATTTTTTCTATATAAATGACACAAAATTTAGACCAATAAAAACAGAATTTCTTCCATGAAATTTCAAGAGCTGAGCTGGGAAGAGCTAAACTGCTTAATATCAGAGTTGGAAATTAAAGCAAGAGGCCCACATCAAAGCAATAGTTAAGCCTTTTTGTCTTCCTTTCTGTGATGGTGTTAAGCAACAGGCAAAATCAGATGAAGCACCGACTCCTCATTGTTCCATTTTTTCCTCATGGAAAAGCACCAGAAAAGGGTCAGATGGATCAGCACAAACATGGGGCACTGTCTCAGTGCCAACGTGGCCCCCTCATAAAAAACAGGCCTGCAATTTTGTGGAAAAGGGGGCAGGAGGGCGTAGAGGAGAATGTATGAGCAAGATTAAAAAGAATTGAGTATTAATAGGAATGTAAAAATATTACTATCAAAGTTCCATTTCTTCTCCACAAACAGGGATCTGAACAAAAATTTCTGAAGCAGGCCTCAACCAGAAGCCCCTCAGGAAGGTGCCCCTGAATCTAGATGCCTGGACTGCGAATGAAAATCTACGTGCGAGCCTCAGTGGCCAAGATGGCCGGTATTGTTTATTTCAACCCCTCAGAGACGGCAAAGCACTGACATTTGTAGGCTTCTCCTGAATGCACATGTCAGCAGCAGTGTGACAACCAATGCTTTCAAAGATATAATGTGGGTATCAGAATTTCTGGCAAAAATTTAAATAATCTTATCTTTTTAACCTCAAATAACCATATATGCTGAGCAACTTCAAAGGCATGCACCTCCACAAGTAATTTTTCAGGAAAGAACTAAAGAAGCACAGCTGTAGGAGAAAAATTAGGCTGGAAGTTGATGCTGCCTTTGGGAATTGCTAATAATGGAAGCACAGGTTGTTAGAATTTAACATGTCTGATTGGTGAATATAATGTCACAGCAGCATAGATGCAGGAGTATTCGGATCTGACCATGCTATGTAAAGCTAGAATCCTTACATTTTCAAAAGTTTAGAAAAATAGGTTAGAGTAGTTAGTGGAGGTGGTATTTCTCCTCTTTGGTTGATTTGGGAATTAACACCAATCCTCATATTAGTTTCTGGTTCATATGTACACCATGTGCTTTAATCAGGACAATTTAAGTAAATACATTGACTTAATCATTTTCAGGTGTCTGTAAAGGGAGCATTATTAATATTACAGATAACTTTTCACTGGAATAAAATACCTCGACCGAGAATCTTCAATGGCCCCATCAGTTGAGGTCAGTCATTTATAATAAAATGAAGTCTACTGTTCTTTTTAAAATATACGAAGTAAAAGTCATCAAGATCAAAGTTATTCAGAAACAAAATTATAATAAAAACACGACTGTACCATTAGATCTTAATAAATCCCAAAATTGTATTTAAGGAGTAGAAAAAATATACGTAGTTATGATGTTTAAACACATTAGAGGAAAAGTTTAAAAGTAAGATCAAAATAAGGTATATTATGAAAATAATTAGGTAAAAATTTTAAATGTAAAGGATAGAATACATAGAAAAATTACATAAATGAAAAAAGACATTATTAATTAGAAGATAGAATGAAGTGAATATTTAGAAGTCCCAATAGGGATAAAACAAATAAACAATATGAAGAATTAAAATACATAAAAATCTAGAATAAGTCATGCTGTTTAAGTACAAGTTTAAATAAATAAAATGGAGTGAATGTCAAATAGGGAATTAAAAATATATAATTATTAAAATAATTAATTATAATAGCTTAAAGGCATACTGATCAAAAGAAAAACAATAGTTAAAAGCATAATACCAAAATAGAGAAAATCATGTAAAGCCATCTAAGATAAAATTCAAATTAATTATAAAGCAATGAAAAGAAACGTATTTCTCAATATGTGAATAAGATCAAGAATCCAATAGATTATGGTCTTCAAAGTTCTGAGGGAAAAACATGTAAATTTAAAATTACATATATTTGAAAAGTTATTTTTCAGGTTTGAGGACAAAATGTAACTTAATACACAAAAACAATGTAAACTGAGTATATTTACCTCAGTAAAATGCATTTAAAATTTTCAGAAAATTTAGTTTATGAAGGAAAATACTCTTCCTGAGAACAAACGTTGAGACAAAATAAATGTGCAAACATCTAAATAGATCTAAACTATATTAACACCGTGTCAAATTATACACAATGTGTGATATATCCATGTGAAGCATATTTATGGAAGAATAAAAGAAAATGTTATCCCAAGGGTTATATTAAACAAAAGAGTAAATTTGGTAATAGATGAGTAACTTATTTTATATCAGTATAATGTGTATTTAAGAGATTTCTGTCACTAAATTCTTAAATATTGAATGCAAATCCTATATACTGTTTGAACAATACTGACTATTATTTTCTCAGCAAAGATCAGCACTGAAAGGCTGACTCCTGCATAGCCACTGACCACAGCTTCCGGAACACCAAACGCATTGAATCATTAATCCTGAATGTGGCCAATGAGCATGAGATGAGGAAATCTACCCAGTTCATGACCACAAAGCAACTCACCAGCAGCTGGATGGTCTGGGGAGCTTATTTCCCTGGAGAGACTCTTAGAGAGTGACTCCTGCTATACAGATGCTGAGACTGCATTTTGTGCCTGGAGGAGAGAATTACCATGTGTGATTTGAGAGCATCAGTGTTCCTCCAGAAGAGACATTTCTAAATGCTGCTAGTGTGAAAAACGAGCTTATGTTCACGTAGCCCCTGGGGGAAGAAAAACAGTAATAAACAAGAAAAATAATTCTTGCCCAGGTTACATTTGATTTAGCTTTAGTGGGGTAGAGTCAGTCACTATTAATACAGAAGTTGAGAATCCATGAGAGGAAGACAACACATAGTGTATAACTAAAATGGGTGAGTTTGAAATTCACCAACCAGTAGGTTCTGGGATTAATGGCAATGGCTTATAGTATGCTCAAAGAGCAGGTGGTGCATGCGAAGAAGCTGCTCATTATCATGTTAAGGTAGACAGCAGGCTTCTATTTGAGGCCACTCTAGAGAACATCTTCCCAATCTGTCTGTAGAGAACAAGTTTGCCATGGATGGAGCATCACCATGTAGATGAAGGCCAAGTTACTGATGCCCTCGTCACAGGACCTGGGCCTGCAACCAAAAAGCATGCAAAAATCCAGAAGACAGGAAGGAAGATGACATAGGTTCCAATGCTATGGAATAAAAAGCAATTTTATGGCACTATTATTTGAAGATGTGCTCTTTATCAGTAAAGTAAACGTATATGTGGAAAAACAAACAAGAGAACTAACAAAGTCTCTTCTTAGGAAATCTCTGTAATTATGTCAACCACGACCACTACTCTCCTCAGTGTTGACTATCATGGTTACCTCAATCAAAAAGTCCTGCGTCATCCCTAGCAACCCCATGGGCACCATCTAGCCAGCCTGCTCTTTCCTTCACTTCCCATGAGCATCAAATCTGCAGTGATGCCATTGACACCCCCTCTTTTTGTGATTTTATTATCTTCACACTTCCTGAACAATTTTAAGTGCCATGTGTCCCGGAAGTTGTTAGTTTATTTGTATATCTTCTCTTAAATTCCACAAGATTATGGACAATGACTTGTGAACATTTTATCTGCTTACCTGGTACAGTGTTAGGTTAATGTTTTTCAAAAAGGCGAATGACTGGAGATAAGCAGACAATCCATTGGTCAGTTTTTTTCACTCCACTAATTAATATGAGGTGGAGAGAAGTTTTAATGTGTAATTGAGCAAACTTTCTTCATCAAACATTTTAATAAGAACAGTAATCTATTTATGAGGATAGAGCACCCCTGACCTAAACACATCCCGAAAGACCACACCTCCCAATAGTGTTGCTGTGAGGATTAAGTTTCAACATAAATTTTGAAGGGAAACAAAAACAAGAAAACCATGCCTCATGTCCCCAGTTTATTTTTTTCTTCCACACAAAATACAATTATTCCATCTACTAGCTTCTATAATTCTTAGCTCCTTCCAGAGTCAACGTTAAAATCTAAGTTTAAAGCCTTGTCCAAACCTCATGTGGATGAAGTTCAAGGTATAATTAATTCTAGTGCAAATTTTTCTTTTGCTGTGAATCTATGAAATCTAACATGTTACGTGTTTTTGAAATACAACGGTGGGAAAGGCAAAGGACAGACATTGCTGTTTCAAAGGGAGAAAAAGACAAGAAGAAGTAAATAACAGGTCCGAAGTGTGTTATTAAAAAAACAACAACAAGGCAGGCCATGCTCGGTGTCTCATACCTGTAATCCCTGCACTTTGGGAGGCCAAGGCAGCTGGATTGCTGGAGGTCAAGAGTTCAAGACCAGACTGGCAATATAGGGAAACCCCGTCTCTAGAAAAATAAAAAATAAAAAAAAATAAGCCAAGTATGGTGGCATGCACCTTTGGTCCCAGTTACTTGGGAGGCTGAAGCAGGAAAATCACTGTAGCCTGGGTGGCAGAGGTTGCAATGAGCTGAGATCACACCACTGCACTCTAGCCTGAGCAACAGAGTGAGAATCCATCTCAAAACACGTGAATAAATTTTAAAAATGGACAAAAACTGCTCAAATTTGAAAAAAAGAAATGGACAAAAAAACCCTCAAGAACTTTAATAGACTTTGACCAGTATAAATTTAAAGAAAACCAAACTGAGACACAATATAAAACTGTTAAATATCTCATAGAAAATGTTTCAAGAATTTCAAGAGAAAAAACATTAAACACATTCAGTTTAGTCCCACTAATACTATCAACAGATGTGTTTAAGGATATTTTGCAGTTCAGAGTATGGGATGATATATTCAAGTACAAAAAAAAGAAAAATTACCAACCAAGAACATTATATATGGCAAAACTCTCATTGAAACATCAAGGTGAAATTAAGATTTTTTTTTTTCAGATAAGCTAAGGCTAAAGGAGTTTATGACCACTAGGTTTGTTCTTCAAGAAATGCCAGAAAGTCCCTTAAAATTAAAAAATGAGAGTACCAAAAAGAATACAAAACTGTAAAGCTCTGTTGTAAGGTAAATATATAGAGAAATATAGCATCTTGTATTATTGTGATGTTGGTAAGTAATTTTGATTCCTTTATGGAATTTGACAGAAAATACACAAAAAATATTATAAGTGTATGTTAAATACACCATATAAAGAGGCCTAAGTTGTGACATCAAGAGCAAAGTGTGTGTTGGGAAACACAGTTATGTAAAAGACTGGAGTTTTTATATGCCACTGGAGATAATATCACATTAAAAGAGATTGTTATGACTTTGAGACGTTCCATGTAATCTGTATAGTAGCCACAAAGATAGTACATATAGAATATACAGAAAAGAAAAAGAAATAAAAACATATTAGCACAAAAATTAATTAGACAAAAAAGGAAGACAGTAAGAAAGAAAATAAATAAGTAAAAGAACTACAAAAGAAACACAATACAATTAACAAAATGGCAATAGTAACTCCTTAACTACAAATAATAACCTTATATGTAACAATGTTAAATTATCCAGAAACAGACACAAGGTCACTGAAAAAATAAAAATAGAAAATCAAATAAATTCTGTTTATAAGAGGCTCACCTTTTATTTAAGAATAAACATGGACTGAAAGTGCAGGGATGGAAAATTATATTCTATATGGTAACAAAATCAACCAAAATAGCATCCAGAATAGAACAAAGTTGGTCACATTTACATTAGATGATTAGACTTTAAGCAAAAAACTGTCATGAAGACGAACAAGGACATTATATAATAAAAGTAAATCTCCAAGAAGATATCATAATTAAAATATGCACATGTATCAGCAACTATTCCAAACATATAACACAAATAATGACAGAATTAAAAGGAGAAATAGGCTGAGTACAGTGGCTCACGCCTGTTTGTAATCCCTGCATCTTGGCAGGGGCTGAGGCAGGAGGATAACTTGAGCCCAGGAGTTGAGATTAACCTGGGCAAGATAGCAACACTTCGTCTGTATATATATATATAAAAAAATTATAAACAAAAATAATGGGAGGACTGCACACAACCACCAAAATGATAGGAGACTTTAAAATAATGGAGAGGACAATCTGGCAGACCAACATGAAGACAGAGGATTGAGCAAGGAGTGATTCAACCAAATCCAACAGACATATAGAAATGATCTTCTCAACAATGGACTGTACATGCTTCTGGTGCACACATGGAACATTCTTGAGACTATATCACAAATCGCACCACAACTCAAGAAAATTAAAATCATACAAAGTATCATTTGCAACTAAAATGGAATGGAACTAGAAATGAATACCAGAAGAAAAATTTTAAAATTTGCAAATACATAAAATTCAAGTAACATGCTCCTAAACATTATGGGTTAAAGAAGAAGTCACAGTGAAAATTTCAACATAACTCTTGACAAAAAGCATAACAAAATTGTTGAATGCATCTAAAGCTTGTATTCAATTGTAGTAGTAAACGTGTACATTTAAAAAAATCTATCTAAATCAACTACTAAATGAAACCAAACATAAGTAAAGAATAAAAATTTCAGCAGTTATAAATAATAACAATTACAAACCATAGAAAAATCAATTAAAGTTTGGTTTTATTGAAAAGATTAAGAAAATTGACAAACAGATTAAAGGAAAAAAAAGAAGATATATCAGATAATTAAATTCAGAAATAAAAGAGGAGCTATTACTACTGATGCCACAAAAGTAGGAAAAGAAGAGATTATAAAAGCTTAAGTCCAAGTATATGCCAAAAAATGTGAGAAGCTAAAAGGAATAGACAAGTGTCTAGAAATATAGATTATACTACAAATAAAACATAAAAAATTCTGAATAGGCATATAACTAGTAACAACAACCTCCCCTCAAAAAGCCCAGGCCCGGATCACTTCATTAATTTTTTTTTTTTTTCAAAATGTTAAAGCAGGGTTAACACCAACCATTCTTAAACTACTTCAAAAAAATGAAAAAGAGAAAACAATTTCCAACTTGTTTTATGAGCCCAGCATTAACATAACACCAAACCCCACAAAGATACTAAGAAAAAAGAATACAACTACAAATCAATTTTCCTGATGACTATTGACATAAAAATTCTCCTCAGAACATTAGAATACCAAATTCAATAACATATTGCAAGGGTTATACACCATGACCAAGAGGGTGTTATCTCTCCAATATAAGTATTGTTCAACACGTGTAAATCAGTCTATTTATTTATTTATTTATTTAATTATACTTTAAGTTCTAGGGTACATGTGGAAAACGTGCAGGTTTGTTACACAGGTATACATGTGCCATGTTGTTTTGCTGCACCCATCAACTCGTCATTTACTTTAGATATTTCTCCTACTGCTATCTATCCTCCAGCCCCTCAGCCCCCGACAGGCCCCGCTGTGTGATGTTCCCCACCCTGTGTCCAAGTATTCTCATTGTTCAATTCCCACCTATGAGTGAGAACATGTAGTATTTTGTTTTCTGTCCTTGAGATAGTTTGCTGAGAATGATGGTTTCCAGCTTCATCTATGTCCCTGCAAAGGACATAAACTCATCCTTTTTTATGGCTGCATAGTATTCCATGGTGTATATGTGCTGCATTTTCTTAATACAGTCTATCACTGATGGATATTTGGGTGGGTTCCAAGTCTTTGCTACTGTGAATACTGCTGCAATAAATGTATGTGTGCATGTGTCTTTATAGTGGCATGATTTATAATCCTTTGGGTATATACCCAGTAATGGGATCGCTGGGTCAAATGGTATTTCTAGTTCTAGATCCTAGAGCAATGTCCACAATGTCTTCCACAATGGTGGAACTAATTTACACTCCCACCAACATTGTAAAAGCCTTCCTATTTTTCCACATCCTCTCCAGCATGTGTTGTTTCCTGACTTTCTAATAGTTGCCATTCTAACTGGAGTGAGATGGCATCTCATTGTGGTTTTGATTTGCATTTCCCTGATGACCAGTGATGATGAGCATTTTTACTTGTGTCCGTTGGCTGCATAAATGTCTTCTTTTTTTTTTTTTTTTGAGATGGAGTCTTGCTCTGTCCCCAAGCTGGAGCGCAGTGGTGCGATCTCGGCTCAGTGCAAGCTCCGCCTCCCAGGTTCACGCCATTCTCCTGCCTCAGCCTCCCGAGTAGCTGGGACTACAGGTGCCCACCACCAGGCCCAGATAATTTTTTTTTTTTTTTTTGTATTTTTAGTAGAGACGGTGTCTCACCATGTTAGACAGCATGGTATCCATCTCCTGATCTTGTGACCCACCAGCCTTGGCCTCCCAAAGTTCTGGAATTACAGGCATGAACCACCGCACCCAGCCTAAATGTCTTCTTTTGAGAAATGTCTGTTCATATTCTTTGCCCACTTTTTAATGGGGTTGTTTGTTTTTTTCTTGTAAATTTGTTTAAGATCTTTGTAGATTCTGGATATTTGCCCTTTGTTAGACGGATAGATTGCAAACAATTTTCTCCCATTCTGTAGGTTGCCTGTTCATGCTGATGGTAGTTTCTTTTGCTGTGCAGAAGCTCTTAATTTAATTGGATCCCATTTGTATATTTTGGCTTTTGCTGCCATTGCTTTTGGTGTTTTAGTCATGAAGTCTTTGCCCATGCCTATGTCCTGAATGGTATTGCCTAGGTTTTCTTCTAGGGTTTTCATGGTTTTAGGTCTAATATTTAAGTCTTTAATCCATTATGAATTAATTTGTGTATGAGATGTGAGGAAGGGATCCAGTTTCAGCTTTCTACATATGGCTAGCCAGTTTTCCAAGCACTATTTATTAAATAGGGACTCCTTTCCCCATTGCTTCTTTTTGTCAGGTTTGTCAAAGATCAGATGGTTGTAGATGTGTGGTGTTATTTCTGAGGGCTCTGTTCTGTTCTATTGGTCTATACATCTGTTTGGATACCAGTACCATGCTGTTTGGTTACTATAGCCTTGAAGTATAGATTGAAGTCAGGTAGCATGATGCCTCCAGCTTTGTTCTTTTTGCTTAGGAGTGCCTTGGCAATATGGGCTCTTTTTTGGTTCCATATGAACTTTAAATTAGTTTTTTCCAATTCTGTGAAGGAAGTCCTTGGTAGCTTCATGGGGATGGCATTGAATCTATAAATTACCTAGGGCAGTATGACCATTTTCACGATATTGATTCTTCCTATCCATGAGCATTGAATGTTCTTCCATTTGTTTGTGTCGTCTTTTATTTCGTTGAGCAGTGGTTTGTTGTTTTCCTTGAAGAGGTCCTTCACATCCCTTGTAAGTTGTATTCCTAGGTATTTTATTCTCTTTGTAGCAATTGTGAATGGGAGTTCACTCATGATTTGGCTCTCTATTTTTCTGTTGTTGGTGTATAGAAATGCTTGCGGTTTTTGCACATTGATTTCGTATCCTGAGACTTTGCTAAAGTTGCTTATCAGCTTAAGGAGATTTTGGGCTGAAACAATGAGGTTTTCTAAATATGCAATCACGTCATCTGCAAGGAAAGACAATTTGACTTCTTCTTTTCCTAATTGAATACCCTTTCTTTCTTTCTCTTGCCTGATTGCCCTGGCCAGAACTTCCAACACTATGTTGAATAGGAGAGGTGAGAGCGGACATTCTTGTGCCGGTTTTCAAAGGGAACACTTTCAGTTTTTACCCATTCAGTATGATATTGGCTGTGGGTTTTTCGTAAATAGCTCCTATTATTTTGATATACGTTTCATCAATACCTAGTTTATTGAGAGTTTTTAGCATGAAAGACTTGAATTTTGTCGTAGGTCTTTTCTACATCTATTGAGATAGTCATGTGGTTTTTGTCATTGGTTCTCTTCATGTGATGGATTACTTTTATTGATTTGTGTATGTTGAACTAGCCTTGCATCCCAGGGATGAAGCCTACTTGATAGTGTTGGATACGCTTTTTGATGTGTGGCTGGATTTGCTTTGCCAGTATTTTATTGAGGATTTTCACATCGATGTTCATCAGGGATTCTGGTCTAAAATTCACTTTTTTTTTGTTGTGTTTCTCTCAGGCTTTGATATCAGGATGAAGCTGGCCTCACAAAATGAGTTAGGGAGCATTCTCTCTTTTTCTATTGATTGGAATAGTTTCAAAAGGAATGGTACCAGCTCCTCTTTATACCTCTGGTAGAATTCGGCTTTGAATACATCCGCTCCTGGATATTTTTTGGTTGATAGGCTATTAATTATTGCCTCTATTTCAGAGCCTGTTATTGGTCTATTGAGAGATTCAACTTCTTCCTGGTTTAATCTTAGGAGGGTGTATGTACCCAGGAATTTATCCATTTCTTCTAGATTTTCTAGTTTATTTGTGTAGAGGAGTTTATAGTATTCTCTGATGGTAGTTTGTATTTCTGTGGGATGATTGGTGATATAACATTTATCATTTTTTATTGTGTCTATTTGATTCCTGTCTCTTTTCTTCTTTATTAGTCTTACTAGTGGTCTATCAATTTTGTTGATCTTTTCAGAAATCAGCTCCTAAATTCATTGATTTTTTGAAGGTTTCTTTTGTGTCTCTGTCTCCTTTAGTTCTGCTCTGATCTTAGTTATTTCTTGCCTTTTGCTCACTTTTGAATTTGTTTGCTCTTGTTTCTGTAGTTCTTTTAATTGTTATGTTAGGGTGTTGATTTTAGATCTTTCCAGATTTCTGTTGTGGGCATTTAGTGCTATAAATTTCCCTCTATGCACTGTTTTAAATGTGTCCCAGAGATTCTGCTACGTTGTGTCTTTGTTCTCATCTTTATTTTTGCCTTCATTTCATTATTTACCCAGTATTCATTCAGGATCAGGTTATTCAGTTTCCCTGTATTTCTACCATTTTGAGTGAGTTTCTTAATCCTGAGTTCTAATTTGATTGCACTGTGATCTGAGAGACAGTTTGTTGTGATTTCTGTTTTTCACATTTGCTGAGGAGTGCTTTACTTCCAATTATGTGCTCATTTTTAGAATAAGTGTGATGTGGTGCTGAGAAGAATGTTTGTCTGTTGATTTAGGGTGCAGAGTTCTGTAGATGTCTATTAGGTCCACTTGGGGCAGAGCTGAGTTCAATTCCTGGATATCCTTGTTAACCTTCTGTCCTGTTGATCTGTCTAATATCAACAGTGGGGTGTTAAATTCTCCGATTATTATTGTGTGAGAGTCTAAGTCTCTTTGTAGGTCTCTAAGGATTTACTTTACAAATGTGGGTGTTCCTGTATTGAGTGCATATAAATTTAGGATAGTTAGCTCTTCTTGTTGAATTGATCTCTTTAGATCTTCCTCCATCCCTTTATTTTGAGCCAATGTGTGTCTATGCATGTGAGATGGGTCTCGGGAATACAGCACACTGATGGGTCTTGACTCTTTATTCAATTTTCCAGTCTGTGTCTTTTAATTGAGGCATTTAGCTCATTTACATTTAAGGTCAATAGTGTTATGTGTGAATTTGATACTGCCATTATTATGTTAGCTCGCTGTTTTGCCCATTAATTGATGCAGTTTCTTCGTAGTATCGATGGTCCTTACCATTTGGCATGTTTTTTGCAGTGGCTGGTACTGGTTGTTCTTTCCATGTTTAGTGCTTCCTTCAGAAGCTCTTGTAAGGCAGTCCTTTCCTGGTGGTGAGAAAATCTCTCAGCATTTGCTTATCTGTAGAGGGATTTATTTCTCCTTCACTTATGAGGCTTAGTTTGGCTGAATATGAAATTCTGGGCTGAAAATTCTTTTGTTTAAGAATGTTGAATATTGGCCCCCACTGTATTCTGGCTTGTAGGGTTTCTGCTGAGAGATCTGCTGTTAGTCCGATGGGCTTCCCCTTGTGGGTAACCCGACCTTTCTCTCTGGCTGCCCTTAACATTTTTTCCTACATTTCAACCTTGGTGATTCTGACAATTATGTGTCTTGGGGTTGCTCTTCTGGAGGAGTATCTTTGTGGTGTTCTCTGGATTTCCTGAATTTGAATGTTGTCCTGCCTTGCTATGTGGGGGAAGTTCTCCTGAAGAGTGTTTTCCAACTTGGTTCCATTCTCGCCATCACATTTAGGTATACCAGGCAAACATAGATTTGGTCTTTTCACGAAGTACCATATTTCTTGGAGGCTTTGCTCACTTCTTTTCACTCTTTTTGCTCTAAACTTGTCTTCTCACTTTATTAATTTGATCTTCAATTACTGATATCCTTTCTTCCACTTGATTGAATCAGGTATTGAAGCTACTGCGTGTGTCACAAAGTTATCTTGCCATGGTTTTCGGCTCCATCAGGTTGTTTACGGTATTCTCTACACTGTTTATTCTAGTTAGCCAATCGTCTAACCTTTTTTCAAGGTTTTTAGCTTCCTTGTGATGGCTTGAAACATGCTCCTTTAGCTCGGAGAAGTTTGTTATTACACATCTTCTGAAGCATACTTCTGTCAACTCGTCAAAGTTATTCTCCATCAAGGTTTGTTCCATTGCTGGAGAGGAGCTGCAATCCTTTGGAGGAAAAGAGGTGCTCTGGTTTTTAGAATTTTCAGGTTTTCTACTCTGGTTTCTTTTCATCTTTGTGGTTTTATCTACCTTTGGTCTTTGATATTGGTGACCTATGGATGGGATTTTGGTGTGGATGTCCTTTTTGTTTATCCTGATGCTACTCTCTTCCATTTGTTACTTTTCCCTCTAACACTCAGGTCCCTCAGCTGCAGGTCTGTTGGAGTTTGCTGGAGGTCCACTCCAGACCCTGTTTGCCTGGGTATCACCAGAGGAGGCTGCAGAACAGCCAATATTGTTGCCTGACCCTTCCCCTGGAAGCTTTGTGAAAGAGGCACTCCCACCTGTATGAGGTGCCTCCCAGTTAGGCTATATGGGGTTCAGGGACCCACTTGAGGAGGCTGTATGTCCATTTTCAGAGCTCAATACCATGTCAGGAGAACCACTGCTCTCTTCAGCGCTGTCAGACATGGATGTTTAAGTCGGTAGAAGTTTCTGCTGCCTTTTATTCAGCTGTGCCCTCCCCACAGAGGTGGAGTTTATAGATGCAAGGGGCCTTGCTGAGCTGTGGGTGGCTACACCCAGATCAAGCTTCCTGGCTCCTTTTTTACCTACTCAAACCTCAACAATGGCAGATGTACCTCCCTATGCCCAGTGGCACCCTGGCAGGTTGGTCTCAGACTGCTTCACTAGCAATGCTAAGACTGTGGGGAAAGTGCAGTATTTGGGTGAGAGTGTCCTGTTTTCCCAGGTACAGTCTGTCAGGCCTTCCCTTGGTTAGGAAAGGAAAATCCCTTGATCCCTTGCATTTGCTGGGTGAGGTGACACCCCACCCTGCTTCAGCTCAGGGTCCATGGAATGCACCCACTCTCCAACCAGTCCCAGTGAGATGAATCAGGTAACTCAGTTGGAAATGCAGAAATCAACCATCTTCTGCATTGATTGCACTGGGAGCTACAGACCAGAGCTCTTCCTATTTGGCCATCTTGGAATGGGAGTTTAAATCAATCGATTTAATATATTACATTAACAGACTAACAGATACAAAACACACAATATCTCAAATAATGCAGAAAAGTCAATTGACAAAATTAAGCATCTTTTCAAGATTAAACACTCAATAAACTAGAAATAAAAGGAAACTACTTTAATATAATAAAAGACATGTAAAAAACTCATCACCAACTGGGTGCAGCAGCTGGTGCCCATAGTCACAGCATTTTGGGAGGCTGAGGTGGGTGGATGATTTTAGGTCAGGGGTTCCAGACCAGCCCAACCAACATGTTGAAATCATGTCTCAACTAAAAATATGAAAAATAGCTGGACGTTGTGGTGTATGCCTGTATTCCCAGCAACCATGGAGGCTGAGGTATCAGAATATCTTGAACTCAGGAAGTGGAGGTTGCAGTGAGCCCAGATCATGCCACTGCACTCCAGTCTGGGTGACAGAGCAAGACCCTATCTCAAAAGACAGGAACAAAAAAAAAAAAAAACACTCATCACTAACATTATACTGAAATCTGAAGTGCGGAAAGTTTATCCTCTAACTTTAATAAGGAAGCAAGATATTCACTGTTGATGCATCTATTCAAAAACAGCAGTGAAAGTCCTGGAAAAAGCAACTATGCAACGAAAAAAAGAAAACATCCATATTCTAAAGGAAGAAGTAAAATTACCTGTATCTTATGATATGATGTTATATACACAAAATCCTGAATGCTGAACACAACACCTGTTAGAACTAACACTTGCATTTAGCAAAATTGCAGAACACAAAATTAAGTGTATTTCTCTTCACTACAATGCACAATCCAAGTTTTTAAAATTCCATTTAAAATAATATTAAAAAGAATATACTTTGGAATAAACAAGCAAAGAGATGTAAGACTAGTATACTAGAAATTAAAAGATGTTGCTGAAGGAAATCACAAACAATTGGGAAGATACTCTATATTTATAGATTAGACAACTGATATCCCATATTCATATATTAGAAGACAATGTTCTTAAGTCTATGCTAATGAAATTAATAACAGATTAAGTGCAATAGCTATATAAATCACAATAATATTCATTTGCAGAAATAAAAAATCTTAAAACATATGGAATCTCAAGCCTGAAAATAGGCAATTAAACTTGCAACAGAATGTCAAGTGGGGAGCCCTCAC
This sequence comes from Pan paniscus, assembly GCF_029289425.2. Taxonomy (NCBI): domain Eukaryota; kingdom Metazoa; phylum Chordata; class Mammalia; order Primates; family Hominidae; genus Pan; species Pan paniscus. Next base: position 30,820,011 of record NC_073273.2, on the reverse strand, counting down.
AATTTTTAAATCCAAAACTAGTTGCAGTGCTGTTGAACTCTTTTTAAATGTGGTGGTATTTTGAGGCCAGGTTCTATGGCTTACAGATGTAACCTCAACACTTTGTGAGGTTGAGGTGGAAGGACTGCTTGAGCCCAGGAGTTCAAAACACACTGGGCATCATAGTGAGAACCTCCATCTCTACAAAAAAAATAAAAATAAAAATAAAAATTAGCCAGGCATGGTGGCATGCACCTGTAGTCTCAGCTATTCCAGAGGCTGAGGTGAGAGGATTGTTTAAGCCTGGGAGATCAAAGCTGCAGTGAGCCATGGTCGCACCAGTGCACCCCAGCCTGGATGACAGAGAACCTGTCTGAAAAAATAAAGAGGAGAAAATCAGAAAGGAAATTTATTAAATCAAGACATGTTGATATAGTAAATAATAGAGACCCCCCCCTTTCCACAAAAGCCTTGTATATGTGGTCAAAATGATCTTCAAAATGGGTACAAAGGCCAAACTATGGAGAAGGAACAGCCTCCTTTAACAAACAATGGTGGGAAAGCCTTGCTATCAACATGTAAAATACAGAGGTCAGAATTGTAGTTTATACTACACTTTTAAAAAAACTCAAAATGGATTAAAGACCTAAATATAAGGCTGAAAGCTGTAAAATTCCTACACAAAAATATAGAGGAAAAAATCCAACATTATGCCATTGAATTTGGCAATGGGTTCTTGACTGCCAGCAGCCCCACATCCCTGGAGCATCCATCCGCTCACCGCTGCCTGGTGCTGGGTCCTCCCACACCTGTGGCGCTGCTTTGTGCTGGGCTCTGAGGGGCAGCAGCCAGGACACCACGCCAAGCACAGGGCACAGGCCGGGCGTTCTCGGGCTACTTGTGGACAGGCTGGCCCCATGCCCGCCTCAGGCGCCGGCGAGAGGACGGCCTGATCCGAGTCTGCGGAAGGAGGAAGAAGCTTGTTTCCTGAGCCAGCAGGAACGCAGAGGTGGATGCGGGACACAGGCACACAGGTGTGGATGCCATAAAAATATATGGCATATATTTTTAAACATGGCCACAATTTGAATACTTAGAATATTTAAAACTCCAAAGATTGTTATGTTGACCCTGCACCAAAATTTATCATTCCGATGACTACAGGGAATTTTAGTAGTAGTTAATTTATAATAAAATTAAACTTTAATGAAAGAACTGACTTTCAAACTTCAGCAAGAGGACAAATATTCAGCCAGAGATGTAAGTTCCCGGTTTCTGCTCCGGGACTTCGCTGGTCTCCCACCGCGCCTCCGGCATCACCCAGGGCTAAGGGGCCACCTGGCCTGGCCTGTGTCCCCTCGTCCCTCCGCTTCCCCACCCAGCTCCTGCAGCGCCCTCCTGGGGCAGCGGCGGCGAGCAGTCCAGAGCCGGAGGTTCCCTCGCCCAGGGCAGCACCGCTCCGCCCCTCTCCACACCTGCCCAGTCCCTGACAAAGGACGCGCCTGGGCCTGGCCCGCTGCCCGCCCCCCAGCGCCTGCCCTGTCCCTGCAGCGGAGATGCTGCCAGCAAGAGGTGCCAGAGGCCGCGGCACAACCCGCCCAGAGAGCAAGTTTCCCACTCACCTGGGAGCGAGGATACGCCCTTCCTGGTAGGAGGTAGGGTTAAGATTGTTTCCTTATTTATTTTACTTAAAACTCGTAGAAGGTTACGATTATATGATGTACCCATGTTTCTCTTAGTAAATTTGAGCATACATTTATTGGTTTTTGTCAGTTTAACTAGTTCTTTTGTTTCTATTATTAACGTGAAATTTAACTTCTATCTGAAATCAGTAAGATAGAGAGATTTTAATGACAAGTGAATATTTTTTTTCCCCCCTCAGGGGGAATGGAATTGTTAATTGAATAAATGAATTGTGAATTGAATGAATGAATTCATTACCAGGTTAGAGAGTACACTAACCAATCAGTAGTTTTTATCAATCTGTATTCACTCCCTCCTCGCTCTTTGTGTTCTTTGTTTTGTTTGTTTGTTTGTCTGTTTGTTTTTGAGACAGAATTTTGCTGTGTCGCCCTGGCTGGAGTGATGTGGCGCGATCTTGGCTCACTACAACCTCCGCCCCCCAGGTTCAAGTGATTCTCCTACCTCAGGCTCACGAGTAGCTGGGATTACAGGGGCCAGACACCATGCCCAGCTAATTTTTGTGTTTTCAGTAAACGCGGGGATTCACCACGTTGGCAAGGCTGGTCTCAAGCTCCTGACCTCGGGTGATCTGCCCACCTTGGCCTCCCAAAGTGCTGGGATTACAGGCGTGAGCCACTGCGCCCGGCCTCTCCTCCCTGTCTGTATTATGACCATGCGTACCCATCATTCATTCCCACTTATTAGTGAGAACATGCGGTATTTTGGTTTTTTGTGTTTTTTTTTTTGTTTTTTTGTTTTTTTGTTTTTTTGTTTTGCTTTTGCATTAGTTTGCTGGAAACAATGCATCCATGTTGCTTAAAATGGCATAATTTTGATTTCTTTTATGGCTGTATGGTATTCCATGAGTCTTTATCGAGACCACCACTGATGGACGCCTGGGTTGTCTATGTCTTTGTTATTGTGAATACTGCTGCGATAAAAATAGGGCTACGTGTGTCTTTTTGGTAGGATATTTATTTTCTTTCGGATATATACCCAGTAATGGGGTTACTGGGTCGAATGGTAGTTCAACTCTCAGTCCTTTAAGAAATCCCCAACCTGCTTTCCACAGTGTCTTAACTAATTTACATTCCCTCAGAAAGTGTATACGTGTTCTCTATTCTCTACAGCCTCAGCAGTATGTGTTTTCTTTTGACTTTTCAACAAAAGCCATACTGACTGGTGTGAAATGATACTTCATTTCAGTTTTGATTTGCATTTCTCTAATAAATAATGGTGATGGGCACTTTTACATATGTTTGTTGGGTGCTTGTGTGTATGTCTTCTTTTGAGAAGTGTCTGTTCATGTCCTTTTGCTCACTTTTTAATGGAGTTACTTGCTGCTTGCTTATTGATTTAAGTTCCTCATAGATTCTGAATAATAGACGTCTGTCAGATGCCTGGTTTGTGAATAATGTATTTCATTCTGTGGGTTATCTGTTTACTCCCTTGATAGTTTCTCTTGTTGTGCAAAAGTTTTTTGGTTTAATTACATCCCACTTGTCAATTTTTGTTTTAGAAGCAATTGCTTTTGAGGACTTAGCCATAAATTATTTGCCAAGGCCGTTATCGGGAAAAGTATTTCCTAGTATTTTTTTCTCGCTGTATATATGTTCTCTTGCTGAAGTTTGAAAGTCAGTTACATTATTAAAGTTTAATTTTATTATAAAAATAACACTACTAAAAATTCCCTGTAGTCATTGGAATGATAAATTTTGGTGCAGTGTCATTATAACAATCTTTGGAATTTTCAATTATTCTAAGTATTCTAATAGTGGTCATGCTTTAAAAATATATGCCATAGAAGTTATGTTATTTTAAAATGCCATTCTTTATTATGGGAAGAAGCAGTAAATTTAGCTTAACTGTAGCAGCCTGGAGAGCTGGATAAGACATCCTTTAGAGGTCAAATTTTAATGAAGCACATCATTAAGGCAAAAAACAGTTTTTTTAGTTATTCCACTACCTGTACAAATATTATTAGAAGAATGTTCAGAAATTAAAATCTGTGTTTGTTAAAACTTCATTCTCCTGGGGGTTTTAGAATATAATTAAAACTAAAAGTAAAATTCTAAGCCCCCTGTCAACTGAACATGCTTCCTCTTGACCAAGGGGACCCCAGAAAATAACTAAAAACTGAATTCCTGGCTACGACAGAAAGAGAGGCATTCTGTGTGGGAGATGCTCCAGAGGAAAAGAAAAGGCGCACACAGAATACCTTTAAAGGTAAACAAACTTTATCCCACATAAATGGCAATGCATAGAATAAGCAAATTGATATAATAAGCAAATTGCAGTGGGCAGGGGAGATGAATATATATATACATATATATATACACACACACATATATATGTAATGGAGGATAGACTATGGAGGATTCATCACCAGACCGAGAAACAACAGCCTGGGCTCCAGATTCAGCCACTTGTCCACGCAAAAATAAGCAGAGGTCTCATGAACCTTCAGCATGGTTTGGGATTCCAGCTCCTTTTGTAATTAGTTGTTTGGCATGAGGCCCAATCATGAGGGCCCTTTGCAACTGAGCTCAAGGAACACAAAAATGTCAATTTGTTTTTGTGATTGTTAGTTGTTTTTCAATAACTAATATATAGGAATAGATTGAAATATAGACTTCTCTGAAGCAGTGCTGGATGAATGCCTGGTCCAGGACGTGGTGACCATTATTTATATCGACGTTCAATTGAGTTCAAATATATTATTTAACTTTTCCTCTCTATTCGGCCCCATTTTGATACTCAGTTGGAGAAAATACCCTTACAGATATACGGGGAATACGTAACTGGTAGAGGTTACAGAAGCAGGGTAAGCAGAGGAGAATTAAAAGCACAATTAATAAAACCACACCCACCAAGGCCAATGCCAATTCCAGTTGGACAGACAATTAACGATTGAGTCCTGACAGTTAGATTCAAACAGTTTTGTTGTCCTAGTGTGTCTTGGGCGAGGAGAGTAACATTGTGAGAATTGTCAGGGATACACATACAACATTCAGTATGAAGCAAGGCTCAAATCCTCCTTGGGCTGCGGTAAGCATACCTAATACCATTCAATTTTGCAGCACAAGAGTACGCAGCTGAGCAAATTCATCTGATAACAACATAAATCCAGTGCTACTATCATTAAGAGCTTTTTCTACATGTAAGCTTAATATTTTAATTTGTTGCTGAAGCAGAATTGTACCAGCGGCAGGGGAGAATACTGTGATAGGGCAGCACCACCAGGGATTCTGGCGCATTCATAACCAGTGATGTTTGGAAGCATCTAGGTTTAGGAAAGAGATTGTGTTTCATTGGGGGCAGTGTTGTTGATTTGGAGTATTTGTTGACAATTATCTGGTGGGAGAAACCGCAGAGTAACATTAAAAGAGCCACTTAAGGCCTCCAGACAAATGGGAGGCTATATGGAATTCAGCTACCAGTATGGTAGGTTCCCAGTCTTTCTGGGCATATTGGGTAGGATACAAAGGCCTTTGACGCATTGCAAAAGTGGATTTCTCCTTTTATCAGACTTGGGCAAAAATAGACTGTTTGGTTTTGTTAAAAGAAGTCCAGGTGGGATTACAGGTGCTATTCTCCTGACCCCCTTGGTAGCGATGTAACCACTTGGAAATGTTGGCAGACACAATTTTTAAGGGAGCCCATTCCCTGCAGCCTGTGGAAATTCGACGAATAGGCAGCACTGACTGCAGTTGACTTCTTTTGCAGCGGTGGCTACCCAGTTGATAAATTCATTCTTGGCTTCAGACACAAAGACGCAGGTGCTGACCATCAGTCGATAGGCTATTCCCTGTAATAAGAAAAACAGAGGGGAACATAACAATGTTTTAAAATTTTTACTATCCCCTTCATTTTCTGCACCCATATTTTGGCCCCAGGATTTACACTGCCCACATAGGTGGACTCAAATCCTCCAGTTCTATATGTTGTTTCTATTGGGGCAGAAATTTCCTCAGGGGTTAACTGCTGAAAGGGTACTTTCAGTAGCTGAGCAATTTGCATCTGCAACTTTATGGCAAAAGGGTCTTGGGTGGTATCATGTTAAATGATTTTCAACTCTCCCTGGTAATCACTATCAATTACACCACCATACACTATGATGCGTCTCATTCCAACGCTTGGACGTGTTGTAATCCATTCATCCACATTTGAGTTTGCAGTTATGGTGGGAATTTTGGCCTGTTGGCCTGCCTGCTGATTAAATAGTCTGTCAAGAGAAAGCAGACATGCATGAGCATCAACATAACAGTGTTAATGGTAGGGTGCCCAGGGATTCAGATATCTTCCCAGTATTGTTTCCCCAAACCTCTTATTCCCAATTAACCATTTGTCTCATTGCCATTGAGGCATCTAGGTAGTAAGACCATTTGCTACTGACCAAGAGTTGGTATACAAGTGACAAATACCTCTGGCCTCCTCCTGAATAGCTGGGAAGATGGCTGCTAGTTCAGCCAGCTGGCTGCTGCCACCCCTTCCTTCATCAGAAATGCTTATGTTTTTAACAGGATTATAAGCCATGGCCTCCCAGCATCGGGTCCCACCAATGTATTTGGTGGATCCATCAGTAAACTAGGTCTGTTTCTGATTCTTTGGACAGGGCACGTTTCTTTCCCTATCTGCAGGACTTGCTTGGCGGCATCCTGAGTTGGCCAATTTTGTAAAAACGGTACCCCTTTGGTCCTGGTTTAGCCCTATCTTGTATACACCATTCCATTATGTGATGCTACTTTCTTGAGCATGCCTTATTCGATGGGTTTTGGGAAACCGCATGACCTAAGTCATAATAGGAATTTCAGGCCTTATGAAGACATCATGGTTGAAGCAGAGGGGCTCCATTTGCAGCAAAGCCCAATAGTGAGCTAACAGTTTCTTCCTGAAAGGATTATAAGCTTTGCCAGCCTCTTGCAGCTTCTGGGTTCAAAACCCCAAGGGTCCCCTCTTCCCATCTTGTTTCTGCCAAAGGAGCCAATTAGCATGTTAATCCAGTACAGTTGTTTGCAATTCTAGTGGTCCATCCCGTATGGGCCATCCAGGGCCAGCTGCACTGCTTGCTTAGCTTGCTCAAAGGCTGTGTTCTCTTTCTACCTCCAGTGAAAGTCATATTTTCTAGTGACTGCCTACAGAGGTTGTAAGGTGTTACCCAAATCTGGAAGATGATGTCTCCAGAATCCAAACAAGCCAATAAATTTCTGGGCTTCCTTTTTAGTGGTAGGGATTGCAAATTCTAGTATTTTAACCATAGCCTTTGGTAAAATGGACGTTTTTCTTGCATTCCATAGGATGCAATGCAATTTTACAGTTTGTGCAGGTTCTTGAATTTTATTAGGGTTAATTTCCCATCCTTGAGATAGGAGCTGGGTTTTTACCCACTCCAAGACCCGGCTGACTAGTTCTTCAGTTTTATTCTGGCCACACCACTTGGACAGCTGTTTTTTACAGTAATAATCTGTTAGCTTTGAGCCTGATCAGTCAAGACATAGGCCTGGCATTGAGCCAGGGCCAGTCTGGGAGTCAGATTAGCATTTTCTTTTTCCAGCTTACATTTCTTTTGTAGCAACTGATTTCTGTCTTGACACATTAATTTATAAGCAATAAGCTAGCACCATCTATGCTGGGAGATCCCTTTGGCATCTCCTTTGCTGACTGAAATCCCCTGCAGCACTTCAGGCACAGTCAAAGGTTCAAATTCCAGTAATTTAGATACCCAATTTTCACTAAGGTCAGTTCCCCTGGACCATTCAGTTGCCAAGAGGGAGAACTGGAGGAGTTCCCATCCCCAGATGTGGGAATTCCTTGAGCTTCCAGCCCTGTTCTTGCAGCCAAAAAGTGAATCCTCCAGAGTCTAGTGGGTGTAGGGGCCAACTCTGGAGCCCAGGCTGCTGCTTCCCAGACTAGTGATGAATCCTCTATAGTCTAGTGAGTATATATACACACATACATATATCTGCATTGCTATTTATGTGGGATAAAAGTTTGTTTACCCTTAAAGGTATTGTGTGTGTCTTTTCTTCTCCCCTCACGCATCTCCCACACAGAACAAGAAGACAGACAGGCCTTGTTATACCCCTGTTTGCTGTTAAACCTCTGTTTGCTGTTTAAGCACAACAAATCATCAGCACTAATGTTAAAATGGAGATGATAAGACTGACAAAACTGACTCTGTGGCAATATAATATCAAATTATTGGCAAGATTTAAGGCAGTGCAAGGCAAGTGTTAAGCTATGCCTGCAGGTCAGCAATCTCACCACACAACATCCCTATGTCCACTTAAGGGTTAAAACTTTTACTTCTGCTGACTCAAAGTTTTAGATAGAGCATTACTCCTTTAACTGTTAACCAAGAAGTGACTGAGGGAGACCTTAATTGATAGAGATCCATTTGTCCAGGCTGATTACATGCCTAGGAAAATATACAAGTTGAACAAAAGATCTGTGCTTTTATCAAAGAGGGTTTTGGGAGCTTCAATATTTAAAGTGAAATGAGAAAGGAGGCAGAAAAAAGATGAGGAGATGGTAGGCAGTGAGACAAATGGTTACATTTTGTGATGCTCTGATTAGCCTCACTAAATCTACGTTTCACATGCAAAAAGAGAGAGTAGAGAAAAAAAGGCATTTGTGCAATCATCTCAGAGGCAGATGGAGAGATGGTTCCTTGTCTTGTCTTTGTCCTGTGAAGATAAGCTGGTAATTGACATTCTCAGGTGAGATTCAACAGGACTTGATATTAGGGCTAGTTTATTGAGGGGATATGTATCCTGAAAGATTTAGGGGCTCAGAAAGAATCTTCTTGTGAGTAATTTATGAGAGAGATTATCTGGAGTGATAAGTATCCTTCTGTCATTGTAGGAGCCTGAATTATGAATGAGGCTATGACACAAGGTTGTAAAATTACAGCTATCTGTTTAGAAAAAAATGAAAAACAGTACTATGTTACTCAGTTCCAAAGCTTAACTTTCCCTTTGACATACTGAGTCTGGTGGTCCCAAAATTCTATTTTCTTTTACAACACAATTGCAAATTCAAGAACCTCTGAATCTACCTATAACCTGTAAGCCATTGCTTCAAGATATTCCACTATTTTGGGTGAAACCAATGTATACCTTCTATGTATTGATTTATATATTCCCCTATAATTTTCTCCCTCTCTAAAATGTAAAATCAACTGTAATTCAACAGCCTTGCATTCAGTTTCTCAGGACTCCTTAAACCTGTGATTCACTAGGCCACAGTCATTCATATAAGCTCAAAATAAACCTCTTTGAAATACCTTAAAGAATATGGTTTTTCTTCTAAAATTATGTAATGTAAATTATAGGTAAATCATGGTAGTTGGCATTTTTCCACGCATCAGTAAGTTGTCTCACAGTGACCAAATGTAACTTGCATAAAATAATTTGATATTATCTTCAAAATAATAGCAATCTCACTTAAGAAGTTCCTTATCCAGCATAGATTTAATACCTAATAGATAATCTATAACATAAAGATTCATTATTTATGTCATCTTCTCCACCATTACCCATGATGATCACATAATTTGGGACTTATTCTATGGAGAGTAGCGTAAAGTGAAGTCATAATAATGATCACATTGATATGCATTATCTGTCTTCTTCTTCTTTTTTTTTATTTTTATTTTTTTACAAAGTCTTGCTCTTGTTGCCCAGGCTGGAGTGCAAAATTTCCATCTCAGCTCACTGCAACCTCTGCCTCCGGGGTTCATCAAGTGATTCTCCTGCCTCAGCCTCTCAAGTAGCTGAGATTGCAGGTGCACACCACCATGCCTGGCTAATTTTTGTGTTTTCAGTAGAGACGTGGTTTTTCCATGTTGGACAGGCTGGTGTTGAATGCATTATGTGTCTTCCAAGAGTGGTCAGGGGATTCACCCTAGTTTAATTGTCACTTCTTATAGTGAGTGCTGAGGTTTGTATTCAGATTTTTACATTTTGGATGTATTTATTAGGACCTGATTACACTCTTTTACACTCTGACCATACTATATGACTTCTATAAATTTTAATTCTATATCACTTCTCCAGGTACATACCATATTTTCCAAGACACATGATTATTTTCATGGTGGATCTACAAGATTCAGCATATAGTCATATAGAATATACTTAAGTTCAAGATTCTGAAAAAGACTAATAAATTTATATTATATCTGCGTATTTGCATGCAATATGTATACACAATACTTTAAATGTAAATATGCTAAATGATCTATTATTTATCTGAAGTTCAAATTTAACTCTGTCTTTTGTTATCTCTCAACTCCAATCCATGGGAACTTTGTTGCTCTTCTGTCCAAGCTTAGTTCCAACTACCTCCAGAGACCCTTTGGAGAAAGACACCAGTTTTTGAGCCAACTACTACAATTCTTATAAGGTGGATACCATTGTGCCTTAAAGTCAATTTTTTTCTTACTATTCCTGTGTCCAAAATCACAGTAAAACACAAACAGTATGACTGTGCTGATATGTGTTGGTGGCAGCCATCAATTATTTGTTTCTGACACTGAAGATAAATATGTGTATTTATGAGATTAATCTTTTAGCTCAAGAATAACAATCATTTAACAAAATATACAATTTTCCTTTTATAAACTCAAATTTGGATAAATTTTTTTTTTCCAAAATGATGTATTAGAGACTTTTAGCATGCCTCAGCCACATGGACATAACACAATAGTGCATAAATGTCAACTCTTTGAGCTTTAATTTAAGAAGAAGAATGGGAATCCACCAAAATCATGAAGGACACACCAGATCCAGGGAAGGAGAATGCAGGCAAACTGCCCCCATGATGGCATCCAGCTAATAAAAGTGAGTGAAGTAACAGTAAGTAAAATATATTTTAAATATATTCTAAATATATATGCAATATGTATCTATTCTAAATGTATATGCACCCAAAATTGGAGCAAATATATTCTTAAAAGAACTATGTTTAGACCGATGAGGAGTTTTAAACAGCCATAAAATAATAATAAAGGACTTCAACACCCCAATGACAGTGTTAGACGGATCATTGAGGCAGAAAACTAATAAAGAAACTCTCCATTTAAATTCAATGGCTGACCAATTGGAATTACAGTAGACTGCACTCATCAACCACAGAAGAGCATACATTGCTGTATCATCTGTGTGCAGATGAGTATGCTGCTCAAAGAAATTTACAGATTTAATGTTTTTATTATCAAACTACTAATGTCGTTTTTCACAAAGTAAAAAACATCTAAAATTTATATGCAACCTAAAAGGAGTCTGAATAGCCAAGCCAAAGGAATACTAAAGCAAGAGACATCATACTGCATGACTTCAAACTGTACTGGAAGACTATAGTAAGCAAAGTAACATGGTACTAGTAGAAAAATGGACACATAGACCAATGGAACAGACTAGAGTACTAGAAACTAAGGCCACATGTCTGCAACCATCCCATCTTTAACAAAGTGGACAAAAGTAAGCAATGGGAAAAAGACATTTCATTTAATAAATAATGCTGGGATAACAGGCTAGTCATACGCTGAAGAATAAAACTAGACCCACATATTTCACAAAATACAAAAATTAACCTAAGATTGGTTAAAGAGCTAAATGTAAAATCTCAAGCTATAAAAGGTCTAGAAAAAACCTAGGAAATACTTTTCCCGATAATGGCCTTGGCAAATAATTTATGGCTAAGTCCTCAAAAGCAATTGCTTCTAAAACAAAAATTGACAAGTGGGATGTAATTAAACCAAAAAACTTTTGCACAACAAGAGAAACTATCAAGGGAGTAAACAGATAACCCACAGAATGAAATACATTATTCACAAACCAGGCATCTGACAGACGTCTATTATTCAGAATCTATGAGGAACTTAAATCAACAAGCAAGCAGCAAGTAACTCCATTAAAAAGTGAGCAAAAGGACATGAACAGACACTTCTCAAAAGAAGACATACACACAAGCACCCAACAAACATATGTAAAAGTGCCCATCACCATTATTTATTAGAGAAATGCAAATCAAAACTGAAATGAAGTATCATTTCACACCAGTCAGTATGGCTTTTGTTGAAAAGTCAAAAGAAAACACATACTGGTGAGGCTGTAGAGAATAGAGAACACGTATACACTTTCTGAGGGAATGTAAATTAGTTAAGACACTGTGGAAAGCAGGTTGGGGATTTCTTAAAGGACTGAGAGTTGAACTACCATTCGACCCAGTAACCCCATTACTGGGTATATATCCGAAAGAAAATAAATATCCTACCAAAAAGACACACGTAGCCCTATTTTTATCGCAGCAGTATTCACAATAACAAAGACATAGACAACCCAGGCGTCCATCAGTGGTGGTCTCGATAAAGACTCATGGAATACCATACAGCCATAAAAGAAATCAAAATTATGCCATTTTAAGCAACATGGATGCATTGTTTCCAGCAAACTAATGCAAAAGCAAAAAAAAAAAAAAAAACCAAAAAAACAAAAAAACAAAAAAAAAAAAACAAAAAACCAAAATACCGCATGTTCTCACTAATAAGTGGGAATGAATGATGGGTACGCATGGTCATAATACAGACAGGGAGGAGAGGCCGGGCGCAGTGGCTCACGCCTGTAATCCCAACACTTTGGGAGGCCAAGGTGGGCAGATCACCCGAGGTCAGGAGCTTGAGACCAGCCTTGCCAACGTGGTGAATCCCCGCGTTTACTGAAAACACAAAAATTAGCTGGGCATGGTGTCTGGCCCCTGTAATCCCAGCTACTCGTGAGCCTGAGGTAGGAGAATCACTTGAACCTGGGGGGCGGAGGTTGTAGTGAGCCAAGATCGCGCCACATCACTCCAGCCAGGGCGACACAGCAAAATTCTGTCTCAAAAACAAACAGACAAACAAACAAACAAAACAAAGAACACAAAGAGCGAGGAGGGAGTGAATACAGATTGATAAAAACTACTGATTGGTTAGTGTACTCTCTAACCTGGTAATGAATTCATTCATTCAATTCACAATTCATTTATTCAATTAACAATTCCATTCCCCCTGAGGGGGGAAAAAAAATATTCACTTGTCATTAAAATCTCTCTATCTTACTGATTTCAGATAGAAGTTAAATTTCACGTTAATAATAGAAACAAAAGAACTAGTTAAACTGACAAAAACCAATAAATGTATGCTCAAATTTACTAAGAGAAACATGGGTACATCATATAATCGTAACCTTCTACGAGTTTTAAGTAAAATAAATAAGGAAACAATCTTAACCCTACCTCCTACCAGGAAGGGCGTATCCTCGCTCCCAGGTGAGTGGGAAACTTGCTCTCTGGGCGGGTTGTGCCGCGGCCTCTGGCACCTCTTGCTGGCAGCATCTCCGCTGCAGGGACAGGGCAGGCGCTGGGGGGCGGGCAGCGGGCCAGGCCCAGGCGCGTCCTTTGTCAGGGACTGGGCAGGTGTGGAGAGGGGCGGAGCGGTGCTGCCCTGGGCGAGGGAACCTCCGGCTCTGGACTGCTCGCCGCCGCTGCCCCAGGAGGGCGCTGCAGGAGCTGGGTGGGGAAGCGGAGGGACGAGGGGACACAGGCCAGGCCAGGTGGCCCCTTAGCCCTGGGTGATGCCGGAGGCGCGGTGGGAGACCAGCGAAGTCCCGGAGCAGAAACCGGGAACTTACATCTCTGGCTGAATATTTGTCCTCTTGCTGAAGTTTGAAAGTCAGTTCTTTCATTAAAGTTTAATTTTATTATAAATTAACTACTACTAAAATTCCCTGTAGTCATCGGAATGATAAATTTTGGTGCAGGGTCAACATAACAATCTTTGGAGTTTTAAATATTCTAAGTATTCAAATTGTGGCCATGTTTAAAAATATATGCCATATATTTTTATGGCATCCACACCTGTGTGCCTGTGTCCCGCATCCACCTCTGCGTTCCTGCTGGCTCAGGAAACAAGCTTCTTCCTCCTTCCGCAGACTCGGATCAGGCCGTCCTCTCGCCGGCGCCTGAGGCGGGCATGGGGCCAGCCTGTCCACAAGTAGCCCGAGAACGCCCGGCCTGTGCCCTGTGCTTGGCGTGGTGTCCTGGCTGCTGCCCCTCAGAGCCCAGCACAAAGCAGCGCCACAGGTGTGGGAGGACCCAGCACCAGGCAGCGGTGAGCGGATGGATGCTCCAGGGATGTGGGGCTGCTGGCAGTCAAGAACCCATTGCCAAATTCAATGGCATAATGTTGGATTTTTTCCTCTATATTTTTGTGTAGGAATTTTACAGCTTTCAGCCTTATATTTAGGTCTTTAATCCATTTTGAGTTTTTTTAAAAGTGTAGTATAAACTACAATTCTGACCTCTGTATTTTACATGTTGATAGCAAGGCTTTCCCACCATTGTTTGTTAAAGGAGGCTGTTCCTTCTCCATAGTTTGGCCTTTGTACCCATTTTGAAGATCATTTTGACCACATATACAAGGCTTTTGTGGAAAGGGGGGGGTCTCTATTATTTACTATATCAACATGTCTTGATTTAATAAATTTCCTTTCTGATTTTCTCCTCTTTATTTTTTCAGACAGGTTCTCTGTCATCCAGGCTGGGGTGCACTGGTGCGACCATGGCTCACTGCAGCTTTGATCTCCCAGGCTTAAACAATCCTCTCACCTCAGCCTCTGGAATAGCTGAGACTACAGGTGCATGCCACCATGCCTGGCTAATTTTTATTTTTATTTTTATTTTTTTTGTAGAGATGGAGGTTCTCACTATGATGCCCAGTGTGTTTTGAACTCCTGGGCTCAAGCAGTCCTTCCACCTCAACCTCACAAAGTGTTGAGGTTACATCTGTAAGCCATAGAACCTGGCCTCAAAATACCACCACATTTAAAAAGAGTTCAACAGCACTGCAACTAGTTTTGGATTTAAAAATTGTGAGGGCTCCCCACTTGACATTCTGTTGCAAGTTTAATTGCCTATTTTCAGGCTTGAGATTCCATATGTTTTAAGATTTTTTATTTCTGCAAATGAATATTATTGTGATTTATATAGCTATTGCACTTAATCTGTTATTAATTTCATTAGCATAGACTTAAGAACATTGTCTTCTAATATATGAATATGGGATATCAGTTGTCTAATCTATAAATATAGAGTATCTTCCCAATTGTTTGTGATTTCCTTCAGCAACATCTTTTAATTTCTAGTATACTAGTCTTACATCTCTTTGCTTGTTTATTCCAAAGTATATTCTTTTTAATATTATTTTAAATGGAATTTTAAAAACTTGGATTGTGCATTGTAGTGAAGAGAAATACACTTAATTTTGTGTTCTGCAATTTTGCTAAATGCAAGTGTTAGTTCTAACAGGTGTTGTGTTCAGCATTCAGGATTTTGTGTATATAACATCATATCATAAGATACAGGTAATTTTACTTCTTCCTTTAGAATATGGATGTTTTCTTTTTTTCGTTGCATAGTTGCTTTTTCCAGGACTTTCACTGCTGTTTTTGAATAGATGCATCAACAGTGAATATCTTGCTTCCTTATTAAAGTTAGAGGATAAACTTTCCGCACTTCAGATTTCAGTATAATGTTAGTGATGAGTGTTTTTTTTTTTTTTTGTTCCTGTCTTTTGAGATAGGGTCTTGCTCTGTCACCCAGACTGGAGTGCAGTGGCATGATCTGGGCTCACTGCAACCTCCACTTCCTGAGTTCAAGATATTCTGATACCTCAGCCTCCATGGTTGCTGGGAATACAGGCATACACCACAACGTCCAGCTATTTTTCATATTTTTAGTTGAGACATGATTTCAACATGTTGGTTGGGCTGGTCTGGAACCCCTGACCTAAAATCATCCACCCACCTCAGCCTCCCAAAATGCTGTGACTATGGGCACCAGCTGCTGCACCCAGTTGGTGATGAGTTTTTTACATGTCTTTTATTATATTAAAGTAGTTTCCTTTTATTTCTAGTTTATTGAGTGTTTAATCTTGAAAAGATGCTTAATTTTGTCAATTGACTTTTCTGCATTATTTGAGATATTGTGTGTTTTGTATCTGTTAGTCTGTTAATGTAATATATTAAATCGATTGATTTAAACTCCCATTCCAAGATGGCCAAATAGGAAGAGCTCTGGTCTGTAGCTCCCAGTGCAATCAATGCAGAAGATGGTTGATTTCTGCATTTCCAACTGAGTTACCTGATTCATCTCACTGGGACTGGTTGGAGAGTGGGTGCATTCCATGGACCCTGAGCTGAAGCAGGGTGGGGTGTCACCTCACCCAGCAAATGCAAGGGATCAAGGGATTTTCCTTTCCTAACCAAGGGAAGGCCTGACAGACTGTACCTGGGAAAACAGGACACTCTCACCCAAATACTGCACTTTCCCCACAGTCTTAGCATTGCTAGTGAAGCAGTCTGAGACCAACCTGCCAGGGTGCCACTGGGCATAGGGAGGTACATCTGCCATTGTTGAGGTTTGAGTAGGTAAAAAAGGAGCCAGGAAGCTTGATCTGGGTGTAGCCACCCACAGCTCAGCAAGGCCCCTTGCATCTATAAACTCCACCTCTGTGGGGAGGGCACAGCTGAATAAAAGGCAGCAGAAACTTCTACCGACTTAAACATCCATGTCTGACAGCGCTGAAGAGAGCAGTGGTTCTCCTGACATGGTATTGAGCTCTGAAAATGGACATACAGCCTCCTCAAGTGGGTCCCTGAACCCCATATAGCCTAACTGGGAGGCACCTCCTAGTAATGGCCAACAGACACCTCATACAGGTGGGAGTGCCTCTTTCACAAAGCTTCCAGGGGAAGGGTCAGGCAACAATATTGGCTGTTCTGCAGCCTCCTCTGGTGATACCCAGGCAAACAGGGTCTGGAGTGGACCTCCAGCAAACTCCAACAGACCTGCAGCTGAGGGACCTGAGTGTTAGAGGGAAAAGTAACAAATGGAAGAGAGTAGCATCAGGATAAACAAAAAGGACATCCACACCAAAATCCCATCCATAGGTCACCAATATCAAAGACCAAAGGTAGATAAAACCACAAAGATGAAAAGAAACCAGAGTAGAAAACCTGAAAATTCTAAAAACCAGAGCACCTCTTTTCCTCCAAAGGATTGCAGCTCCTCTCCAGCAATGGAACAAACCTTGATGGAGAATAACTTTGACGAGTTGACAGAAGTATGCTTCAGAAGATGTGTAATAACAAACTTCTCCGAGCTAAAGGAGCATGTTTCAAGCCATCACAAGGAAGCTAAAAACCTTGAAAAAAGGTTAGACGATTGGCTAACTAGAATAAACAGTGTAGAGAATACCGTAAACAACCTGATGGAGCCGAAAACCATGGCAAGATAACTTTGTGACACACGCAGTAGCTTCAATACCTGATTCAATCAAGTGGAAGAAAGGATATCAGTAATTGAAGATCAAATTAATAAAGTGAGAAGACAAGTTTAGAGCAAAAAGAGTGAAAAGAAGTGAGCAAAGCCTCCAAGAAATATGGTACTTCGTGAAAAGACCAAATCTATGTTTGCCTGGTATACCTAAATGTGATGGCGAGAATGGAACCAAGTTGGAAAACACTCTTCAGGAGAACTTCCCCCACATAGCAAGGCAGGACAACATTCAAATTCAGGAAATCCAGAGAACACCACAAAGATACTCCTCCAGAAGAGCAACCCCAAGACACATAATTGTCAGAATCACCAAGGTTGAAATGTAGGAAAAAATGTTAAGGGCAGCCAGAGAGAAAGGTCGGGTTACCCACAAGGGGAAGCCCATCGGACTAACAGCAGATCTCTCAGCAGAAACCCTACAAGCCAGAATACAGTGGGGGCCAATATTCAACATTCTTAAACAAAAGAATTTTCAGCCCAGAATTTCATATTCAGCCAAACTAAGCCTCATAAGTGAAGGAGAAATAAATCCCTCTACAGATAAGCAAATGCTGAGAGATTTTCTCACCACCAGGAAAGGACTGCCTTACAAGAGCTTCTGAAGGAAGCACTAAACATGGAAAGAACAACCAGTACCAGCCACTGCAAAAAACATGCCAAATGGTAAGGACCATCGATACTACGAAGAAACTGCATCAATTAATGGGCAAAACAGCGAGCTAACATAATAATGGCAGTATCAAATTCACACATAACACTATTGACCTTAAATGTAAATGAGCTAAATGCCTCAATTAAAAGACACAGACTGGAAAATTGAATAAAGAGTCAAGACCCATCAGTGTGCTGTATTCCCGAGACCCATCTCACATGCATAGACACACATTGGCTCAAAATAAAGGGATGGAGGAAGATCTAAAGAGATCAATTCAACAAGAAGAGCTAACTATCCTAAATTTATATGCACTCAATACAGGAACACCCACATTTGTAAAGTAAATCCTTAGAGACCTACAAAGAGACTTAGACTCTCACACAATAATAATCGGAGAATTTAACACCCCACTGTTGATATTAGACAGATCAACAGGACAGAAGGTTAACAAGGATATCCAGGAATTGAACTCAGCTCTGCCCCAAGTGGACCTAATAGACATCTACAGAACTCTGCACCCTAAATCAACAGACAAACATTCTTCTCAGCACCACATCACACTTATTCTAAAAATGAGCACATAATTGGAAGTAAAGCACTCCTCAGCAAATGTGAAAAACAGAAATCACAACAAACTGTCTCTCAGATCACAGTGCAATCAAATTAGAACTCAGGATTAAGAAACTCACTCAAAATGGTAGAAATACAGGGAAACTGAATAACCTGATCCTGAATGAATACTGGGTAAATAATGAAATGAAGGCAAAAATAAAGATGAGAACAAAGACACAACGTAGCAGAATCTCTGGGACACATTTAAAACAGTGCATAGAGGGAAATTTATAGCACTAAATGCCCACAACAGAAATCTGGAAAGATCTAAAATCAACACCCTAACATAACAATTAAAAGAACTACAGAAACAAGAGCAAACAAATTCAAAAGTGAGCAAAAGGCAAGAAATAACTAAGATCAGAGCAGAACTAAAGGAGACAGAGACACAAAAGAAACCTTCAAAAAATCAATGAATTTAGGAGCTGATTTCTGAAAAGATCAACAAAATTGATAGACCACTAGTAAGACTAATAAAGAAGAAAAGAGACAGGAATCAAATAGACACAATAAAAAATGATAAATGTTATATCACCAATCATCCCACAGAAATACAAACTACCATCAGAGAATACTATAAACTCCTCTACACAAATAAACTAGAAAATCTAGAAGAAATGGATAAATTCCTGGGTACATACACCCTCCTAAGATTAAACCAGGAAGAAGTTGAATCTCTCAATAGACCAATAACAGGCTCTGAAATAGAGGCAATAATTAATAGCCTATCAACCAAAAAATATCCAGGAGCGGATGTATTCAAAGCCGAATTCTACCAGAGGTATAAAGAGGAGCTGGTACCATTCCTTTTGAAACTATTCCAATCAATAGAAAAAGAGAGAATGCTCCCTAACTCATTTTGTGAGGCCAGCTTCATCCTGATATCAAAGCCTGAGGGAAACACAACAAAAAAAAGTGAATTTTAGACCAGAATCCCTGATGAACATCGATGTGAAAATCCTCAATAAAATACTGGCAAAGCAAATCCAGCCACACATCAAAAAGCGTATCCAACACTATCAAGTAGGCTTCATCCCTGGGATGCAAGGCTAGTTCAACATACACAAATCAATAAAAGTAATCCATCACATGAACAGAACCAATGACAAAAACCACATGACTATCTCAATAGATGTAGAAAAGACCTACGACAAAATTCAAGTCTTTCATGCTAAAAACTCTCAATAAACTAGGTATTGATGAAACGTATATCAAAATAATAGGAGCTATTTACGAAAAACCCACAGCCAATATCATACTGAATGGGTAAAAACTGAAAGTGTT
Source organism: Pan paniscus (assembly GCF_029289425.2). NCBI lineage: Eukaryota > Metazoa > Chordata > Mammalia > Primates > Hominidae > Pan > Pan paniscus. Next base: position 30,800,420 of record NC_073273.2, on the reverse strand, counting down.
CCCTTTGAAAACCGGCACAAGAATGTCCGCTCTCACCTCTCCTATTCAACATAGTGTTGGAAGTTCTGGCCAGGGCAATCAGGCAAGAGAAAGAAAGAAAGGGTATTCAATTAGGAAAAGAAGAAGTCAAATTGTCTTTCCTTGCAGATGACGTGATTGCATATTTAGAAAACCTCATTGTTTCAGCCCAAAATCTCCTTAAGCTGATAAGCAACTTTAGCAAAGTCTCAGGATACGAAATCAATGTGCAAAAACCGCAAGCATTTCTATACACCAACAACAGAAAAATAGAGAGCCAAATCATGAGTGAACTCCCATTCACAATTGCTACAAAGAGAATAAAATACCTAGGAATACAACTTACAAGGGATGTGAAGGACCTCTTCAAGGAAAACAACAAACCACTGCTCAACGAAATAAAAGAGGACACAAACAAATGGAAGAACATTCAATGCTCATGGATAGGAAGAATCAATATCGTGAAAATGGTCATACTGCCCTAGGTAATTTATAGATTCATTGCCATCCCCATGAAGCTACCAAGGACTTCCTTCACAGAATTGGAAAAAACTAATTTAAAGTTCATATGGAACCAAAAAAGAGCCCATATTGCCAAGGCACTCCTAAGCAAAAAGAACAAAGCTGGAGGCATCATGCTACCTGACTTCAATCTATACTTCAAGGCTATAGTAACCAAACAGCATGGTACTGGTATCCAAACAGATGTATAGACCAATAGAACAGAACAGAGCCCTCAGAAATAACACCACACATCTACAACCATCTGATCTTTGACAAACCTGACAAAAAGAAGCAATGGGGAAAGGAGTCCCTATTTAATAAATAGTGCTTGGAAAACTGGCTAGCCATATGTAGAAAGCTGAAACTGGATCCCTTCCTCACATCTCATACACAAATTAATTCATAATGGATTAAAGACTTAAATATTAGACCTAAAACCATGAAAACCCTAGAAGAAAACCTAGGCAATACCATTCAGGACATAGGCATGGGCAAAGACTTCATGACTAAAACACCAAAAGCAATGGCAGCAAAAGCCAAAATATACAAATGGGATCCAATTAAATTAAGAGCTTCTGCACAGCAAAAGAAACTACCATCAGCATGAACAGGCAACCTACAGAATGGGAGAAAATTGTTTGCAATCTATCCGTCTAACAAAGGGCAAATATCCAGAATCTACAAAGAACTTAAACAAATTTACAAGAAAAAAACAAACAACCCCATTAAAAAGTGGGCAAAGAATATGAACAGACATTTCTCAAAAGAAGACATTTAGGCTGGGTGCGGTGGTTCATGCCTGTAATTCCAGAACTTTGGGAGGCCAAGGCTGGTGGGTCACAAGATCAGGAGATGGATACCATGCTGTCTAACATGGTGAGACACCGTCTCTACTAAAAATACAAAAAAAAAAAAAAAATTATCTGGGCCTGGTGGTGGGCACCTGTAGTCCCAGCTACTCGGGAGGCTGAGGCAGGAGAATGGCGTGAACCTGGGAGGCGGAGCTTGCACTGAGCCGAGATCGCACCACTGCGCTCCAGCTTGGGGACAGAGCAAGACTCCATCTCAAAAAAAAAAAAAAAAGAAGACATTTATGCAGCCAACGGACACAAGTAAAAATGCTCATCATCACTGGTCATCAGGGAAATGCAAATCAAAACCACAATGAGATGCCATCTCACTCCAGTTAGAATGGCAACTATTAGAAAGTCAGGAAACAACACATGCTGGAGAGGATGTGGAAAAATAGGAAGGCTTTTACAATGTTGGTGGGAGTGTAAATTAGTTCCACCATTGTGGAAGACATTGTGGACATTGCTCTAGGATCTAGAACTAGAAATACCATTTGACCCAGCGATCCCATTACTGGGTATATACCCAAAGGATTATAAATCATGCCACTATAAAGACACATGCACACATACATTTATTGCAGCAGTATTCACAGTAGCAAAGACTTGGAACCCACCCAAATATCCATCAGTGATAGACTGTATTAAGAAAATGCAGCACATATACACCATGGAATACTATGCAGCCATAAAAAAGGATGAGTTTATGTCCTTTGCAGGGACATAGATGAAGCTGGAAACCATCATTCTCAGCAAACTATCTCAAGGACAGAAAACAAAATACTACATGTTCTCACTCATAGGTGGGAATTGAACAATGAGAATACTTGGACACAGGGTGGGGAACATCACACAGCGGGGCCTGTCGGGGGCTGAGGGGCTGGAGGATAGATAGCAGTAGGAGAAATATCTAAAGTAAATGACGAGTTGATGGGTGCAGCAAAACAACATGGCACATGTATACCTGTGTAACAAACCTGCACGTTTTCCACATGTACCCTAGAACTTAAAGTATAATTAAATAAATAAATAAATAAATAGACTGATTTACACGTGTTGAACAATACTTATATTGGAGAGATAACACCCTCTTGGTCATGGTGTATAACCCTTGCAATATGTTATTGAATTTGGTATTCTAATGTTCTGAGGAGAATTTTTATGTCAATAGTCATCAGGAAAATTGATTTGTAGTTGTATTCTTTTTTCTTAGTATCTTTGTGGGGTTTGGTGTTATGTTAATGCTGGGCTCATAAAACAAGTTGGAAATTGTTTTCTCTTTTTCATTTTTTTGAAGTAGTTTAAGAATGGTTGGTGTTAACCCTGCTTTAACATTTTGAAAAAAAAAAAAAATTAATGAAGTGATCCGGGCCTGGGCTTTTTGAGGGGAGGTTGTTGTTACTAGTTATATGCCTATTCAGAATTTTTTATGTTTTATTTGTAGTATAATCTATATTTCTAGACACTTGTCTATTCCTTTTAGCTTCTCACATTTTTTGGCATATACTTGGACTTAAGCTTTTATAATCTCTTCTTTTCCTACTTTTGTGGCATCAGTAGTAATAGCTCCTCTTTTATTTCTGAATTTAATTATCTGATATATCTTCTTTTTTTTCCTTTAATCTGTTTGTCAATTTTCTTAATCTTTTCAATAAAACCAAACTTTAATTGATTTTTCTATGGTTTGTAATTGTTATTATTTATAACTGCTGAAATTTTTATTCTTTACTTATGTTTGGTTTCATTTAGTAGTTGATTTAGATAGATTTTTTTAAATGTACACGTTTACTACTACAATTGAATACAAGCTTTAGATGCATTCAACAATTTTGTTATGCTTTTTGTCAAGAGTTATGTTGAAATTTTCACTGTGACTTCTTCTTTAACCCATAATGTTTAGGAGCATGTTACTTGAATTTTATGTATTTGCAAATTTTAAAATTTTTCTTCTGGTATTCATTTCTAGTTCCATTCCATTTTAGTTGCAAATGATACTTTGTATGATTTTAATTTTCTTGAGTTGTGGTGCGATTTGTGATATAGTCTCAAGAATGTTCCATGTGTGCACCAGAAGCATGTACAGTCCATTGTTGAGAAGATCATTTCTATATGTCTGTTGGATTTGGTTGAATCACTCCTTGCTCAATCCTCTGTCTTCATGTTGGTCTGCCAGATTGTCCTCTCCATTATTTTAAAGTCTCCTATCATTTTGGTGGTTGTGTGCAGTCC